>NC_133439.1:4044525-4351988 GCF_964197705.1 Penicillium psychrofluorescens | reverse complement strand
GCCGAGGGCCTCAGTGCCGATCGGACGTCGCGGAGACCATGACCCTTTGGAAGCCCGCGAAACCCCCATCTAACTAGAGGTGACCAGTCTCGATCAAGCAAGCTACCCATCCGAACGTCTGTGATTCCTTTATATATACCCTCGCATCCTTTGCGCCGCGATGAATGGCCCGCCGCCCCCGCCGCCTCATGGCGAGAAGCCAAACACCACCGACGGCGAGTACCGCAAATCATCAGACCTGCCTCCCGGCAACTACGATATCTTCATCGTGCCACCTCACTCCTCCGGTTCCGGTTTCCTCTACCTCCCGTCCCTACAATGCCACCGCAACAGCTTCCTTGCTGGCGCGGCAAGCACACTTTTCGTCGTCCTGCTGTGGACCACCCTTGCACCTATTTTCAGGGCCTGGTACACGAGTACTGTCACCACCGGTGGCGGCATGGGCATGGTTCTGCTGGCACTCGGAGTCGGCGTGGCTGGATGGGCTGTTGGCGCATCGCAATCCGACAGCTTTAATGGCAACAACAGTAATGGACATTCTGGTGGCGCTGGAGGGCCGAATGCACAAAACAACCGGTCTGGTGCCAATTTCTTCAACAGCAAGTTTGGTAATGGAGCAGGACAGCAGCAACAGGGAGGAGACTTTGGTGGGAGATCAACTCGTGACAATCATCAGTATGCGGGCAACCAGCATGGTGCTAATAACACCGAATGGGATCGGGCACGGGATGAGACGAAGCGCAAAGAGGAGCTGCGGCGAAAGATGGAGGAATTTAAGAAAAAGCGCGAGGCAGAGGCCAAGGAGAAAGAGAAGCAGAAAGAGCGCGAAGCGATGGAGAAGGAAATAAAGGAGCGTCGCGAGCAGTTGGAGAAAGAGATGGCCGCCGCCAAGGAGAAGGCAGAAAAGGAAGCGCGTGAGAAGATGGAAAAGGAGGCGGCCGAAAAAGCAGCTGCAGCAAAAGTCCAGGCCCAAAAGGAGGCCATGGCCCGGTTTGCAGCTCTGAAGGAGGCGGCAACCAAGAAATATGCCGACAAAAAGGCGCAAGATGGAAAGGCGTCCAGTCAACCGGGTAGTGCACCTGCGACACCCTCGCCCAAGAAACCACCCTTCCCGACAGCTCGCACGGCAACGGAAGAAGATGATGCATACTCCTTCCGGCCATATGACCGCCCACGCCGGCCGTATGCGGCTGCTTCCTCAGTCTACTCCGAGTCATCGTACTCGCCATCCCAGTCGACCGCACGCACAACGCCGCCGCCATCTCACCGCGGGCCATATACGACTAAGGACCCCGACAAGATCGTGATCCAAGGCGTGTATCAATTTACCAATGCCTTCATGAAGACCCCAGTTGCACAGCTGGTGTCTGGCCAGGGCATGGTGACCGACGGGCTGGTGCTGCGCATCACGACAGAGGGGCTGTTTATCGATGACGATCTGCGTGGAATCGGGCAGCGCGAATGGGATGTCAAGGCATGGACTCTGAAGCTGGCCGAGGTCTGGTGTGCGCAGACAAATGCGATCACCCCAGCCAATGCCAAATCCGGGTCCAGCAACCCCTTCTCCTTTGGCCGCAAGGGCAATGCACACTCCGTCCCCACGAGCGAGGAATCCGATGCGTATCTGGCAGGGTTGCTCAAGGTGTGTAAAAACAACTGCCGCGCAGGTTCTGCCAGCGCGGCCTTCGCCCGCAGCGGCACGGCCAGTGGAATCAGCGAAGGCGGGCCCGTTCACCCTCCGCAATCTGAATTCCGCGGCCTGCATATCCTCCGTGCCAGTCTCCGTGATCAAGAGGGCAAGCGATACGTCTTCGTGGTCTCTGATGCCGAGGCCTGGAAAATCGCCATTGGCCTGCAGCGTCTGCGCGGCGGTAGTCAAGTCCGCGCACTAGGAGTGTCCCCTTTACCATTGCCCGAGTGCAAGAGCGTTCTCGGCGGACTCGGCTATCTTTGAGCCTCGACCTTGTTTAGCATTTCGTTCCTTGCACCTCATCTCTTCATCTTTTTCATTAGCGGGCGGAGTTTTCTGCATGCTCGTGCACCTTCTCTCCAGTATATCCATTCGTTCATGTTCTCAAAGGCTTGAGATTCCCCTGGTTTTGTTTTGGTACTTTTTTTTTTGGATCAGTACAGTTCAGCTGTGTGTTCGTGTGTGGTAGCAGAGAAAGTCGGAGGAGTGCATACCACGCGTGGGGTATTAGTGAGAGAATCCGAGTTATTTCTAGCTACATATTAGGAATATATAACTGTGCTGATCGAATGTTTTTACCTTTCCTCCAGCACTTTAGTAATTGTTGTGGATGAATGCCGGATGACGTCGACTGTGGCATTCCGAAACGCTAACGTCAGCTTCGCGCTCACTGCTGTCTGCTATCTTCCTTGACAGCTCCGTATATCCACCGCTACTTTATTTACGGGCTGAATATATCATTTCTTACCATGCAGTGACACAGCCTATCCGGCATGTCCTTATATTGAACACAGGACAAAGCAAAGACGGGAACCAGTACCAGAAGAACCCCCACTGCTTATTATTAGGTACACGGCCCTCCATAGCTCTCCAGACGATGCCTCCCATTGCGCTTCGGCCAGAACCGCTCGAGAGAGAGCCAGCAATGGACAACACCGGCAATCAGGCCCAGGATACAGAGTCGGACTTTGAACGTGGCAAGCAACTACCGCATAACGACGACAAGGACGCAGGCGGAGATGACCAGAGTTCACCGCGGCGCAACGAGCCCTACATGGTAGCCGGGCTCAGAACCGTCCTACTCGTGGGTATATCATTCGCGCTCCTGTGTCTACTAGGTCGATCTCAACTAGCATACTGGGTAAGTAGAGTAGTCCAAGACCGATACGCGGGGCGTCCACTAACCCAAAAAAAAAACTCGACAGATTTCAGATCACAACCCACCACCACCCCCAGCTACGATCCTTGACGACACGCCCCCTCGAGACCTAGACATCTCCCACGGACCCGATGCCATAAACGGAGTCTTCCCGCTCTTCGATTCATTATCATTATCCACCTCAACGGGAGACATCAGCGTCACAATCGTGCCCCAGGGCGGGTCTTCTCACAGCGGCGCCCCAAACATACCCGCTCGATTGCGGATCCGCTCTGATTCCGGGGATGTGGTTGTCTCCTTCGCCGCACCGGCCGCGGCGTCAATCCCGGAGTTTGAAATGGAGATGAGACAACATGTGCACGCCTATCCCCACAAGTACCATATTCACAACGATGATGGACAGGCCGAGGTCGTTTCGGCACTGCCTCCGCCAAGAGAGTATGAGATTGACGTCGAGACGCGCAGTGGGTCTATTGCGGGCCGGTTCTTGTTTTCTACTTCTCTGCGCTTGGTGGCGGGTGCTACGGCCGACGAGAGTGGGTCTATCAGTGCGCTGCTTATACCGCTCGTCCTTGACGGAGAAAAAGAAGAAGCGCACTCTACGGCGAGACTCGGCAATATCTCGATTCTCACGCGCACCGGGACCGGGGACCAGAGTATTCGGATCACAGAGCCAGTGGTGCTCGGTGGTTCATCTCACCATGGGTTGAAATCTTCTGAACCAGCAGTTGCATCACATCTAAGTGGCAAGGGCAGCATGCAATTAGGATATCCTCTCTCATGGGCCGGTACCGTTCATGCTCGGACGGGCAGGATGACTGAGCAGGGGATCTCGCTAGAAGGGAACGGGGTAAAGGTTCTTGAGCGTGTGGATGAGGCTGTCAAAGGACGTCGGGTTTTGGGGAGGGAACCGGGGGAAGCCGAGAGCACCTGGTGGGGAGCACAGGGAGACATGGACGTATCGGCACAGTCCATGGAGGGAGAGATATTTTTCTTTGCTGATTGATCAAGAACCAACAGTGGCACTTGACATGCGGTGGCGACGGGATGACGGTGCGCCCATGTGTTGGGATGGGTAAACGGCAATAGCAGCTAGAACAATGGTGTTTGGCGCGAAGGCATGGGAGTTTGTAAGCCACGCGTAATGCGGCTCAGCCTAAGAACCTCTCTGTCAGGCCCAAGAACCAACCTCTCGGGCCCACGAACCTCTCGCTGTCTCTCTCTCTCGCGCGGAAAAAGTCTCGATCTCGCCACGATGAAGCCGTGGTCTAGATTTCCGCGGGTGAAGTGGATCCCGCCGGAAGCAGAACACTCGGCCGTGATCCGCCCCTCTGAATGGACAACCACCAAAAAAGGTTTTGTGGGGAACGCTTGGCTTCGTTGCCGGTTCATCGAGCGATCGTGCTTGTCACAACCCTGTCGACCCACATGACCTCACCTTCTTTCGTGGTATAGGTTCTAGAATGAGTCGCGCCGGGGGTGTTGCTTGGCTGGTTCTCAAGGAACAAAGTCTAAATGTGTGGCAATCTCGTCCGACTCCCCTGTCTCCCGAGTCGGGTGTGTTGAACTGGTTCTCCAGGGGATCGGGGTCTAACGATGTGGCAATCTCGTGCGATTCCCCTGTTTCCAGAGTCTTCGACGGCCAGGAACTGGTACTCCACCCTGGAGGATAAATAACAGGGCCATCCGCTCTCCTCCACTGCTCTCTCTTTCTTTCCATCCATTCCATTCATTCTCTTTCGTTTGAAACCACTTCCATTCACTTGAGGCAGCGCCTTAACACATTCTTTCTCAAACCTCTTTGACTTCACACACGTCTGTCGACCAGACTCTATTACCACCTTCTTTTTTTTTTCAAAGAATTTCTTCCTTACACACTCCATTCACAATGGGTTTCATCAAGACTGTCGGCATCCTCGCCACCATCGCCGCTACGGCCTCCGCTCTGCCCCAGGGCTTCGTCAAGCGCCAGGGTACCTCCACCGCCAGTGCCCCGAGCTCCTCCTCCTCCTCATCCAGTGGAGGCAACGGCATCCAGATCGTGAACAACATGGACTCCACCGTCTACCTCTGGAGCACATCCAACACCGGCGGGTCAATGCAGACCCTCGCCTCGGGAGGCGGCACCTACAGCGAGGACTGGCAGACCAACTCCGACGGCGGCGGCATCTCCATCAAGATGTCGACCTCGGAGGACGAGGACTCCGTGCTCCAGTTCGAGTACACCGAGAACGGCGATACCCTCTTCTGGGACCTGTCGTCGATCAACCTGGATTCCAGCTCGGATTTCATCTCCCAGGGCTTCCAGGCCACCCCCAGTGACTCCAGCTGCAACTCGGCTTCTTGCTCGCCCGGCGACTCCAGCTGCGCTGAGACATATCAGAAGCCCGATGATGTTGATACCAACAGCTGCTCGCTGGATTCGGGCTTTACCCTCACCCTGGGCTAGATTAGCTCGTGGATCTTTTTTTTTTCCCTCTCATGCGGCGATGTTTATGACTGGTGTTTCCTGAAAATGTTTTGATAGAACGCAATCCTTTTCACTTGGTTATGGATTGTATATATATAGACCAAAACAAAATAGACCATATTGTTGTCTACAAGATCTCCTCTGTAACCTCCACAATGTTCCTCCTACTTTCAATCTTCCCTTTTTTATGGATCTAGCCCCCTTCATAACGAAACGAATATTGGAATATCACATATCCTATTGACAAGAGTAATGAGTCCTAGTAAAGGAAAGGATAACGCCGTGAATGATCTGTCTGTGGTACCCCACGAACAAATCTCACATCATGCATAACAAGTGCACACTGAATTCTTTTTCCTCGAATGATGCCAAATTCAAACTTCATATACATAACAAAAGAATACCCCACAGCCGTAGCAAAATGAGATCATACCAAAAAGAGAAAAAAAAAGAAACCAAGTGAAACAAATAGTCGAATGGCCGGTCTATCATGTCGGGAATCATGGTACTTCCGTTTCCGTGGAAGCATGAGTCGTGGCTGAAGATATAAATCAAAGGAAATAGGGATCATAGGTTGGGAGCCCTCTGACAAGACGCGAACGAAGCAACGCCAACGTCGTTCATCCGGAATTGCCGAGACCACAAAAGAACAAAGTGAGTTGTTACCTCTGGGACGGTTGGTGGGTGGTGAATCAGATCGATCATCTAGAAGGGAAAGCCGCCTGGGTACCCGCCTCGCTGTTGTTGACCACCTCCGAATGGATGGCCGCCGGCCGAGGCGAAGCCGCCACCCCCGCCGCCGCCGTTCATCATGTTGAAGAGGATATTGGGGTCGATGTTGATGTGCGTGCCGTTCATGCCTCCCATACCGCCCATACCGCCCATGCCTCCCATTCCGCCCATACCGCCCATACCGCCGAAGCCACCGCCGCCGCCAAACATGTCAGCCGGGTCAACGAGGTCGTCACCATTGTCATACGCAGCACGTTTCCTGTAGAACAGTTAGAATGATATAGACAAGGTTGAAGGTGAGAAAAGAAAAAAAGCTTACTGAGAATCAATCAGCGTCTCGTATGCCTCGCCAATCTCCTTGAACTTCTCATCGCCCTGAGGGTCATCCCGGTTCTTGTCCGGGTGGTATACGATGGCCATCTTGCGGTATGCCTTCTTGATCTCGTGATCCGAGGCATCTTTTCCGACGCCCAGGATCTTATAATAGTCCTTGCGTTGAGCCTTCTTCAGCTCAAACTCGGCGCGGCGGATTTCTTCTTGAATGCCCTTCTCGCCTGGGTTGTTTTCAGCCACGCCCTTGTAATCGCGAACAGCCTCCTCCCAGTTCCCAGCAGCGCCGTGGGCCTTGGCACGCATCTTCATGGCCTTGACGTACCCCGGGTCAAGACGAAGGGCCTCATTGCAGTCCTGCACCGCCGAATCATACTCTTTCAGGTTGATGTATGCCTGGGCGCGGTTCTGCAGGATCTTGGCGTTCATGTCCTTATTGGCCGGGTCAACCTCCAGTGCCTGGCCATACAACTCAACGGCACGGCGATAATCCTTAGCCTTGAACGCAGCATTTCCTTCCTCCTTGGTACGGCTGAGCTTCTGCACAATGCGCAGCAGCTTAACCGCCTGCTTCATGTCCGGGTCCAGCCCGAGGCACATCTTCAGCAGCTTCCCGGCCTGCTCGGTCTCACCGGACGCATAGAATGCCCGCGCGCGGATCATCATCGCATCCGGGTCCTGGCTGTTCTCGCGCAGCAGCCCGATGGCAATGTCCTGGGCCTTGCCCAGCGAGTTGCTGTTGTTCATCTTCAACTGCGCCTCGGCCGCCAGCAGTGTCCACTTGCGCGGCTCCTTGACACCGGCGCCCAGCCCTTGGCGCGCTTGGTCTATACAGAAGATCACCATCGACACCCCGCGGTCCTCTGAAAGCGTCTCCTCGGCTTGTGTGATGAACCGCAGCATCTTCTCCGCGGCCGCCCGGTCGGTCGCCGTGGCGGGAGGCTGCACACGCGACAGCACATCCAGAGCCTCGGCGGGTCGCCCCAGATTCGTCAGAATCTTAGCCCACCGGTGCAGGATCTTCGGGTTATTGGGGTCGAGTTCGTTGGCCTGCTCGATGTCTTCGAGCGCATTGAGGAACTGCTTCGCGGACAGATGGGCGGCGGCTCGGTTGGACAGGTAGGCCGACGAGCTGGGGTTAATCTCGATCGCTAAAAGAGCGAGATTCTTAGTTTCCGCTCAGATTGCACGGTTCTGGGACTTAAGACATACCCTTGTTGTACTCCTGGATTGCGCGTGTGTAGTCGCCGTCCTTGAAAAACTTGTTCCCGGCCAACTTGAACGAGTCGGCCTCGTCGGTGGATGCAGCGTTGGACTTGTGCGGTGGCGGGGTCGGGCTGCGCTCCTGCTGGTCGCCGTTGACACCGTTCATCTTCTTCTGAGTCTCCTGGGAGTCGATGTCCATGGAGCTCCGTTGGTCGTCTCGGGATGCCGCCATGGCGGAGAGTCTCCGACGCAGCTCGTCGGGCGGAAGATTGAGTGGGTGAAGGTCCGGGTCACGCGAGGCTCGGCCGAAGCGAAAGGCAGAGTTGGTGGAGGTGGCGGAGGAGGAGCGGGAGTGGTGGAAGCGAGAGGACTTGGAAGGTGACGACTTGGTGGGAGATTTGCGGGTGGTGGAGAAGGTTGGCGACGAGGGAGTCGGTGCGGGTGAGTCGGCCTCGAGGGTTTCGGTTGTGTTGTCTTTCTCCTTGGTCTTCGCCTTATCCTTTTTGAAGATGTGGGCGAGTTGGACCATTGGGGGTGTGGCGGGCCCGGTTTTTTTTTTTCTTCGATCGAAGGACGACGAAGGCGGTAGAAGCACCGGATCGGTGGGAAGTGAGGAAGATGGGATTTTTAGGTCAACCCAACAGCCATGATCTGATGAAGATAACAGAAGAAAAAGAAGAGAAGAGAGAAATATCAGTGCAGAATCGAATTAGGGGGAGAAGGTGAAGATGTTCGTTGATGATCGCTGAACAGGGAAGGGGAAAAAATGAGAAGAACCACCACAGCATTTGGAAACCCCTCGGACTAAGTCCAATAGGAACAGTCTATCATAATAAGGGAGGAGGCTGGTGAGCTACTGGTCTGTGTTAGCGTGCAGAAGAACTGGAGCTGTGATGGAGTCACTCATTCCTCCGATGACGCTCACTTTGGGGGAGGAGCCAGGCTGGGGGAGTCTACCAAGCAGCTGAACTCTACGATAAATTAACTACTACAGAGCTGCTTCGAGGATTGTTCACTTCTGTTGACAGTGGCTCTGAGGGATGCCAACTCGACTTGGTGGAGCAGTGGATCCGATATGCAGTTGGCTAAGAATTCGGACGGGGTTGACACAAACAGCCGGGGGGATCATCAAATCGTCTATTATTCTGCACTAGCTCCTCTGGGAGACATGATTTCATGGAGAAAGCTTTGAAATTTCGTCTATCTCCACTGGTGTATTCTCTATGTAGTGCCCAAGACACTCGAGTCATGCACCGATGACGGACGCTTGCCGTGGGATGGTCGGCCATGTATGGCTTCGTCATATGTATTATACGACCTCACAATCCTCACCCAACCGACAAGCCCGGAATGCGTCGGGTGACAGCAGCCCATCTCGAAGTAGTATGTGTTGTTGGACCGAATCTGTGGCTCTCATAGGCGGGAGGCATGTCGCCGAGCACCCGGTTGTCACAGATACGGCGGTTCTGCTGGTGCTGGGGGAATTGAGGAGTCATCGGGCTCACTGGGCTCCGAGAAAAAGACGGGAGCAGCGAAGCCAAGGGACTAGGCGCACTCGCCGCACGAGAGACTTCCCGATCGGGTTGGGTTTCGGGCAACGGAGCTGCAACGATCCATAGCTGTTCCTCCTCCCGCCAGACGAGGCGATGACTGGGTTTTGATCGGCGGCGGCCAGGACGGGAAGAGTTGGGGGCGTGGCGCGGAGATGGTTCTGGATATTGATGTTGCGGTTGTGGTTTTGGTTGTGGTTGTGGTTGTGGTTGTAGTTGCTGCTCCTCTGCCGGTGTGATATGGAGTTGCAGTTGGTCGGGACTTCTTCGTCCTCGTTTGGCTAGGGCCCGTCTTAGATTATTTCCCTCCTTCAGATTCCCCTCAGCATGGTTCCTTTGTCTGCGTTGCTCTTGCAGTGGTGATACGGGGTCCTCTGTCGTTTCTGTTTCCGTTCGTCGTGGTTGTAGCGGCGAGGGGATTAAATGGCGTGTAGATGGTGACGGCGGGCTGAGTTCGAGCGCACGCAGCTCAGGCGGGTAAGGAGGAAGAAACTCCTCCTCCTCCTCCTGCGGGTCTGGCAGTGGAGGGCCCTCTAGAGATGATAGATCCATGGAGACGCAGGTAGAGGCAACCTGACGGCCGGCGGGAAGGATGGAGGGAGAAAGTCGGTTTTGTGGACGAGTGAGAGTGTAGAAGATATCCATAGCAGGATGTTTACTATGTATGGAACCCGCAAGGCATTCTTCAGCCGATCATTTAGGTATGATTCTCGTATCCAGTGACCGAATAGGCCTGTGGCGAGAATGGGGGCAGGTAGATCTCGAGAAATGCTACCCAGCTGGAGAAAGTTAATAGTACAATAAGCTTTCGTGCAATGGCTGCGAGGCCCCCGGGACTATTATATATTGCATTCTTTTAATGTATAGAGAGTCGGGCGTCCCGAAAGGGGCCACCGAGGCGACCCGCCAGTATTATTAGACACGCATAATTACAGTCCAGAAAGAACGACCGCTGTGGATATGTTGTCTAGAAAATAGGGCCGCCAGTCGAAGAACGAGCTAGGGCGAGTAATTTCATTGCACTCACCAACATCCTACATAGGAACTTAGGATTCTGAATGTTGGACAAGGCCAAGGGAGCATTCAGGAAGAAGGAACCGCGGATGGTGCCCCGATGTCGAAGGTGCAACCCGAAGTGTGGAAGAGTAACGTCCTAAATGTGAATAGGAAAGCTAATCACTGATCTTGTCTAGGATAGAGAGAGAGAATGTCTATCTGAATGTATGCCCCTCATCCTCATCCACACGTTCTTCTTCGCTTCTTTTCCAACTCGACAAAGAAGTGAAATGGTCCGAAGTCCAAGCCACACGATGTGGGTCTCACTATTTTTGGCGGCCAACAAACAACCCGGACAAAAAAGGGGCCAGGAACGAGGCAGTCTAACCGGGAGCGAACCAGGTAGAATGATGTCAAGCGAGCCGAGAGGAGATGCGACACTGACTGAGCCTTGCTCCATGCCATTGCTACAGAGAGAGGGGGTGGTCATCAGGTTGAATTTAGGTAAGTAGCCACGGTAGCGAAGGTAACTATTGGACTGAGAAAAGTCCATGTTAGAGAGCCTGGTTTGTCTCCATTACCAAGTTACCAACGGAGCCGGTGCGAATAGTTACAACATCTCTCGATGTCGATGTGCCGGTCGATCCGGGTGATAGACATTCATTCCAACGGAGCACGTGGCTCATGCTTAAACCTGAAACAACGTCGTTGGAATGTTGGGTACGAGCGTACCTCATTAAAGTGCTAGTAGCATCATCGATGGCTTCATTTTACAGGAGATTGAGTTACTTTGTGGTGAAACTCAGCAGAGATTAGAGTCGTAGAAGCGAGGGATACAACGGAGCATTGGTTTTTTTAGGCTGATTGACCGCGTCACAATTGGCGGGTGGCCTGGGCGGGTGGCCTGTAACACAGCCCCCCGGGGGAAAACACTTTGCGAGTCAGCCTGACCAGTGTGGAACCAAACCGTGCAACAGGCCCGGGTCGCACAGAGGGGTAGTACTTTTTCACGAGAAGATTACTCGGGAAGAGAGAAACACAGAACATCAAGTCTAACTCATGCGCAATGCAATTAAATAAGCAAAAGGAAACTGCTGTTAGGTATATGGGTACATTGAAAAAAACGGGGTTACTGGGAATCACTGGAGACAAGAAGGTGGGTGAAAGCTGTCATGGTTTACATTAAGGTCGTGCTCAAGCCACCAAGAGCGCTTCTCACACAACTCCGAAGCTATCCAGTAAGCCCAAGAAGAAATATGTATATCAAAAAAATCCACAAAAAGCAGAATGAAGAAAAGAGGATAGCGAGATCCAGATCAGAAAGCAAAAATATAACAAATGTTGGGTTGGTAGAGTAAATCACCAAGAAACCGGTTTAAACTAACACAGTGCTTAGATATCTCCTCTCTTCGTTCCCCATTTCCATCCTCAGTGAGATAATAATCCTACAGTAGCTGGCCCAGGCCACCCGGGGGTGACCTGGGTCAGGGATTGCAGGACTCCATCCCGATTACAGGAGGAATTGCTTATGCCAGGAAGAAGGCAGCGGCAGCGGCCAGACCAGCGAAGCTGATGGAGCCGGTGACAGCGCCGGCAGCGTTGTAGGCAGGGGGGGGAGTAGCGGAGGCGCTGGGGGCGACACTGTAGATGATCATTAGTACGTCGATGAGAGAGACCGTTGATATATATAAACTTACCCGGAAGGCTTGGGGGAGGGCTTGTGGGGAACACCACCGCCGTTGGAGGGAACGGGGGCCACGCTGGGGGTGACAGTGCTGACCACAGGGGTGACGCTGTAGGTGCAGTAGCTGACAGTGGACCAGACGGTGGTGACCTCAGGAGCCGGGGCGGTGGGCTGGGGGGTCACAATGGGGACCGGGGTCACAGCAGGGACGGAGGTCCAGGCCGGGGTGGTGGACTCCTCAGGGACGGAGGTGTAGGATCCCTCAGGGACGGAGGTCCAGGCCGGGGTGCTGGTGGCACCGGCACCAGAGTTGCCGGGGCAGTTGGTGACGGTGGGAGCGCACGAGATGACGGTGACCTCGTCAGTGGAGGTGACGGTCTCGACGTCCTGGGGAAGGGCGGCAGCAAGGCCAGCGAAGAGGGCAACAGCGGTAGCAGTGAAACGCATTTTGAATGGTTGTTTGTGATTATGAAAAAACCGTGGAGGTAATTTGAAAGAAGTTAAAAAGCGTTGGCTTTTGGAAAGAGTGTAGTAGTTGGTTTGAAAGAGTGGATGACCGAAGTCGAGTGAGTGAATGCTAAGATGCGAAGATTGTACTTGGGGAAGAAAGAAAGGAAAGCCGGCTGAATGGGGGGCACGGCGTCTTTGTATGGGCAGGGAGATTGGACCGGAGATCAGACCGCGCACCCGCCCGAAAAAAAGGGGCTGTTCGTGGGCACTCGTCATCCGATGGTGAACGCTGGCGGTAATTTTGCCTGCCGCTAAGATGGCTAGCGTGGTTGCGGATGCCGATCGCCCAGTTGCGATTGTACCTTGCGTCGGCGCTGGAGGTTGTCAATATTGTTGTGACGACGGCGGTCTCGTGCAACCCAAGCCCTAACTCGGTCAGACCCTGCAGCATCTCTCCAGCACCCCTTCCTTACCATCAAAATAGTATTCTATATTACTACCAGACATTGTTTGTTACTTCCGTCTCCCGCTGCTCCACTGCGCGTACCTGGCTACCGGCCACCACTCGTGGGCCCCAAGGCCGCCCACGACCCACTTTACCCCTGAGCCAGCACGCGTAACACCGGTATCATACACGAAACGGAGGCTCGAGTCCTTCCTCTCACAGCCCCAATAGCCCGCCCATTTGCTCCATCATTCGCCCGCAGGATCTTGGCACGGCGACTCGCTGTCCTGTCAGGTCTGGCCGTGCCGGACTTCGCTTCACACGGTGGAGTCACATAGTCCACTGTTTTTCGTGCTCCAGTGCTCGTCTGTTCGACGACCTTTGGGTCCGCGGGGTGTGTTGTGCGAACACAGTTCGGCCCAGAGGATAATGCACTGCTGTGGGTTACAGCCGAAGTCCGGGTTGTTCCTGTGTAAGCGACAAAGCTACGCCTCCAACCAGGGCTCTGCACCGGGCAGTCTTCCGTTCGATGCGAACCCGCCTATATCTGTCCGGGCAGCGCTCTCTGACCGCATTGCTTAATTAACCAAGCTTGCCTAAGTGGCCGGCACCATTCTGTAGCCCCTGACTAGCCCCGGAACTAACGGGCCCAGAGCGTTGGTCCCTGAATCAGCCCATATTGTTCTCAATTAGGCGGAATCCTGGCGGCGTGGGAAATCAATAAAAAACAAAAATAAAAATACAGGGTCTGGCCGGCCGACGGGTGTCCCTGACAGACGCGCTTGGATCGTGCAGTAGCATTGAATTGTTGCCCGGGTCACAACGTTCAGGAGAGGGCGGTCCCGTAATAGGCCGGTAACAGCTCGCCGATCCCCATCTGTGGGTTTGGTGCTGGTTGTGTCGGGAGGTCTCGACCACTTCGAGCACGGAGACTTGCTCGAAATGGGTGAACCGCTGGACCTCCGACAGCCAATGGGCCCGCGTTGCATGTGGCGGTCACCCTATCCGGCTCCATGAAAGGGGGATTTCGGTTGTAGAGACACGATGCTGTCTCGTGGTGCCCCAGACTCCACACTGCCAATAGACTACTCGGACTGATTTTCCGTCCTTCCCCCTTTTTCGCGCCAGTGGTGAGGCGTACATTCGATTCTTATCGTGAATAAGACTCTCTACGTGTGCTATGTTTAGATTCTGGGAACAATATTAATAGTCGGTGGGCCGCGGCCCCGAGGGAAAGGGGGTATTGGGACAATTATAGTGCTTGGCAAGTGGGCCAGATTCAGGACATGGCCATCCTTGCTCCTGGCATTATTAATTACTATTGGGTGTGTGTGCTTCTCAAGCAACATTCATAGTGCAGCTTTGCTCGTTGTTTGGCTCATTGCGTTTTATTATGGTATTATCGCGCGGGAGCATCGGTTGAACTTGGGAACTGCAATATCGGGCCGACATGCCTGCCCGGTGGAGCGATCTTGGGTAAGACACGGGATCGTCGATTCTTGCCGCTCGAGGAAGGAGAAACGGTTCAAAAGGCGCATGGCCCACTCAAAGCTGCCGACTCCGACGGGAAGCTCCGATCATTGTTGTTGCCTTTCAGGGGCAAGTATACAGACATCTTCCCTGACTCTTCTTGACTTCTCCATTCTAGTAATCTCCTACACCTATGGAACGCAAAATTCGGAAGCAGAAATGACCATGGCGAAAGCCAGCTCGAATCATCTTCTGTCTGACAAGCAACCTTGACTCCTCGAGAGGACAGCCAACCGATACCGACAGATCAGCCCTACCGAGTCAGAACGGACTTTCTTCAAGGATATAGCGAGTTGATCTCGTTGATCGTCATGCCTGTCGAATACACTGCTGTCTTGGAGGAATGGGTCCCATGAGAAAGAACAAGACACGCTTAGCAAACGCTTGCTATTTCTCGAGCTGTATCCAATCAATTTGCACCGAGTGAGGGATTATGATCATTTGTTTCACGCACGCAAGCCGTGTTGTGGAGTCAAGATTCATAGTCCCCGCGTCCGTTTCAATCACTTGGATAGGGCTTGACAAATAGTCAGCGTTCATGAGCTCTTGGAATCAACTCAGCGACAGTCTCAGTTCGGCTATCGTGAGCCTCGTCGAAGACATTCCCTTGTGCGTCAGCTCCGCATATCGTCAATTATTTGTCAGAAAGATGCAAGAGAGAAAGGCCCAGTGGTATTTCGTTCCGCATGGACTCGAAGCATGGAATTATTCGGCGCAGAAGCCCGATGCTAGATGAGATGGATACAGCACTACGAGTGTGTCTCTTTCATGCCCGCTTATTATTCTCGCTTGCCGAGACTCGCACTTCTTCGAGTTGTTTCAATACTCTTGACCTTGATACTGGATCGTGTCTTTCTCGGGCATCAGTACCAATCCCCGTCATCTTCGATGAAGGCAGCTCTGCCTGATAAGTGTTCTTGCTACTGTCATTTCACGTGGGGTTATCTCTCATAAATAGACTTTATTTTAGCATTCAACAAACAAAGTTCAAGTTTATTCGAAATGTTTTTCATGGAGGCAAAGCCACATGGTGCTGCAATGATGATATTGGCTGTGGGATGTACTCCTGCGTGCCCTGGGGTGGATGAGAGATCTTACATCAAGAGCGGGCAATGTGTTGCAAGGTTGCACCGCAACATTCTTAATTGCCATATCTAATCAATCAACTCGTCGTTTAGTTTCGAAGACTGTAAGATAGTAGTCATCTACATCTACGGGGGTGCATCGCATACCTGACTCCGACGGGAAAGGGATAGCGGTCCGGTGAATCCCGCACGAAGAGGTAACTTGGGAAGCAAACAGCGATGATGTCGGCCCGCCGCCACCAATTATTAATTAGGGAGCGAACGGTGGTTGGTGGAAGAAGACTCGTTGCACGAATACCCCGGTCGGGTTGCCCCGGAGTAGTATTTTTGCGGCTCTCTTAGTTAGGCAGTTACATACGTATCGGCCTCTAGACACGCCCGGTTGCACCTCAGTCGCAGTAGCTGTCCAATGTGGTGACCAGGTGGAGTATGCAATTTGCCCGAGCGTCCACGAGGCATGCATTGACTCGAGTGCCACGCATGGTTGACGGAAAGGAGGCCCCGTCCCTCAACAGCACCAAACAAGTGGTCTTCACCGGAAGAGGAAGAATCATAGTAAACGTAACTAAGTTCCACTTATCGCTCAGGTTGGGAGACATGTCAGCACCTTGAGTCGTCGATCTTCAGCCCTCTGGCAGCGTCGATGCCCTACGCTCACCATGTTTCAGCTCCGGCGCCTTCTGAAACAATCAGCCCCACCATGCCTGTAAACCTCTTGTCGCGCTGTAAGTGGCAGCCTAATGAGCAGATGTTGGAGCAGACTGGATGGGCAGAGAAGAAAATGAGGCTAAGTAGTAGTAGAGTAGGGAATACCGCCGTGGTAGTTAGTTACTTCCACTAGTGTTGATTAATATAGGCGGACCACCTCAACCCGGTCACCTGGTCACCTCTTTCTCTTCCCCTTCCCTGACTGACTCTCACTCATCTCAACTCGCTCTACTTTTCAACCCCCCAACACCACATCCATCCCAACTCACCGTCCATTCGTTTATACCTTTGCTTATATTTACCTGTACTGTTGTCGCTGTGCCACTCCAAGCCTCTCTTTGAGCCCCCTCCCCCTCCCGACCGCCCGCACTCGCTTCCCCACTCGCTAGGCTCGACTCATCTGGACGGGTCTCGGGTAGGCATTCTGGCTACCGTGGCTGATCCCAACGAGTTGTTCTTGCCTGGTGAACGGCAGAACAATTCAGCCATGTCGTCCTCCGTGCCTCTTCTGCGCCCACCGGTGCCAGGCAGCCGCAACAACAGTAACAACAGCAGTCCACGCGCGCCGAAACTCACGCTCGGCATTCCTCCCTCCCCAAACACCAAACCCGTCAATGGGAACGGTGTCCCCGCGGTTCCCGAAGGCCCTCAACTCCCGCGCCAGTCGTCACGGCCAGCGCTCCCACAACTGCGCCTGCCGTCCACGGGCAGTCAGAATGTCCCGCAGGAACAAACCCTCATGCCGAACGGCAAACCAATCCCGCCACCGCTGTCCACCAACAGACTAGATACCAATGGAGGAGGCAATCTGGAAAGTAAGGGCAGCGGCCCTGCGTCTGCAAACTCCTCATTTTCGGCGCTATCCTTTGCCATGGAACTCCGCCAAACAGATGGCAGCTCGGATCCGTCGTCGGCAATCGGTGATGGATCCATCCAAGATGGTTCGAACAATGTAAACGGGTTGGCTGTGGATTTGGATAAGTTGAGCCTGGAGAAGGGCCGGCCCCTTGATGTGGAGGATCTAGATGATGAAGGTTGGCATGCGGCTAGCGAGCAAAAGAAGATTATCGAGCTGGGAAGCTTGGGAGAAGGTGCTGGCGGTGCCGTCACTCGCTGTAAACTCAAGGATGGGAAGACGGTGTTCGCGTTGAAGGTGAGTGTACTTTGTACCAGTGGCACTGCGAATGGTGGTGGCTGACAGAAACCCAGATCATCACGACGGACCCCAATCCCGATGTCAAGAAGCAGATTGTCCGGGAACTCAACTTCAACAAAGACTGCGCATCGGAACACATTTGCCGTTATTACGGAGCGTTTGTGGATAAATCAACGGGCACCATCTCGATTGCCATGGAATTTTGTGAAGGAGGGAGTCTCGACAGTATTTACAAGGAAGTCAAGAAACTGGGCGGTCGAACGGGCGAGAAGGTGCTTGGCAAGGTCGCTGAGGGCGTCTTAAATGGCCTGACCTACCTTCACAGCCGGAAGATTATCCACCGAGGTACGGTCTTTTTGAAGCATGGCACTTATCACTGGCTAATGGTTTTGTCCAGACATCAAACCCTCAAACATTCTTTTGTGTCGTGATGGACAGGTTAAGCTCTGCGATTTTGGTGTCAGCGGCGAGTTCGGTACCAAGGGTGACGCCAATACGTTCATCGGCACCTCTTACTACATGGCCCCAGAACGCATTACTGGACAGTCCTACACCATCACATCCGATGTTTGGTCACTGGGCGTGACCTTGCTGGAAGTTGCGCAACATCGATTCCCGTTCCCGGCAGATGGAACTGTCGAGCAGCCCCGCGCCGGGTTAATAGACCTGCTCACCTACATCGTCCGCCAGCCGATTCCAAACTTGAAGGATGAGCCGGACAACAGTATTCGTTGGTCTGATAACTTCAAGTATTTCATAGAGTGCTGGTATGTTCCCCGCCTCATCTCATTCCATCTTTCGACGCTGACCTGGCGAAACTAGTCTGGAGAAAGAACCCCCGCGAAGAGCGACTCCATGGCGAATGCTGGATCATCCATGGATGCTCGACATGAAGAACAAGAAGGTCAACATGGCGAACTTTCTGTCGCAGGTATGGGACTGGAAGGAGTAAAAAAGTCGATTACCTGCTGGAGCCATTTTCGTTCTTCATCTTTGCATCCCTGGGGTCTTCTTTTGGTCCCCTCCCACCCTTTCTTTACCTTACCCTCTGAGCGGCTGGACCCGAAGGATTGACCTGGCTGTCAACACGACTCTCAAAGCACACAACCACTTTATCCTCAACAACCTCCTCCATTGCTTGTCCTACGACGTCCTTTTCTCCGGGCGGGTACTCGTCGAGTGTGGACGTCTCATCATCATCATAACCCTCCCCTTGCTTCCATTTTGCAGCGACACGATCTCCTCCGGCTACGTCTGGCTACTACGATCCTTTTTTAACGGCCTGGCATTCAACCCCCATTACATGTTCTTCGATCCTTCTCCCTCTTTCTCGTCCATGTCCACCGTCTCTCCACCGTCAGATCTCACCCCCAACAAATCACGCCCATCTCCATATATCGGGGTTTCCGCCCTCCCACCGATCCCCCACGTGTATAGCCCCTGGTTCGTCTGGTTGTTTTGTTTCGGATCACCGCTTCCCCAGTGGAGGCGTGGGTGTTTTTTGTTTTGTTTTTTTACGCAGTGCACCGGACTCTCGTCTCGTCTCATCTCATCCCGTCCCTCTTCCTGATCAACCTACCTACCTACTACTACGCTAGCTACCTAATACCATCGCACTTGTCTTGCGTATCTCATTTAGTAGGAGTGTATATATCGTTCAGGAGGTATATGCAGATGCCATCTAAAAGAATATGTAGATAGATGAATACAAGAACATGTCAATTGTTATTGTGACTACTACAGTTGGTATCCGCTATCTATTTCACAATCACCACTCGTTCAAAAACCGGATCTACCGATTCACAGGATCAGCGCCCAGAACCCAACCGAGGCCGCTAACCAGTCCTCCCGTGACCATGTTGCTAACCACATCACGCTTGCGAACGCGGCCATCACCGCCCTCATCCGGGGACAAGGGCCGGTCATTGTCATCACCATCGCCAGCATGAGCAGCAGTAGCAGGCGCGGAAGAATGAGCAGGTGTAGCGGCCGAGGCGGCACGCAGCGAAGAAGCATTCTTATGCAGCGCGAGCGCGGCACCACGCGCAACCTCGAAGAGACCCATTGGCGCTTCGTGCGGGTGCGAGTGCGGCACAGCGGCGCGGGCACGGGCCCGTCTCGCAGTGCGCTGCTGCTCGGTGTCGAAGGCGTCACGCTCTGAGTCTGAGGGCCCGAATCCGCCGGGGACAGAGGAGAGGGTGTTGGTGGTGGTGGTGGTGTTGTCCCCCAGTGTATCCCAGAGGTCTTCTTCCTGCTGCTCCTGTGCGCGGAGCGAGGAGAGCTCTTCGTCGCAGCGGCGCCAGGCGCCGAGGATCTCAGGGAGGGGATCTGGAGATGGGACGAGGGCGAGCGCTAGAGAGAGGAGTTCACTGCGCTGGGAGAGGTGGTTGATTTGGGATTGGAGGGTGGGTGTGGGAGAGACGGGTGTTGTTGAGCGGTAGCGGCCTGCGTTGTAGACGGCGCGCCAGGAGATGTCGTCTTGGATGACGGTGGAGGGGGTGAGTAATGGTGAGGAGGTTGAGAGGTGGGAGGGCGGTGTTAGCCGCGTGAGGATGTAGGAGTAGGCGGTGCCGAAGTCGTTGGAGGTGAGGGCGGAGGAAATGGCGAGGGAGGTGATACGGCGTTCAGCCGTGACGAGGGCATGTTCCTCTGAGAGGGGTGTTTGCTGCAGCGCATCTTCGGCATTGTTTGAGTTCGCGCTGGAGGGTACGCCGCTGGCGACCAAATTTCGTCCAATGGAGAGCAGGTCATCGAGTTTGGTGTAGCTATTGGCGTTCTGCTCAAGTACGGTCTCGATCAACGAAAGGGGGTCGTGGTGAACGCGGATGCTGACCGGTTGGAAGGGGACTCCGTGCTGTAGGGTCAACGAGTAGAACGAGAGCGAATGCGTTGCAGCGATGAGGGCACGAATCTGCTTGAACGCTGCTGACTCCGGGAAATGTGGTTGGAAGGCTTGTAGACTAGAATATCCGTGTCAGAAACTGGGTTAAAGTTGCCGTTTTGATGGAGAGACATACATGTCGTAGGCTCTCTTCATCCCACCACGCGTCCGGTTGCCG
This sequence comes from Penicillium psychrofluorescens, assembly GCF_964197705.1. Classification (NCBI taxonomy): domain Eukaryota; kingdom Fungi; phylum Ascomycota; class Eurotiomycetes; order Eurotiales; family Aspergillaceae; genus Penicillium; species Penicillium psychrofluorescens. Next base: position 4,331,738 of record NC_133439.1, on the reverse strand, counting down.
TTGCTAGCATTATCGTATGCAGTGAAAATGGCCTCTTTGACCGCCTGCTCTACTTGAATAGCATTCAGCGGCGTGGTGCCCGGAGTGGTATACAGATCCACGGCCATTTGATATTCTGCAGGGATTAGAGTCGGCACTCATCAAGATGTATAGCAACTGCATCACTCACCTCTGGTCCCCAGTAGCGCCTTCAAGATCTCTATTTCGACCGTGTCGCGCGGTACCCTCCAGAAAAGGCCATGGTGTGTGGGATGTTCATCTCCGTCGGTGTCTGACTGATCCTCCTGCCAGTTTCGAAGCCAGAGTAATTGCTGCCGGACCGAGTGCCAATCCTGACTCGATTGTTTTACAATGGACGCCACCACGCTTCTCAGTTCTGCCAATTGCATATCCTCGCTGCTGTGAAGGCACATATTTGCAGCAGCCCTGCACGGAACTTGATGCCCAAGATCAGTCAAAGTGCGGAGAGAAAGAAGGAGGGCACTGAGAAATGAGACCGAAGACGGTGATGGTTGCGTCAAAGGATTTGAGGGTGTCAGGAGAGAGTTTTGTAGCAAGGACGCCCGGGATGTCGAGGAAATCGACTCGATATCGTATTGCACGGATGGGAAGGTCGCGTTAGGGGTGACGAGATAGGAGCTAGCCTCGAGATCAAGCAGCTTGGCTATCCGTTCCAATATCTGACACAAGCCCTCCAGTGCCGCTTTCGATGAGTCCGCATAGGCATACACCACCGCAAGTCCGGCTTGACCGTAACGATGCCGCAAGTCCTTTGCCTTGTCGATTGGCAATTGTGCATCATCCGCCCCGTAGCCTCCCAAGTCCACGTCTTCCGGTCCACTCCAGTGATTGAAAGCATTCACGACGCTATCGTGGTCCACAAGACTCCGTGACAGAAGCCATTCATTCACGAACTCCCATCCAGCCAGTTCCATTGCCTCGGTGTTTGATGTCCCCTGGATCAAAGGGATTGAAGTCCGTTCATTCAGTCTCCGCCGCTTAGATCGTTTGCTTCCATACAGCCAGGGACCAACCAGGCCCCGAAGATTGCTGACCAGATCCAGATTGCTTCTTTCGGTACCGATCGAAGACAGCAGAACATTGACGGCTGTCTGATCATCCATAGACTCCAAAACCTCCAATGATAATGTCTCCTCCTGGTCGGCATGGTACTCGTAATTGAACCGGAGCAATGGCAATAGGCTTGAGACCAGCCATGTTCGCAGCACAGGCCGTTGCTCGTAGAAGGGTTGGAGTAGATCGAGGATGAGCGGCTGGAGGGAAGTTTCGGCGTCTATCAGGTGCGCCCGATAAATAAGAAACTGCGTCAACAAGTCTGCGGACGTCACGTCCTCATCTTCATCGGGACGCTGCAGTGGCCGCAATCGAAGCTTCCGCACGCGCTTCCTCGCGCCCGCTTCGGTCAGGTCTTTGACAGCGGTGGTGTCGAGTTTCCGGTCGGGAGTCACGACATAGGATTCGTCGGCCAGCTCTTGCAGCACCGAGGTATAGCGCGAGGGCTCGGTACTCTCCGGGAGAAAGGTCAAGATGATGCGCAACAGGCGCTCGAGCGGGAAACATTGGGGTAACTGGGCCTGCAGCACGGGCAAGTCCGTCACATCGCCGCTGGCACAAAGATGAGTGGCCAGCAGGATGGCATGAGCATCCGACACAGCCATGGCGGGAAGTAGGCGGTTGGTTGCTCGGAAGTGTTTACTCCAAGGTGTCTTGTTGCAACTGCGTTAAGTAAGAAGGTGCACGGGCCACGGTCGGGAACAACGACAGGGAATGCACCGCCGGCGTCACTTCCACCTCTTCCTCTCCCGCTCCCACTTCCCTCAATTCCTCTCTACGCCCCGACACAATGGCTTCTGGCTACGGTCTCAACGGCGGTATGTCTTTTGCGGTCCCATCCACCCCCTGATACCTCCCCCCCGGCGGCACCCGGCTGGAGCCCGGGCGCAACCACCTCAAATGGCCCTGTCGACTAACCCGCTCTCTCCAGGTCCCTCCCGCTGCTACCCCTTCTGGCAAGAGGTCCTGGGATGCTACGTCGTGAACTCGGGCGAGGGTGAAGCCGGCAAGAAGAAGTGCACCCCCGCCCTGGAGGACTACCACGAGTGTCTTCACCACCGGAAAGAGGTGCGCCACCACCCGAACCCCATCCCCATCCCTACAACCCAACAGGTTATGCTGACGACTCAATCCACAATTCCTAGGCTCTCCGCACCATGAAGATGCAGGCTGCCTACCGCAAGGCCGAGGCCGCGCACCCGCGTGAGAACGCACCCAAGGCCGAGCAGATTCGCAGTCTCGGTCTGCTAGGGAAGGAGGAAGAGGCCTCCGCGGTGCTGAGTCAACGGTGAACGGAGAGAGCATGGGCGAATGTGTTTCCCGGCGCGGTGGTTTTTCCTTCTTTTTGGCTCGAGTGCGTGTGCCCATTCTTCTCCTCCGGGATGGAACCCCGGGGGTCCTGCGACTGTATAAAAGGGCCCGACTGCTGGTATTGGGTCGTGTTCTGCAATGATACTCCGATTCCATGACATTTTCTCTGCATTCGCTGTTCCTTGATCTGTAGTTCTTGGCGGAAGTGCAGCAAACGGACCGTATGGCCTATGCTTCCATCTCAGGAGTAGACAAAGATACATGTAGAGTAATTAGCGTCTTTTACCCTTCAGTCCGTCATATCAATTTGAAGGGAATCAACGTTCAACCATTTCCGTTCAATGCTTGAGATAAGACGGCGCAGATATACTTGGTCCGATATATATCTCCCTTCCCAATCAACTCCCCCGACACATGCCATTTTCCCATCCCATCCTGACCTACATATCACATATTGAATATCTGTGTGCTCTGCCAGATCTCATCGATCCTGTGGTGGGCTGAGGCACCATCCTCATCATCCTGCTCCCGCCGTACCTCTCTATACTCCTTGCTCACTCTCACGCGTCTCGCCAGCATCACGTGATCCCCACCGCTAAACCCGACCGGGCCTAGCGCCGACCCTCCCCAAACATCGACTTTCGATCGTCGCCCAATACTTAAGCGGCTGCGTGACCTCGAATTATTCTCGCTCTAAAGCGTGTCCCATCTCTGCTGACTCAGAGCTTGGCGACTGGTTGGTTTTCCCTTTGGGCTTTTGTTGCGCACCACCACCCACAACACGTTCCCCTAATAGTCTGACTCGATCGACAGCTGCTCTCTTGTCTCGTGACTGCCTCGCGGCCGCAGAGTGACGGCCCGTCATGAGCTCTCGGTAAGCTGCTGCTGCCATCCAATTCCGACGCGTCGATTACATAAGCACACTAACACTATTCTGCCAGCCTGGACCGCCTGGTCACGTTACTCGAGACCGGCAGTACACAGTTGATCCGGAATACGGCTGCCCAGCAGCTGGGCGACGTGCAGAAGCAGCACCCGGATGAACTGTTCAATCTTCTCGGGCGCATTCTGCCCTACCTCCGATCCAAATCCTGGGATACCCGTACCGCTGCGGCCCGCGCAATCGGTCTCATTGTCGCCAATGCAGACCTGTATGATCCCAACGAGGATGATGGCCAGCAGCTCCAGCCCGCGGGAGGCGATGATGACGTGGATATCAAGTCCGAGGTCAAGCCGGAAGACCAGCCACCCGCAGCGAATGCCTGCCTGCAGCTCGACAGCTTGGATATCGCGTCCGTCCTCAAGTATGGAAAGCGGCTGCTCGGCAGTGCAGGCAAAGAGTACGAATACGCGCTGTCCTCCATGGACCCCGTGACGCGATTGGTCTATCAGAAAAAAACCCTGACGGGTCGGTTGGGTCTGGCAGGAGAGTACGTCGAGGAGGACTTGATTGACGAGGCCGAATCGTTCTCCAAAGCAGTGACGCCAGCCCCCAAGCGGGAATCAACGACAGCGTCTATTTCCATTTCCCGGGAGAACGATTTGCAGGACCTCAGCTCTCGGCGGTTGTCGTCACCCAGCGAAAGTGCCATCAAGGAAGAAGGTGGGTTGAGCAAACGGCAACTCAATCAGCTCAAACGCAAGAACAAGCAGAGCGCCAAGATGGGCGCCAACAAAGTGCGCGTGGTGGACTTGTCATCTTCCCGACGAACCTCGGAAAATGTACCGACTCCGGCACTCTCTACGGCGACTCCGCATCCCGTCAAGACTGAGAATGGCGACTCCCAAAATGGCGAGGCCAAGCCGGATTACTTCTCCCTCGATCGTTCCGGAGATGATGACGACTCGAAGATCGTATCGGAATTCAAAGGGCCCATCGCTCCCGAAAAGCCTCTCATCCAACCCGATCTCGTGGACCAGGGCTCAGGGTGGCCGTTGGAACACATGTGCGAATTTCTCACAATGGACATCTTTGACCCCAATTGGGAGGTCCGACATGGTGCCGCAATGGCCTTGCGCGAGGTGATTCGCGTCCAGGGTGCGGCCGCCGGCCGCGCGGAGGGCAAGGAGCGGGCGGAGAATGATGCGTTGAATCGCCAGTGGTTAGATGACCTTGCATGCCGCTTGCTCTGCGTTCTCATGCTCGATCGTTTTGGCGACTACATCTCGGACAATGTCGTCGCTCCAATCCGCGAAACGGTGGGCCAGACCCTTGGTGCCCTTTTGTCCCAATTGCCACCCAAGTCTGTTCGCTCCGTCTATCGATGCCTCTACCGAATCATCATGCAGGTTGATTTGGGCTTGGATCGTCCCGTGTGGGAAGTTTGCCATGGCGGTATGATTGGCCTACGATACCTGGTCGCGGTCCGGAAGGATCTTCTCGTCCAAAACGCGACCATGATGGATGGTATCCTCGAGGCAGTCATGAAAGGCCTGGCTGATTTTGACGACGATGTTCGAGCTGTTAGTGCTGCAACCCTTGTCCCCATTGCAGAGGAGTTGGTGACGTCGCGCTCCGGAACCCTCGGTCCTCTGATGAATATCGTGTGGGACTGTCTCTCCAACCTCCAAGACGATCTCAGTGCCAGTACCGGTTCTGTCATGGACCTTCTCGCGAAACTGTGCACGTTCACCCAGGTCTTAGATGCAATGAAGGCAAATGCCGCAGACGACCCCGAAGCCTCATTTGGAAAATTGGTTCCTCGCCTTTACCCTTTTCTACGACACACCATCACCAGCGTTCGCTCCGCTGTTCTCCGAGCCCTCATGACGTTCTTGCAGTTGGAAGGCGAGGGCAGCACGGACTGGGCAGATGGCAAGGCGCTTCGCCTGGTCTTCCAGAACCTATTGGTGGAACGCAACGAAGACGTTCTCAGACTCTCTCTCCAGGTTTGGTCGGAGCTTCTCAAAGCTGCCGAGCAGTGTGGCTCGTTTGGGCCCGAGACCGAACTGGCGGATTCCATCCAACCTCTTATCACTCTGACTCTTGGCGCTTTTGGTGTTCCTCGATTCCCCATCCCGATGAATGCTTCACTGTTCATCAAGCCGTCGGGCGTACCAGTCGCCGTTGCTCCCCCAACATCCACAAAATCTTCTCCTCCCGTGACAACACCCGCTACCGAGGGGAAACCTGGACGCCGGCGCAAATTAGAGAAGAAAGAAACCCCTCCGCCTTCAGCACACAATGTTGACGGGCATATGATATCGGGAGATATTGACCTTGTTGGCGCCGACACGATGCTGAGGTCCAAAATCTACGCCTCCAAAGCCCTGGGCGAGCTTCTTTGTTTCTGGGACAAGCACGAGCTCCCAAGTTTCTGGCCGACAGTCTTGGAGGGCCTTACGTTTTCTGCCTCGACATCCCAGATTGCCTCAGCCATGGTGATGGAAGAGTATGCCCGGCGCTGTGGTCCTGATAGCAAGTACACTTCCACTCTATGTGAGCACCTTCGACCAATTCTGGAAGGCGAAAGACCGGCTTGGTATAGCGATATCGCATGCTATCTCCATGTCGCCCGTGCTCAATGCCATTCGTTGATCAACACTTTCCGTGACCACGCACATGTGTCGCCCTCTCGACTGCCAACATTGGCTGTTGTTGTCCAGGGAGATGCAGAGGCCGGCCCTAATGCCTTCTCACTCGCCGATGCCGAACAGATAGTTGGACCTGACTTTGATCGCCTGAAGAAGAACTTAACCCCCGCGCAGCGGATCACCGCTACTCAAGTTTTGGGCGACACCCGCGTGACTGCCAATGCCGCTGTGGATGAGGCGCGATCGATGAGGGAACAGCGGGATTTGCGTGTCCTGGCTGCAACTGCCGGCGCTTTGGTTGCCTTGCAGGATATCCCCAAGCGGCCAGGCCATATCATCAAGGGCATTATGGACAGCGTCAAGAAGGAGGAGAACGTTGAGCTCCAGCAGCGTTCTGCGACGACTATTGCCTCTTTGGTGGAGCATTACACAAGAGCGGCCAAACGTGGTCCGGTCGACAAGATCATTGGAAACTTGGTCAAGTACTGTTGCATTGACACCTCTGAAACCCCCGAGTTCGCGCATAACGCCAACTTGGAGAAATCTATTTTGTCACTACGCAAAGAGGAAGACCGACGCGATCATCCTGACGCAGCCAAGTTCGAACGTGAAGCCAGAGAGGCCCGGATTATGCGGCGGGGTGCCAAGGACGCCTTGGAGCAGTTGACCGTCAAGTTTGGCCCGGATCTTTTGGAGAAGGTTCCGAATTTGGCGACATTGATTGAACGGCCACTGAAAGATGCTCTGACCGCTGATGAGCTCCCCTCGGACATCACCAACCCCGAGAATGAGCTCGGACAAGAAGTCGTGGATGGGCTGTCTACTCTTCGTGCTCTTCTGCCCAAGTTCGAACCAGGCTTGTACCCGTGGGTGACCGGTCTCATGCCAGTCATCGCCAGAGCACTGCAATGTCGCCTTTCTGTGATTCGGTATGCGGCAGCCAAATGCTTCGCTACCATCTGCAGTGTTATTACCGTTGAAGGCATGACAATGTTGGTGGAGAAAGTGTTGCCGACAATCAACAATGCGCTGGATGTCCACCACCGCCAGGGTGCGATTGAATGCATCTACCATCTCATCCATGTCATGGAAGATGGAATCCTGCCCTATGTCATCTTCCTCGTCGTCCCTGTTCTTGGACGGATGAGTGACTCTGACAATGATGTGCGGTTGCTGGCGACCACTTCATTCGCGACCCTGGTCAAACTGGTTCCCTTGGAAGCTGGAATCCCTGACCCTCCAGGCTTCTCAGAGGAGCTGCTCAAGGGCCGCGACCGGGAGCGGAAGTTTATGTCTCAGATGCTGGATGTGCGCAAGGTGGAGCCGTTTGAGATTCCAGTTGCCATAAAGGCTGAACTCCGTCCGTATCAGCAGGATGGTGTCAATTGGCTTGCTTTCCTCAACCGCTACAATCTGCACGGCATTCTCTGTGATGATATGGGTCTCGGAAAAACTCTTCAGACCATTTGCATCGTTGCCAGTGACCACCACCTGCGGGCTGAGGAGTATGCCAAGACCCAAGCGCTCGATTCTCGCAAGCTTCCTTCCTTGATCATCTGCCCGCCCTCCCTGTCTGGACATTGGCAGCAGGAAGTCCGGCAGTATGCGCCGTTCCTCAATTGCATTGCCTACGTTGGCCCTCCTGCAGAGCGAGCAAGGCTTCAGAGCCAGCTGACGACGGCAGACATCGTTGTGACCTCTTATGATGTTTGCCGCAATGATAACGATATCCTCAACCCTATCAGCTGGAACTACTGCGTGCTCGATGAGGGCCACCTGATCAAGAATCCCAAGGCAAAAATCACACTTGCGGCGAAGCGACTGATTAGCAACCATCGTTTGATTCTCTCGGGCACACCGATTCAGAACAATGTCCTGGAACTGTGGTCTCTCCTTGATTTCCTGATGCCTGGGTTCTTAGGCACGGAGAAGGTGTTCCTCGACCGATTCGCCAAGCCCATTGCCGCCAGTCGTTTCAGCAAGTCCTCATCGAAAGAACAGGAGGCCGGTGCCCTCGCGATCGAGGCACTGCATAAGCAAGTTTTGCCGTTCCTGCTTCGTCGCCTCAAGGAGGAGGTCTTGAACGATCTTCCGCCTAAGATCATCCAGAACTACTACTGTGATCCGAGTGAGCTCCAGAAGAAACTCTTCGAGGACTTCTCTAAGAAGGAGCAGAAGGAGTTGGCGGACAAGGTGGGCAGCGGGGAACGCTCCGACAAAGAACATATCTTCCAAGCCTTGCAGTACATGCGTCGTCTATGCAACTCGCCTGCCCTCGTGGTCAAGGATGGCCACAAGCAGTATGACGAGGTCCAGAAGTTCTTGACGACCAAGAAGTCCAACATCCGCGACGTGTCGCATGCTCCTAAACTCTCAGCGCTCCGAGATCTTCTGATCGACTGCGGGATTGGCCTCGACCACACGGCCGAGGGAGAACTGGACACAGGCGCCAGCTATGTCAGCCCGCATCGGGCCCTTGTCTTCTGCCAGATGAAGGAGATGCTGGATATCGTGCAGAACGATGTGCTCAAGAAGCTCCTCCCGTCTGTGCAATACCTCCGCCTGGATGGCGGCGTCGAGGCCACCAAGCGCCAGGACATCGTCAACCGCTTCAACACCGACCCCAGCTACGACGTTCTGCTTCTCACCACCAGCGTCGGCGGACTGGGTCTTAATCTCACGGGAGCAGACACTGTCATCTTCGTGGAGCACGACTGGAACCCGCAGAAGGATATCCAGGCCATGGACCGCGCGCATCGTATCGGCCAGAAGAAGGTGGTTAATGTCTACCGCTTGATCACGAGAGGTACATTGGAGGAGAAGATCTTGAAGTAAGTGCTTTGCTTTGACCCCTATCTATATTACAAGCATACTGATTGCCGTTCTCTTCTCCAGTCTCCAACGATTCAAGATCGACGTCGCCTCCACGGTGGTCAATCAACAAAATGCCGGCCTCGGCACAATGGACACAGACCAGCTCCTGGACCTCTTCAATCTCAGCGAAACGGCCGAAACGGCCGAGAAACCGGGCGACCAGGCCGGAAACGAGGTCGACATGGTCGATATCGACGGCGAAGTCAAGGAGAAGGGCAAGAAGGGCTGGCTGGATGATCTCGGCGAGCTCTGGGATGATCGCCAGTACCAGGAAGAATATAACCTGGACTCCTTCTTGGCGTCAATGAAGTGATGACGATGATGCCATCCTTCTCGTTCTTCTTTCGCGCCTCGCCCAATCAACCGCCCTCTTCCTTCTCTACAACCCACGGCTTCCATCACTCCGCTTCCATATCACCATCTTCCTTCTCCTGAAACGAAAATTTCATGTCACGCCTTACGCCTCCCATCACCGCACCCCTCTTGCTCTCTGTTATCATCATCCGCACTCTAGACCTAATTCTTTCTATCTTGCCTAATTTTCTTTTCCAGCGCACGGGCAGGGGGTGCGTTTTCTGCGGCTTTTGCGTTGCTTTGTTTACCAGACTCTGATTTTTCCCCTTCGAATCCCCCTTGTATTTCTAGCCTCCACTTTTTTTTCAGACTTGGGGTTTTGCAGCCTTCTCCATGATGGATAACCATCTTGCATGTACATAGACAAAGAACGAAATGCTTCATACCATCGCTTCACTTTTACACCTATTTCCATCTGGTAGTTGACTGCGGGTTACTGACATGGAAATGAAACTTGGGTACGAACACCTACAGTAGTAGCATCATACAGGATCAAGATTGAAAGAAGGCATTTCAAGTGTCATTATCTCATAAACAGACAACATCGGTAACTAGCCCAACCGCACAAAAAGGAATCTGTGTCGAACGAACAGGAAATAGCATGTCTCGATAACACACTCAGACAGACATACAAAAGTAGACCCATGCTTGCGCCGCCATTGGATCTCACTCGAACCATCCACAGATGCATGCCAGACACCAGGGACTTCCTTTCGAAGGAAGCCAAAATAAAATTTCGAAAGCATGAAAAATGTTCCAAAGGGGAACCACAAACAAGAAGCCCGAAAAAAAGATGTTCAAGGTAGACGAAAGAAAGGTCTGGAGTTTGTCACCGCAGTTGAAGGACCGACTGCGGGGGACGATAAATTGAAGAAGCAAAACAAGAAGACATGGTTGAATTGAAAAAAGAGTCGACTGTGATCGATAAAGATGCAGGTTTGAGGAGTCAAGGCCGAACGCGCCAGGCGTAGCAGGCCCCATCATATTATTCGCATGACTACGTTCGGCCCTTCGGCTTAGCAAGCATGCTCAGCCGACTCAAACTGAGCACGCTGCGGGATTTCGCACTGGCAGGAGTACCCATGCGCCCGGGGGTGGACCGCACGGGGGTCTTGATAGTGCGAGTCTTGATCGGGCTAGGGGTGGGCGGGTTGGCTTTAACCCGCTTCGCGCTGCGTTCATCCGACTGCTCATCAGCTGGGGGCACGTTTTCGGCGTCATCGTCTTCATCATCTTCTCGGTGCCGCTTTTTGTTACCAATGCCGTGAGCAATGCCATGGGCAACCACCGGAAGCTCGGGGTAGGAGGGCTGCGCGCAAGCGTCAGACTGGCGCACCTGACGAATAGTTGGAGATTTAGCCGGGAAGGACTTGGCTGTAGTGTTTTCCTCCGGGGTCAGCATCGGCAGAGTCGGATAGAGCACATTTGACGAAGTGGAGCGCGGCAGTTTGGAGGGCACCTTGGAGGGAGAAGGCGAAGTCTGAGTCAATTCATGGCGAGACTTGACACTTGGGGTGAATTCGACGTGTTTCTTGGGCGAGGGAGTAGGGCCAGCTTCAGCTGGGCCCTCAGTTCCTTCCATATGCGTGTCAGGGTCGAAGTTAGGAGCAGCGACGTGAGTGCCGGCCGCAAGCTTGGCTGGGTCGCGGGAGAACAGGGGCTGATGGCGACGGAGAATGGATTTGAGGTTACCCAGGCTCGGCAAGTTGCTTTTGAGTCGTGGATTGAACTCGGTCCTCGGGGTTCGGGGGGTGGACACATTTTTGGTAGAGGGAGAGCGCTGGAGGGAGGGAATCAAGGAGGTCTTGGAAGCCTTGAGACTGGCAGACCGCGCGATAGAAGCCCGAGTCGGAGTCAAGAGAGAACTGCGAACGACTGGGCGAATGCGTGGAGGAGCCGGCTTCGGAGGCGCCTCGGTCTTTTCACTGGTCGTGCGGACGGTCGTAGCATCGTCAGATGTATTGTGTTTGATGCGTTTAGCTGTCACAACAGGCGTAGGTGCGGCCGTGGGTTTGACCGTAGGGCGCGAAGGAGACGAATTTTGAGAGTCCGGCTCATCCAGCTGCGCCTTGGACTTGGTCCGTTTCAGAGACTGGGTCACGGGTTGGAAGCGACCAGGCGTGGCCCGGAAGGACGAAGGATGTCCAGCAATGGAGTCCATCCTCTTGAACTCGGCCATGTGCACATCGCTGAACCGACCAGCTTTGCCTTTGGGCATTGCGATCTTCCGATCTCCATGGAGTTGTTTCTCGGCATCCTGATCCTGCTTTGATTTGTCTTGGACCATCTGCGACTTGATGCGTGCAACATCCTCACGAACGCTGTCCATTAGGCGCTTGGCCTCATCGCTGAGCTGGGCCTCTTGGCAGGAGAACTTGAACTCGTACCCCGGAGTTCCAAATTGACTGGCAGCGGGAGACGCCTTTGGCTTGGTTGGAGTGTTGTCGGCAACGCTGTCCTTCACAACGTTGCCATTGGCGTCTTTTTTGACAGGGTTGAAGCCTAAAACGAGGCCCGAGTCCGCTTGTTTGGACGTACTCTGTTGCGCCTTGCTCGGATGCATTTCCTCCAGCGGCGGGCGGGGGAATCTTGCACTAGTAGGTGTCTTGGTCTCAACAGGTTGTTTGCGAGCAGATGACTTTGGAGTTTTCTGGGTGTGTGCGTTTTTAGCTTTGGGCGTTCGGAACTGAGGAGATTGCGTTCCCTCGGCTTCCTCGCCTTCCACGACAGAAGGCAGCCGGGCAACATTGTCTGGATGGGAAACAGAATCATGGGTCTGAGGCAAGGAGTCATCGTTAGTTCAGGTCAAGTCGGTTGTGAAGCCCTCCAAGGGGCGTTGCTGGGACATCCATCGTGCTCACCTCGGGATTCTCAGATACCTCAGCGCTGGTGCTGCGCAGGCGGGCAGAACGGCGCACCGCCATGGTTCAAGAGGTCAATGAGTAATCGTAGCAGATGCGGAGTTTTTAATGAAATGGAATAATTTGAAGAAAACGGTGAAGGGCGAACGAGGAGACGAGGTGGTTGTGTTGTTGTTTTGGTGATCGAGGGAAACTGTAAACAACAAACGCGGGCTAGTTATTAACCGTTACGTCAGTCCTTGACTCAGCTGTCTCACACAGTTGGTGCCTCAGGCATAAATGTCAATAAAGGCACCTGACCCGAAGCAACCCTTGCTCACCGCAGAGACACTATTTATCTCTCTACTAGATTCTTCTTGGCTTCTATCAGTCTTTGTAGAGTAGCGGCCATGATAAGGCAACTGCTGGGAAGTACTTGCCAACAACCACAGGAAGCTTATCGAGTATAAGAGGAAGGAAAAACGAGAGATCATTAACGAAGACAAGAAGGTTATTTCCGCAATTGCTTAGTAGGGGTCAATATTGTTTAGAGAAATTCGAGATCCTATGTAGTGGGTAAAAGTCGTTGAGGTCAGTTGGTGGTGAGCTCTTGAGAACAAGGTCTGTTCAGCGCATATGCGGAAATCTCATTATAGATCGAAAAGTTACGGACAGAGAGCAACCAGCACCAATTTCACCCTGCGACCTAAAGTCCAAATGGATACGTCTCTCCCTTCCCAAGAGGAGTCGCCGGCTGAAGGACCTCCAACGGCTGGACGGCCTGAGTACGGTCAAACCAGACATAGCCATCGAACTGGTTATGAAGATAAGAGAGCGAATAGTGCGAGATGCGCTCAGTGTCCGGACGATAGATGACGCCAATGAACCGCTCGAGGCGATTTTCTGCAGCCATAGCCGCGCGTAGAGCGGGATCCATGCGGTCTCGACGCAGATCGAGCAGAAAGCTTGGGATCCCCGTGTCGTGAGCGACCATCTCCCAGCTGTCATCTCGGGACGGATTCACGGCCATGACCTCCATGTCGTCGTCCCATTCGTGGGCTGCGGCAACGGTGCCCGTGTGGGTGCCACACCCGAGAATGGCGACGTTATCACGACCCAGTCGCTCGCGGCAGAGCTGGCCGATGTTCACTTCGTTGCGTCGGATGCCCATGCTCGTGTAGCGGGCATCGCCAACGTGCGAGTTGTGCGCCCATACGATGGCCTTGTTCGCCGGCGGCGGGCGGTGCTCGAGCAGCCGGTGCAGAGTGTCGAACATGTGTGTGTCGCGCAATGTCCACGAGCTCGCAGAGCTGTAGTACATCGCCTTGTAGTACTTCTCTGCGTCTCGTACCAGATACGCATTCTGTTCGCCGCTGTGGTATTCCTCGCCATCACGCACGTCATGCTGCGCGTATTCCAGCCGTCGCTCTAACAGATCGTGCAACATCTCCATCACCTGGCTCTCACAGGTCTCCATGCCTCGAAGCGAGGCCAGACCATAAGTCGTTGGGTCATCCACCCAGGGCTCTAGACACCCGTAGCGTCGTCGTGCTTCTTTGCCTGCCTTCGGGTCTATCCTGTCTAGGTAGTCGATGACGGCCCGAATGGATGTGCCCATACTATACAGATCGAGTCCGTAGAATCCAGCGCGCCGGTCCGGTGGCACGGTCCGATTCCAATCACGCATCCACTCAACCAGGTCCTGCATCTCGCGGTTGCGCCACATCCAGGTGGGAAACCGCTTGAATGGCTCGTACCCCTTGGCCACACCTCCAATATGTGCCTTAGGACCTGGACGCAGCCTCACATACCGATCAATGGTCTCTGCATCGGGCCAGTCGGCTTCGACTGCAACCATCGTGTAGCCATGACGCTCGATCAGTCGTTTAGTGATCTCCGCTCGTGCAGAATAGAATTCCGACGTGCCATGGCTGCCGTCGCCCAGAAGAACTACTTGCTTGTCTGCATAGCTGTCAAAGTGAGATCCAAAGCTTTGGTCTTTGATTGCCGGCAGGGGTTGCGCCGCGTTGTTGAACAGTTGCTGTAGTTGCGCCATGGAGGTTGGTATTCGGCGAAGTGATGCAAGACGCATAGATTGAAAGATCTAACACTACTATGGGAACATCCAACAAACGATACATGAATTAGCCCATATTGCCATCATCCGCAACATACGTTGTTGGCAGACAATTTCCAGCGGCAACGCCTGATGAGATCACCGCTGGGTCAACGCACAGTCATCATGACTTCAGATGTTCCTTTGGCAGGGATATCAGAACCGGTCAAGCTTCCAATCACTAAGTATGGAGCTTTGCAATTACGAATGCAGTTCTTTAAGCGGTGTTCATTAAAACACTTCTCTGAGCAAACACTACCATCAAGCACATCTATATCCGAGCTCCCCTCACCAACTCCGCCGAGATGGCTCTCCCAATAAGCAGTCCATCTCCGCGCTTGGATCGCTTCGGGCAAGCCATGCAATCACTCTACGGCAGCTTCTCCAGCATATCAGACCCAGAGCACTGGTCGCCACCTTTGAGATCCGGCGGCCATCGCGGACGATATCTGTGGACAGACGCGTACGGAGTGATCAACCTATTGACAATGCATAGAGAGTACACCAGAGCGGGTGGAGATGACCCCGGCGATGACAGGTATCTCGTCCTAGCACGGCGGCTGGTTGAGACGGTACATGATGTATTAGGTCGCACACGCGACGGTGAAAGGCGGCTGCCGGGAGCCACAGACAATAATCCCATGGGTGGCGGATTACGCATTGGAAAGACAGACGAGCGCGGATCAGACGGCGATGGACAATATCACCATTACCTGACAATCTGGATGTTTGCGTTAAACCGTATGTCGATGGCCTCGGGCGACCCGACATTCAACCGGCAAGCTGTCGCCCTCGCGAAAGCAATCCACCCACGCTTCTTCGTAGACCGAGCGGCAGCACAACCGCGCATGGTCTGGAAGATGGCGATAGACTTGTCGGCGCCGCTGGTTTCATCCGAGGGAAATTTGGACCCAATCGACGGCTATGTCGTTTTCCGACTGCTGCAGGCGGCAGCCATGAAAGCTGGTGACGGTGAAGTATTGACGGAGGAGATCGCTGATTATAAGCGCGTGATGGATCGCAAAGGAGAGCATTTTGTTTCTAGCGACCCGTTGGACTTGGGGATGACCCTGTGGACGGCGCATTGGTTCTCCGAGAAGGAGACCTGGGCCGCGAATCTTGCAGGGCGATGTTTTGAGCAAATTTGTTGGTTTCCCCATTCATCTTTGGCTTGCAAGTCTCCAACTGACTGGACCGTCTGCAGACAATCTGTTCGAGATCAACCGCTATCTCGAGCGCAACATTAAATTCCGCCTGGCTTTTCGAGAGTTTGGGACATGTATGGGTATCCAGTGCCAGTCACTCCAGACCACGGAGAAAGATCGCGCAGTCGATCTGAAAGTGTACGCAGACGCCATCATCACTGCGTGGGATCCCTATATGGACCTTTCCATCTCAGCTGGCCTGACGCCAGAGGATCTGCGACCGATTACCCGGGTGATGTATGCGTCGGCCTTGATCCCAGGAGGTGAGTCAAACCAATGCGGACCACTGGAGTTAACTCTGTGTTGACGATTCCCAGCTTTCCGTAATGGATATTTGGGAGAAGAGCCCAAGCCAATTGAGGCCAAATGATTGAGATAAAATATTCCAATTCTTCTGTGCTAGCAAAGTTCAGCACAGAGCTTTCATATTTCGAAACAACTGAATCTATGATCAATATACAGCGTGTGGCATCTGCCTGGGCCGAAAACATCGCTCTTAAAATGCAAAAAAATCTGTATACTCATACTCCTGGGATCCCGACCACATCCCTCCACAATGCAAGCTTTCTCGGAAGTATGTAAATGGCATAAACTGCGCTTAGAGCAATGAACAAGCCGGACCACTAGAAAAGGCAAAGGTCAGCCATGTTATCTTGAGGGGTGATTTCAACCCGTAAATCTTGTTGGAAAAGCCACGACATACCTTCTCCAACCACGTATGGAACCAAATAGCGGTCATAAAGAGCATCCACCAACCCAAGAGCACAACTCCACAAACAAAACGAGAAACCCACGTTCTGACTAAGTCTGACGAGCGATTCAAGTCTCCTGCCGATGAAATCTCAGGGTCACTGGGTTTTCGCTCACGGCCGCTGTCACTTGCCAGGCGTGTGGTGCGCAGAAACGAAGGAAAAGCTCCAATTCCGACCGCTTCGAAAGTCAAGATTGCCGTAGCCAATACCAGCATCAGCACATGACCACTGATATCGTGCCCCCCTTGCCATGCTCCACCAGCAGTCTTGCATGCGGCAGCCGTAAATAAAGTCTCCAGTTCGACCGAGGCGCTAACTTCTGTATTCGCCTTTCCCACCTGTTCCAGAGCTTGTTGACACTTCCCGCCCGTGATCACGAATCCGCGATCGATGATGGCCGGACCGAAAAACCACTGTGTGGTCAGATACCATACTGTCGTGGCGAGGGTCCAGCGGAGGAAAGTTTGCAGTGACCGGCGGAGTCGTGCTTGCTGTTGGAGCTGGGACGACTGGCGAGACGCGGCGGAGCGGTATACGGACTGGAAAAGGAGCAAAGACGCAAAGGCCACCGTTGTCCATAGCCAGCCTATCTTGACGAAATAGAGGTTGAAGATATTGTTCTTTCGAGCAAAGTAGTTGACGGGGTTTTGGGACAGGTGCAGGTCGGCCGCGAGGGAGGGGGCAAGAGGCGCCGAGGGTTGTGCGTTTTGGGATCTCGAGGAGCGTGCTGTTGGCGAAACCACAGAGAAGAGCGATCCAAGCAGCAAGGTCACTGGGTAGACGAGGAGGATTGCCGGGGAGAGGGTGGCAGGTTGGGAAGACGTGGCCGTGAACGTGGTGGCCATGATGGCGAAGGGGGAAGAGGGAGTCAGTCGACCGAGACAGCCTCTGAGGCCAAATTTTCAATTAAATTGATTGGACCTTGACCGCGAAAACAGCACGAACAATCATCGAGGGTATTCAGAATCACAATTGGGGAGAGTCCAAAGCCTTGGAAGAAGACCGGAAGGGATGACATCAGCTGGTCTGTGCAGCCGAGGCATCATCTCGATCTATAGAACAGACTTCAGATTCGAGGGAATTTCTGGTCTCCGTCACCAAGCTTACTGCTTTCCAGCTTATTCCACTTCTACGGTTTCTTGTCGATTGCAGGTCTCACTGATAATTCGCCCGTTCAAGCTAGCGTCCATATCTGACGATTCTGAGGGGTAATTAGCCGTATGCACTCCACTACCCGAATGAAGAGTTTCACCCGAGTATGGGCACGTGGGACATGACACATAGGGAAAGGGTTTCCTTTGCTGATTCTTTGTGACTATTTATTGAAGTCTATTTCCTTTGTATATATTCTACTACGCACTTCTAAGACGTGTTTTGTTCTATACCCATGACTATGGCATCCCTCCGCCTTCAGGATAAAGTCGCAATTGTCACCGGCTCCTCATCTGGGCTGGGTAGAGCAATCTGTATCCGTTATGCTCGTGAGGGGGCCAAGGTAGTTTGTGCCGATTTAACTCCGACAGCACGGTTGGCCGAAGAATCTGAGAGCACGCACACCATCCTCACCAACGCTGGCGGAAAAGCCATCTTTGTGCAGACAGACGTTGGCGATGCGGAACAGATGAAAAATCTCGTTTCAAAAGCGATCATCGAGTACGGGCGTCTGGACATGTAAGGATGTGTTATATCCGCTACCAAGATATTCCAGTTGACAAAATTACGCTTCTAGCCTAGTGAACAATGCCGGAATTTCGATTGAAGCTCGCACTCCGGCTCTTTGCCACTTGACCGATGAGTCGACCTGGGATACCACTATGCGGGTCAATACCAAATCGGTGTTTTTGGGCTGCAAGTATGCCCTTACGCAGATGCTTGGACAGGAACCTCATCCCTCGGGAGACCGTGGGTGGATTATTAACATGTCCTCAATCATGGGCATTATTGGGGGTGAATATAACGGTAAGTATGATGAGGTTACTTGTCATTTAACAGTACTAATTATATTGCTAGCTTCTTACTGTGCCTCGAAAGGAGCTGTGAGCAGCCTGACAAGGCAAGTGGCCTTGGACTATGCGCAGCATCGGATTCATGTCAATGCCATTTGCCCGGGTTGTATGTTTATATTGAGGTATAATTCACTAGAATCACGCTGATTTCGTGTGCAGATACCCAGACTGCGATCTTCCAGGAGACTACCACACACATGACATCTTTGGATGATTTGAAACGCCGACACCCATTCAATGGACCTGGGGTGCCAGATGATATTGCGAAAATGGCGGTGGTATTAGCTAGTGATGATGCCAGCTGGATGACTGGTGTCTGCATGCCTGTGGATGGCGGATATACTGCTCGGTAGTAGTCTTTCTAGTCAAATAGGCTCTTTCAAACTAGTCATACTAATGCATTATGACCGATGTCATCAATGGAGTATGCAATGGTAAACTAAAATATATACTAAAACATCATGTTGGAATAGGAGCTGGCAGAATTAAAGTTGATGGGAGGCATATGAATGTGCACAATAGCAGACATTTCTGTTTTGGCATTGCTACTTTGGTTTACTTTGCAACAATGTCTCCAAGCATCGGACCTGACCCCACGATCAGCAAGTGGGGCGTCGAGTCCAATGCAGTTAACGAGCCGAGTGATTGTGGCAATCTTTCCGAGTCAATTTTCCCCTCTTCATTTGGACGACAAGCCGAATTACCACGCTACGTACCTTCAACCAACACAGTGCACGTTTTTACCTACCCTTTATTGAATCGTTGGGTCTGTTTC
The DNA here is from genome assembly GCF_964197705.1 of Penicillium psychrofluorescens. Classification (NCBI taxonomy): domain Eukaryota; kingdom Fungi; phylum Ascomycota; class Eurotiomycetes; order Eurotiales; family Aspergillaceae; genus Penicillium; species Penicillium psychrofluorescens. The sequence goes on along the minus strand of NC_133439.1, from coordinate 4,312,897 downwards.
AAGTTTAAGCTTCAGAGGTCACATCTCTGCCACTTTGCCGGCACCGCCGAAGATCTACATTCTTCCGGCAGGAATGCGCTCCTACTTCGGCTGGTAGGTCTTCATATCAATACCTACTTCGCGAATGATGACCCACACAGTGTTCTAGTTTGACTTGTAAAGGTCGAAAGTTGAAATGTGACGAAGCCAAGCCAATTTGTGGCCCTTGTGTAAAAGCTTGTCGGGATTGTGCTTACGGGGAGCAATCTATCTTCCGTGGCCCTGCGAGGCGGAAGCGGAAACGTAAGGCTGGCTTACGAGTGAATCATTCAGCGCTATTTGAAGAAGATCATACCTGGGTGAGAGTCCCGGATGAGCGTACGTATTAATCTAGTTGTGTTTGACTCTTGCTAAAATGTGACAGTGACTTTTGTTCAAATCCAAGACCCGTACGCACATGATAGCTTAACACAGCTGCAAGAGGATGGAGCTAGTGCAGATGAAATTGCAGATGACAACTGTCCCCGGCTCGAAAACCAAGGAACAAATTCAGGCATACAGAATGGCGATACTTCTGCCTACGAGGCACCAGGCGAGGATTCTGCTCAAACCGCCACTTTACACTATACATCCACACCAGATACACCTCACCATGGAGACTACTCGGTTTATAATGCTAGAGACACGACAGAGATAGATCAAAATGTGATTGCCTCACATCTATTGCGACATTTTAAAGAAAGCCCAGGCCAGTGGTCAGTACAAAGGATTTTTTTTTTTCATACCTGTCTGGTGGCTAACTTTCCTTTCCTCAGGATGGATCTTTTTGATACCACGGCATACTTCTCATCAAAGGTTCCTGTAATTGCAGCATCGAAGCCATTATTGAAATCTGCAGTATGTGCTCTTGCTGCAAAGCACCTCTGGCATCTATATCATATTGCAAACGAAACCAAAAAACGCAACAGCCATGCTCTTTCTTTGACACGCAGGAATATCTGGCATTATCAAGCGGCAAAATATTATGACCAAGCCCTTGGCTTTTTAAAGACAGCGATCGACCTGAGAACGTATATTGACAACCCAGCCGAAAAAGAAGAGATGCTGGCCGCTGTGGCCATATTATGCACCTACGAGTTGATGGATGCCCCCGGCACGGCGTGGAGAGCACATTTAAGTGTTTTACCTCTATTCAATGATGAATCGGAGTCTACGCCAACCCAGTCACCAGTCATCATTCCGAGGACAGCGGTCAAAGGCCCGGTATTCTGGAGCCTCGCAAGACAAGATTTGCTATGTGCCTGTGAGCTTCAGAATCGATCTCATCGACGTACAAACTGGCTAACTTATCTAGTTATAAGTGAGACTCAGACGCGTCTTGACCTAAAGGATGTGCGTTTCTGGCAGAATGCAGGCCTAGTCACAGACGAACACGGCGTTCTCCTACCATTTATTCCTTTAAGCTCTACGGACATCGGCAATTCTGGAGAGAGTGAAGAAGTCATCAAAGCTAATGAACTCACGTGGCTTCTTGGTAAACTAGCCAATCATCTCACTGCCGGAGATTCCTTAGTCCCGGAGGACTATGTACTTCCTCGCGGACAGCGATCGCAAATTGGGTTGACCCAAGAGTTCCTCACAGATCGGTGGAACATGTTGATGGCCGAGTTGGAGACTTGGCATGATTGTCTTCCATCGACCTTTACTGCAACTGCGCGAACTCGAGCACCGAGTCGAGACAGCTTCGAGCAGATTTGGTTCGACTTACCTTTATGCGCCGCGACTATACAGAGCTATCACCAAGCCATCATATTGCTATTAGTTAACAAACCACAAGAATCTACGGCAATTCGGTCAACAGTGTCTGCGCGGCTAAGATCTTATCGACATGCTTTGAAAGAGGCCGCATGCCACGCTCGAGAAATCTGCGGTATCAGTCTTGCGAGTCCGACAGATTCGGTTCGGATCAACTCTGTCCAAGCTTTGTTTGTTGCTGGCCAGGTGTTCGAAGATCAGCATGAACAGGATGCCGTTCTCGAAATTCTGTCCGGAATTGAAGCGGATTTGGGCTGGACCACAAAATACCATGTGGCCAAATTGATAGATGAATGGGCAAGGGAATGAATATGATCCTAATGCTGGTGGCAACAGCTTAAAAGCTGAATATAATCAAACATTACCCAACAACTGTCATATTTCGGAGCATTTCCTGTAACAAAGTAGGAATCTCTATTTAATGATCACTCATCCTTGCGCCCTTTTGTCTGGTATAGATGTCATTACCTTTTGGGGCGTTAAAAAGGTGGGGGCCGCTATTTCAGCAATTGATTCGTCGGTACTTGACTGCTTGGCTGGCCCCCGGCCCCCTCTGCGGTTCCCCAACTTACGCAATGAGCCATAGGGGTGAAAACTGCAATTTGTTCTCAGCCTTGTTGGGTTGGTGTTGTGGAGGATTTTATATGCTCCCCACTGTCTGCCTCGCGTTCTTGATGATCCCGAAACCGAGCGTTAGAAGTGCACGGATCTGTGAGACCCGTCAATCATGCCACCACGTTTGAGCCACCGCAAGTCCACTAAAGGCTGCCAACGATGCAAGGCCCGCAAGGTCAAGGTAACTATATGCGTTCTTTTGTTAACCATCATGGCCCCATGCTAACCCAATGATACAGTGCGATGAACAACAGCCAAAATGCGGCGACTGCGCACGGCATAAGGTTTCATGTGAATATCGATCGGTAGTAAAGCGTGCCTATGTACCGGATCAGAGATCCAGAGCTGTCCCCCAAAGGATTCCACAGCCAAGCCCTACATCCGGACTAGGCTCCCCAGAATTGGGAGCACTGCGGATCATGGACATGCGCTTAATACACCACTACGTGACCCAAACAGCGCAAACCATGAGCTCTGCCCAGCTACCTTCGGTTGGCGCTATGTGGAGTGTGACGGTCCCGCAGATGGCGTTTGAGTACGAGCCGCTACTTCACACGCTGCTCGCTATCGGGGCAGCACATCGCTCCACCATGGTCCCGGAGGAAGCGAATAAGCTACGTCCTGCACATCATGGCTATATCGACTCTTCCCTACAGCAGCACCGCAGCCTGACATACAAAGATACCGGGCCGGAAGTCGAATCCGTCTGTATCAATGCCATTCTCATCTCTCTCTATACAATATTTCTCCGCTCGGAACCCTCAACCGGACCTTATGAGCCGCCGATCCTGTGGCTGTCGGTTGCTCGCGGCGTGCGGGTGATCTTGCAATCGGTCTATTGGACTCTTGTCAACTCGAAGTCGTCACTCTGTTCCCTTTTCTTCGCACAGCCTAGCATCTGGAACAAGGATAACAAATTTTCGTTCCATGATGTCCCCGCCAAACCGTTTCAGTTTTTGCTTCAGTACCGCCGTGACGAAGAAGAATGGTGCCAGGAAACAACAGAGGCTTATAGTAAGAGCGTTGGTTACTTGGAAATGATGTTCCTTGCCGTTAGTGAGGAGCAACCGGATTTCGTGGTCCGCCGGATCCTGAATGGATTCCCACCGGTGGTGCCAAGTCACTTCACGCAACTTGCTTCTGAGAGGCGGCCGCGGGCCCTGGTGATTCTGGCATATCTTTTTGCCATGGTAAAAATCTCGGAGGATATGTGGTGGCTCAAAGGCACTCCGAATCGAGAGGTGTATGGCATTGACAGTATTGTGCCCATTGAGTGGAAGTGGGCAATGAGTTGGCCTTTGCAGCTCATTTCGGCATCGCCGGGGACACGCTGCTATGAAATCCCATTGCCGGCGATCTGTTCACTTCCGTCTCCTGCATCCACTGTCTGATGACGCTGGCCGTTATTCGAGCGATTGTAACAAGATACACATGTACATGACAGTTTTCAATTTTTATAACATAGTAAATTTTGACATCAATCGATACCATCTATGTAATCTATGTTATCCAGTCACATCAAAGTCGTGTGGGGGTATCAAAAACAAACAGAAAACGAAATCACATCTCAAACAATCCAAGGAACAAAATGTTTATGTGTAAGCAGATGCAGTATAATCCATCGCTTGCTTGGATCCTTCCAGGCGCTGTTCGGCGACATTCCGAGTAACAAGGCCACCAGCCACATAGGCAATCATGACCAGGAACTCAGGCAGAGTTCCAAAAATGACTCGGACGGGCAGACTTCCGCCCAGCATGTTTCCGTCAACGAATGCAATTGCAATGCCATAGAGGATCCGGACACCGATCAGAGGAAGAGCGACCATGATAGCGATGAGAAGCTATTTCCCGTGGTTAGCTAGCGAACAGGCTGAGAGTAAAAAGATAGTTCTTTCGTACCTTTTTCTCGCCATCAGCACGCTGGAAGCTCACGGGCGTGCGGAATGAGAGATAAGCAAGGATAACCACTATCATCCACCCGGTCCCAAAAACGATCAGTCCAACGCGCAGCAGAATAAGTTTTCCGTTGGCCGACGCGGCTGCCAAACCAACTCCCGCAAGGATAACCCAGTGTGCTAGAATGTAACCGTAGCTCCTGACGAGTGCGGGGAGGTGGTCTCGGATAGAAGTGTTGCTATTGCCCTGTTAGTATTTTCAAGTCTGGGAACAGTGCCAGTAGTCACATACGCTTCATGGAGAAGACCCAGTGCTGCCAGCAGTAGAGGAGAAAGACCAATTCCGGAGATGATGGAGGCAGCTTTGCTAGGGTTGCCAGTGGTGGCCATAGCACTGCTTGCAATGCGAAGCCCACACAGGATCAGTACGTTGAGCCAGCCCAGGATTCCGTGTCTCCCGTGCTTGATCAAACAGTAGGTGGCTGGTAGAGTCGCAATGGCGAAGAAGACCAATTCGGCCAGCTCGAGACCGTCTATTTGCGACTTGGAGGACATGGTGGGCGAGGGTGAAGTTGAAATGAATCAATCACGATAGGTTTTGGTCGTGAAGGGATAAAAGCGTCAAAGACTTGAAGTTGTCGCTTGCAAGAGAATTTGAAGATGATAGCACAGGACCGAGAGACCCTTATATGTCCATTCTACATCAACGTGTGCTATTCTTGTTGACCGGCTCCACTATCTAGTGTGCAAATCGGGGGCTGTTCAGTTGGGGGCCCCATACTCAGGCTGTCCAATGATGTGCTGTCCCGAAACCGAATTGCCGCTGTGAAGTGTTGGCCCCAAATCCGCTGTGACTAGTGATGGCGCAGTAACTACGGCTGCGTTCCAGGGCACAGCTTCGGCTAGAGAGGTCTTGGTATAGAGTTGCAACGGGCGAAAAGGCATGCCATTAAAACTATATGCAATGCAATAATGCTGTCTGTACAACATTAAGAGGAAAAAGTGACTACTCAGTCGGCATGCTGATCCCGCCCGAGCTTGATAAGAAAGAAAATGGCCTACTGGACCGTAGGCAGAGTAGCAGACAGGGGCAGCTTGCGCGAGGAGTTGCCAACGTACACCTTCTTGGTCGCCTTGCTGATGAGCCAGTTCTGGGAGTTTGTGTCCCAGTTGGAGAGATCGCGGCGGTTGAGGGTGGTCGACCACTTGATCTTCTGGCCGGGCTGGATAGAGAGGCGGTCAAACGCACGCAACTGGCGGACGGGGTCGTCCTTGCCGCCGAGAGAGATGTACAGCTGGGGAACCTCGTCGCCGGCGACCTTGCCGGTGTTGGTGATGGTCGCGGTGATGCGGAAGAGGTCCTCGAACAGACCGGGGTTGCCGCCGGAGGAGCCGCTGGCGGGCAGCAGCTCCTGGGGAGAGCCGTCGGAGGCACCGGCGGGGACGTAGTCCTTGCTCGGCATGCCGTAGTCCGGATCGCCGGACGACTCGCGCAGGTTGGTGGAGTTGAGGTACGGGTACAGGTACTGGGTGATACGCTTGATGCTCTTGGGGAACAAGTAGTCCGAAGCCTGGCCGATCTTGCCGAGGACAGGAGCCTTCTTGGTCATGCCGGTGGTGGCACTGTAGCTGCCGCCGTTCAGAGGAGTGACCTCCAGATCCGAGAAGGAGAAGGAGGAGTAGCTCAGACCGTAACCAAACTCGTAGATGGGCTGGTAGTCATACTTGTCGAAGTGGCGGTAGTCAATGTAGAGACCGTCGGTGAAGTCGTCCTGGGGAGCGCCCTTGCCGTTGTTGGGCTCAGTGAGGATGGGAGGACCATAGGCCTCGCGAGACTTGCCCCAGGTGAACGGGGTCTTGCCACCAGGGTTGACGCGGCCATACAGGACATCAACCAGACTGCGGCCACTCTCCTGACCGGGAAGACCAGCCCACAGAATGGCGGTGATGTTGGGGTTGTGAGCCCAATCGCCAATCAGCACGGCGTTCGGGGTGTGCATGATAACAACGACGTTGTTGCAGTTCTCGGCGGCAGTCTTGATGACCTCTTCGCCGTTCCCCCACAGGGTCATGTTCTTGCGGTCACCTTCGTTGCCATCGACATTGATGTAGCCCTCGCCGGAATCGGCGTTCACAAACACCAGGGAGACATCAGCCTGGGCGGCGGTCGCAGCCATCTGATCCAGGGCCCAGTTGTCAGTGACGGAAAAGACATCGCCCTTGCCCTGGCTGCTGAAGATCACTTCGTTCTGGATGGCCTGCTCCGGCGTGATCAGGTAGGGGAAGTTGGCAGAGCCACTGCCCCAGCCCATAGCCAGGGTTCCGTCGTCGCAACCGCGGTCAGAGCAGCCATTGGCACCATAGGGGTTGGATCCAGCGTCCTCGCCCAGAATGGCAACAAACTTCTCATCATGGGTCAAGGGCAACGCGCCATTGTTCTTCAGCAGGACCATGCTGTCCGAGCCGATCTTGCGAATCACGTTGGCGTGGTCACCTTGAACGTTGACTCGTTCGTTGAGCTTGATGTAATTCTCGTTCACGATGAAGTGCTCGTAGCCATACACGTCGCGGGTCCAGGAGCTGAAGTTGGGCGGAGTGCGGATTTGATCGCGGCCGACCTTGTAGTAGGCGGCCATGATGCGGGTGGCCATATCGTCAATGCGCCACTCGGGGATGGTGCCGTTCAGCACCGCAATGGTCAGGTTAGTGCCCCAGTAGGAGTACGGGCTGCCGAGAAGCACATCACCGGGCATCGACATATCCAGACCGGCCAGAGCATCGCCCACACCACTGTGGTGCGCACCCCAGTCACTCATGACGAAGCCCTGGAAACCCAGTTCGCCCTTGAGCAGCTTGTTGAGCGTGTAGCTGTTGGAGCAGGCATAGCTGTTGTTGATCTGGTTGTACGAGCACATGACGGAGCCGACTCCGGCACGGATCGCATCGACAAAGGGCCAGAGATACAACTCGTGCATCGTCTTGTCGTCGAGGTTGGAGCTGACACTCTGGTCGATGTCATAGCCATAGCCCTGCGCCTCGCTCGACTGGCGGAAATGTTCCTGCTCGTTGAGAATGTAATGCTTGGCACAGGCAATGACACCAGCATCCTGAATACCCTTGATGGTTTCGGCGAACATCTGACCGGTCAAGACGGGGTCCGGGGCGAATCCTTCCCAAACACGACCGCCGTCCGGGTTCTTGCCCAGCGGGCCAGCCACGGGGCCCAATTGCACATCCACACCCTTGTCGCGGTGCTCCTCGCCCATGGCCTTACCACGCAGGTAGGCGAGGGTCTTGTCCCAGGTGGCGGCGACATTGACCCCGGCGGGGAATCCCGAGTTGTAGTCGGCTGCACACCAAGTCAGTCTCTTATTGTCTTTCCAAAGCAATTCAGGTCATACAATCACGAACACCCAGCGGCGAGTCCTGCATACACCAGCCCCACATGCCTAGTCTGCTTCCGCGTCAGTTGCGGTGGTTCGCGTCTGATGATGGACCAACACCTACCGGGGAATGCCACCGGTCTCGCCGACGCAGCGTTCCTGTTCCCAACCGGAGCCAGTGGTCAGGTTGACCTTTTCCGCGAGGGTCAAGCCGGACACGAATTCGACGGCGCGCTCGTGGGCGTCGGCCCAGTCGCCCTGGCCGTCCATCCATGGCGAGGGATAGTATGGGGGAGAATAGGCCAATTCCTGCAGAGAGTCTGGATCAGTCATGGGCGTAAATAAACATCATGGACCATCACGTCACATACCTTGGCACTGGCGACCGAGGCCGTCAGAGCGGCCAACTCGAGCCACCCGAGCTTCATGGTTGATATATAACGAGTGTGGGAGGGGGATGGTGGAATCGCACTCGCAGAAGGGATAGTCCAGACTTAAATAGCACTGAATGTCAGTCCAAGGGATGATTCAGTGGACCAACAACAGTGGAGATGGCGAGCGAGTGATCGACAGGGAAACGGAAGGAGTGAAACCAAGCGAGGAGAGCCTCCATCACGGTCAACTGTATTTACTTCCGATATCCATGCATTCCAGTCCGCCCTCGTTGCGAGCCATGGTCAGAATCCCTCCTCGGCAATCACTGTCGCGTCAAGCAAACAAAACCCGCGTGGGTGAAATGCGATCACCGCGAGTCCTTCCACTTGGGGCAATTCCCCAATTTCCTTGGCGACACTATTCTTCGCGTCCCCTGGATGAGATCGGAAGGATCCCAGTTGTGGGGAGGGCTTGTGCAGGACCTTGAGCATGAATCCATGGCAGTTCCGTGGTCGAACCACAACCATGGTTGACGACTGTTTACACCATCTATACTACAAGCGTCTTTCACCCCCCCTTGGCCGCTTGGCGTAGAAGCCTCGGATAGCTGGGGGCCCCAAAAGTATGGCGGAGGCGGGCCTACTCCTGCATCGATTGTATCGGCTGAATCAATTTATCCATACCTAAGCACTGGTCCGATCACTCGGCTCGACGGGTGGAGCTGTCTGGCGACCAAATCTACCTCCGACGTGCATCTCCATCACATCAGACGGACCTTGACAGACGCCAGCACTGAGTGCTTTCTCAGGACACATCATATACGAACGATTCCACCTGCACTCAGGATGAAAGAATCGCAATGCCATCTTCCGTAACAATCCCTCTTAGAGCCCATTTTCTCATCGGCCCGACCAGGTTTTCAATCCTCGAACAAGAGTGGAGCAGTCCCCTCCCATCCGCCGTGCCGGCCGTGACGCAATATGATACATAATACTCCGTCCTCTCCAGATTGTAACCAAGCCGGAGAAATCGGCAGGGGAATTGTGCCCGACGGGGTCTGCTATGGAGAACATCCCCCCATAGGACGGATCCCACACGCCATTTATTGGGGACACCGGCTGATCCTTGCCTAATACCGTACCCCATATTCCCACCCTCCCCGACGCCCGGGGTTTCTCGACTGCCTGTCGGGCGGGTAATCGTCGGCGAAATCGGCTGAGGGTGTGAATTTCGGCAGATTGGCAGAGTGGAAGCCGTAGGAATGCCGGACTTCTTGCTCTCATAAGTATGGCCCGGAAAAGATCTTGGCCGTGAATTCTTCTGTCTTTTTCGACGCTCATTTTCTCTCGAATATCTGGTGCGACTGTCTGTCTGCAGGTACAATAGGTAGTAAGGTACTTCCCAGATGTGCCGCCACACTACCTATGCAATGCCACATTCTTTTGATCTTGATAGCTCTCCATTGATTTCGAATGATCGACTCTTGTCCCACCCTGCATCCAATCCCAATACTGCACATACTTGCACAGAAACCAAACGCTGCCCTTAGTTTGGTCACGTGGCTGAGTGTCCGATGTGGCTTAGTCAGGGTTCTTCAGGTTGCCCGGGCAGCGCCACACAAGGGACAGCAGTGGGGTCACGTGAGAATGTCCGATCTGTCACTGCCTCGTTGTGATTGGCCGGATACTTCTGCTGTGGCATCTATTTCTTCAGCCGACCTAGTTTATTATGGTAACAGTAGTCGTAGTTGCAAATGATCACTCTCTAAATGTCGAATAAGGAAGACACCAGCTGCTCGCTAGCCCAGCAGCAGCATGAGACCGACCTGGAAGATGCGGCACCGCATCATCCAAAACCTGGCCCAACATCGGCTTTCCACCAGCTGGGCCTCCTCGATCGATTCCTGGCCGTCTGGATCTTCCTCGCCATGGCCGTTGGCATTATCCTAGGGAACTTCGCCCCGGGTACCGGTCCAGCGCTACAAAAGGGACAGTTTGTTGGTGTCTCCGTGCCTATCGGTATGATATACCTATACCTAGTACCTTTTAGTGATCAAAAAGGTTTAGATCAATGTTAGCTGACCATAACTTATGTCCAGCGGTTGGTCTTTTGGTGATGATGTATCCCATTCTCTGCAAAGTGCGGTTCGAGACCTTGCACCGCACATTCCGCGCGAAGACGCTCTGGATCCAGATTGGGTTCAGTTTGGTGATGAACTGGGTCGTGGCTCCGTTGTTCATGGTATGTTTCTTCTATTGAAAATAGCCTATCCTCTGTTTGCTAGCTGCTAATCTCGCCATGGATACAATAGCTGGGGTTGGCGTGGGCATTCCTGCCCGACGAACAGGGTCTGAGAGAAGGTCTGATACTGGTAGGCGTCGCGCGGTGCATCGCCATGGTGAGTCTCGCCATTTCCTTCTCGTTTCGGTAAATCCGCTAAATAATTACTGGATAGGTTCTCATTTGGACGGGGTTGGCAGGTGGAGACGGAGAATACTGCGCCATCCTCGTAGCTATCAACTCCATGCTGCAGATGGTGCTGTTTGCACCGCTGGCCATCTTGTTCATCCGCGTGATTGGCGGATCAGACCAAGCGGCCGACTCGATTGATTATTCTCTCGCCGCCAAGAGCGTGGCCGTCTTCCTGGGCATCCCTCTCGGTGCCGCTATTGTGACGCGCTTCACGCTGCGCGGACTGGTGGGTAGGGACTGGTACGAGCAAAGATTCCTCGCGTGGATCGGCCCGCTGTCCCTGATCGGTCTGCTATTCACCATCCTCGTGCTCTTCGCATCTCAGGGCGAGCATGTCGTGCATCAGATCGTGTCGGTGGTTCGCGTTGCTGCGCCACTGATCGTGTACTTTGCCGTCATTTTCCTGGTGACGGTGTTGCTAACGCGCCGGTGCGGCTTTGGGTATGAACTGTCCTGTACGCAGAGCTTCACAGCAGCGAGCAACAATTTTGAGCTGGCCATTGCGGTGGCCATCGCCACGTTCGGGGTGAATAGCGATCAAGCGCTGGCGGCGACGGTCGGGCCGTTGGTGGAAGTGCCGGTGCTGCTGGGGTTGGTGTATGTAGTCAAGTGGATCGGTAGACGACACCCATGGTAGAAAATATATGATCAGATAACGTTGCTGATTTCATCGAGCACCTGGAAGAGGACGTGATTCCTCACGCTGCAGCCATCGCCGGCCATGCCCTTCCGGAAGCCAGCAGACAGATGGCGGCGGATCTCGTCGAGATCGGTGCCGCGGGTGTTGTACTGGTGAATCAACTCTTCGGCAATGCTGCATAGAGTCGAATCCAGCCGGTCCTGATCGGAGGGCAGGGTATCGACGTCTTGCCCTGTGAGGAGGCATCTGCACAACGACGGGTCCTTGGGCTTTTGGAGAGTATCGTCATGGCCGGTCTTGCTGGCACTTGGCTCTGTAGCCGATGACGTCGGGCTAGCAGGGGGTGGTGATCGCGGTAGAGCAGGGATTGCAATTTTCCGATCCAGGACCGGAGCGGGATCGTCTTGCTGCAGACATTGCTCGATCGAGGCCGGCGAGAAGCCCAGCGAGGTCAACCGGTCTTTGAGCCGGCGATTCTCGGCTTGAAGTTTCTGGACGGTGATCCGGTGGTCAATATCGCTCTGCTGGGCCTGTTGCTTGCACTGGGCGACCTGGTGCTCGAGTTCCTGGATGTACTCCTGCTTGCGGGCACGGCTCTTGCGCTGGTTGTCCCGAATACGAGCCCGTCGATCAAGAGCCTGGGTGGGAGTCAGTTTCTAACTCTATACAATCATCTGGGCGAGACCAACCTCTTGACTGGCGTCCATCGTGACGACCTCTTGATTGTTCAACCACGAATTCCTCCGACCACCAGGTAATCCCGATCACGTGATCTCTCCATCGGAGAGAGGGTAGGCAGTGAGCGACATCCTCAATAACAAGAAACCTAAACCGCGAGTACGAAGCATACTCGATAACAAGACGTAGTAAATAATATCCGCACTAACCACGGGGGTATCCGACCCACTTCCCACCTCTGCCTGGGGCAACGAACCCCAGCCTCGCGCTTTAATCCGCAACCAGCCCATCGACGTCACCGACCGTCAGCCAGTCCATTGGCCCCCCGGATGGCTGGGGTGCATTCCGAGGCCCAAGTGCAGTGTTAGGGCATTCCGAACTAGTACTTCTCCCTCCCTCTTGCCATTTCCCTCCCTCCCCTCACACTGATCTATCTATTAAAATCGCATCGTCGCACAAGTCATGGTCTCCACGCGACATCATCCCCGCGAGTTTCCCTCGCCCGAAAGCGCCACTGCTAAACCGCTGATCAAGTCGCCCGTCAAAGCGCCCGCGACCACAACAGCTGGCACCTCGCGCAAATGGGTACACACCCCATCCGCCGCCGTCACCATCTGGCTGGCTCTCTCCGTGCCGCTGGTCATCTGGGACGCGGGCTATGTGCTGTTGCGCCCGCATAGTATGCCGGGGGGTCGTCTGCACTCGCCCATCTGGTCCCCCTACGCGCTGTACGGCTCCATCGACTACATCTACGGCTGGCCCGCCTTCAACGCGCGCAATGGATTCACCGCCGCGCAGACGGTCCTTAACATCGTCGAGACCCTCGGCTACCTTTACTACCTGTGGGTCGTCTACGTGCATGGCTCCGCGGTCGTCAGTCGCGGGCACACCAAGATGACCAAGGGCCTCCACTGGCTGTTGATGGGCGACAAGGTGGTCGCCGGCCCCACCGGCGCCATGGCGCTCCTGGTCGCGTACACGGCGTCAGTCATGACCCTCAGCAAGACCATTCTCTACTGTAAGTTGTCCCGCCGGCGCATTCGATTGAGATTCAAAGTCTAACCCCGACCAGGGCTGAATGAGTTCTTTTCGGGCTTTGACAACATCGGACATAACGACGCGTTCACTCTGTTCTTCATGTGGATCATTCCCAAGTAAGTCTTCGCGCGTGCGCAATGCGTGGCACCCATCGCTAACGGCCGTTCGCAGTGGTCTGTGGATCGTCTTCCCGACTTACAACATATACGTGCTCGGCGCGGAGATTCTGAATTCGCTGGAGCTTGCGACGCCCCGTGGCCGACCGGGCCGCCCCAAGACTTCGTGATTCACGATTGCGCAAAGGGCGCAACAGTTGGCAAGCGAATGAATCGAGGCGCCCGACACGCGCCCGACACGCGCAAATTGCAAATGCGTTCGACAGAACGAGGGAGAGAGAGAGAGAGAGAGAGAGAGAGAGAGAGAGAGAGAGGCTGGGTGACGATTGGATGATAAGTTGGTCAATCACAGTTCTAATTACGATACCTAGATTCACCAGTATAAGGGAGGGATCATGTTTTTAATGCGCTCGGACACGTGTGAAATGGATTCATTTTTAATTGCGATGAAACTAGCTACAGTGTAGGTCATTTGTATACCAGCTATGAGGCTTCTCCATATACATCAGTGATCGCATAGCCAAACTCAAAAAAAAAAACCCCTAGATCTATCAACATAATAGCGGTGGTCAGAGCTCATGTGCGCCCGGCCGAGTCCGGATCGGGTATGTAGGTACCACTGGACGTTGTGAACGACACTTGGCGACCTTTTCTTTTTTTTTTTTTTTGGACCTATTCATCCCAGACTAAACTTCTCTTCCGTACTTCGTTATCACTCGGTGGTCAGCATTCTCGAAAAGCCTCCCAGTGGCTGCCCGCCGCCAAGCCCGCACCTTTCCCCATATTTCCGATTTCACTTCGTTCTCTTCTCCTCACCTCTACCCCCATCTTCCCCAACGCCCCGTTGCGATACCTGTCACCCCGTGCCGCCGACTTCTTCCCGCCATTGAAGGATTCCCCTCTCTCCTTTTTCTGGCTGCTCCGTCGTGTCGAACGATGATCCGGGTCTAGGTCCAAGGGTATCCGAAACCCGTCATGATCAAGACCGACTCCGACAATTCGCCCTTGAAGACCCCGGGCGGCGGCTTCAGCTTCGCCCACGAGGACTCGACGATTCCCGACGACTTTGATACTCACAGCCATACAAGTTCCCGCGATCCCGGCAGCACCCAACCCGCCGGCGACCCGATCGCGGCGTCGGAGAATCTCGACCACCAGCGAGACGAGGACGCTAGCGGCGGCGATCCGTCAAACTTCGAGAACAGAGATGACAAGCCAGCGTGGACCGAGATGAAGACCAAGGCAGGAAAAGAGAGGAAGCGCCTCCCGCTGGCGTGCATCGCCTGTCGCCGAAAGAAGATCCGCTGCTCAGGCGAGAAGCCCGCCTGCCAACACTGCACGCGCTCACGCATCCCATGTGTCTATAAGGTGACCACGAGGAAGGCGGCTCCGCGCACGGACTACATGGCCATGCTGGACAAACGGCTGAAGAGAATGGAGGAGCGCGTGATCAAGACCATTCCCAAGGATGAGGCGAGGGATATGGCCTCCATCGGCCGCTCGGTGGTGAAACCGTCAATGGTTGCTCAGACGTCCAAGGCCCAGAAGAAACGCAGCGCGGATGAGGCCTTCACTGCTGAAATGGAGGAATGGACTCGTGGGGACCGCCCGCCTCATGAAGCCTTTCCGATGAATCGCGAGCCCAAGTCGAGCGATGGAAGTGGGCTATTGACGGAGGGTGCGGAGTTTCTCCCTTCTCTTGAAATCCAGGAGCATCTCGCGGAAGCGTTTTTCGATTGCGTGTATGGGCAGTCGTACCTCCTCCTACACAAACCTAGCTTCATGCGGCGACTGAAGGCGGGTACAGTGCCCCCTGTCCTGATCCTTGCAGTCTGTGCCGTGTCAGCCCGATTCTCAACCCACCCGCAGCTCAGTTCAGACCCTCCTTTTCTGCGGGGAGAGAATTGGGCCAATCCCGCGGCGGCGATCGCCCTCAGCCGACATGACGAGCCTAACATTACCATCTTAACTGTCTTTCTACTCCTTGGGCTTCACGAGTTTGGAACCTGTCACGGTGGACGAAGTTGGTCCTTTGGCGGGCAAGCGTTGCGGATGGCGTACGCCCTGCAGCTCCATCGAGAGCTCGACGTTGACCCTCTCCTTGGCCAAAGCAATGGCTCGAGCGCTCAGTTGAGCTTCACAGATCGAGAGATTCGGCGACGAACTATGTGGGCCTGTTTCCTGATGGACCGGTACAATTCGTCGGGCAGCCAGCGTCCACCGATTGGGAACGAAAAATTCTTGCAGATCCAATTGCCCATCAAGGAAACTCATTTCCAGATGGAAATCCCCGGTCCCACAGAAGACCTGGATGGAGATGTCCTCAATCCTGCGCAGGAGAATGCGGGTCAGCTATCCAACGCCAAGGACAACATGGGCGTGTCTGCGTACATCATTCGTGCCATTGTCATCTGGGGCCGCATCGTCGACTACTTGAACCTTGGAGGCAAGCGGAAAGACCAGCATCCCCTCTGGCATCCCGAATCCGGCTACTCGCTCCTCAAACGGCAAATCGACGAGTTTTCTGCCTCGCTTCCGAGCTCGATGGCGTTCACCTACGAGAATCTCCAGATCCACGCAGCCGAGAAGATTGCGAACCAGTTCCTATTCTTGCACATCATCAATCATCAAAATTCGCTCTTCCTCAACCAGTTTGCCATCCCTCTGTTGCCCGGGGGTCGTCCGCCTCGAGACATGCCCAAAGCTTTCCTCAGCAACGCGGGTCGAGCGGCGGTAGAGGCAGCCCATAACATTTCGGTGCTCTTCGACCGTGCCTCTGCATATCCTCTCACGGTTCCCTTCGCCGGATACTGCGCCTACTCGGCCAGTACTGTGCACATCTGGGGTATTTTCTCAAAGAATGTGCAGCTTGAAGCTCGATCGAAGGAAAATCTCCGCCACACCTACCGTTACCTGAACAAGATGAAGAAATACTGGGGCATGTTCCACTACATGGTGGAAAGTGCCAAAGATCGGTATCGACAGTTCGCCGATGCTGCTATCAAGGGGTCCGTGGCCACGCAAAACGGCACTTCCCCCGCGCCCATGTTCCAATATGGCGATTGGTTTGACAAGTATCCTCACGGGGTATCGCGACTACACTGGGAGGATCCCGACACGCGGCACAAGGAGTCGGGTGAGGACGCAGTCATGGGCCAGAAGCCTGACCTGCAGAGCGTCGAAGATTTCTTCGCCAGTTTATCACCGACCCCCCAACCCAGCGTGCCTCGCCGCTCACGCTCGCGCAAGAACAGCAAACTCCCCGACGGGGTATCAGGCCTCGACCAAACATCGCCTCCTCAGCCGATGATGGACATGACCATGGGCAGCACATTCCCGCAACCATCCCTCTTCTCCCAGAACCGGGGCATGTCATTCGGCCAAGCGCCCTTTGATTTCAGCATCCCGCCGGACCAATTGCCCCAGCTGGATCGACAGTTCGTGTACGGCTCCTTCGACTTCGACCCAACCTCCTTCGTCACAAACACCAACTCCCCTATCCCGCCCGTCAACGGCGCTGATGCCCAGCAAACAGCAGACGATGCCCTGTTTTCGGGCCAGTTGGACGCGAACGCTCCAGCTGGCACAGGCGAGTACTATCAACCTAGTGCCTGGTTCTTACCGTTCAACCTCGACCCCGTCGGTAATGGTGATGGTCCCACGGGTCTGACACCCGGGTCTACGACCGCCCAAGGCGTAGCAGGACCGGGCTCGGCTGCGCCACCCTTTGGAGCGGGCGGTATGCCGCTGAGTGCATACGACTTGGGTCTGGGGGGACCGGAGATGAACCCGGAGGGCCGACGTTAGGCCGTGATGACTGAAATACGTTTAATCTAATGAGGATTTGGGGTGGTGTTTTTGGTTTCTGTTGTGTTGTTGAAAGCCTGGAGTCTCGCGCTATTCGTATATGTCTCGATCTATCCGCTTATGCAATTGTATATCAATCTCTCTTGTTGATCTGGGAGGCTTATTTGAAATGAAATGAATATTCCTGTTTGTCTACATCCGGTGTTGACTGTATATCCCCGCTGCGTGGTGGCTGTGTGGGAGATATATCCCGCACTCCACGGGTTATAGTTCGCCACACAGCCTTGCTCGAAAGTCTCCGAGATCGTCAATTCCAAATCCCAGAGTAATTATCAGAGAGCCGCAGAGGAATTAAACGCCAATAAGCAATACTACCCGCCAGAAAGTGAAGATAGCCAAAACAAAAAAGAAGTGCATCATCCGTGAATCGAACACGGGCCTCGTCGATGGCAACGACGAATTCTACCACTAGACCAATGATGCTGTCGTGACGGAAGAATCACAGATTAACCTTAGGTTCCAAAATCGCCTAGGGGTTAGATTTCTCGAATACCCGGATACGAGGTGTTCCAGCAAGAAGTTGTTTATTCACGCATCACAGCCCTGGACATCGGCAAAAGTTCCTATGGTTCTCAAGCTCGGGTATGTCGGCCCATTCCCCCCCCATGACCATGATGTATAATGCCAACCCACCGACCCACTAGCGAAATGCACTTCATTCCAACGAACCCAAGAGCCTCAGCCTTGCGGATCAGAAACACTGCCCCCGCGTGATGGTGCCCTAATGGGGGCTGAGTGGACATGGTTCGGTTGGGTTGGTTGGTTGTTCGTCATGGTTAGGTCGGGGCCAGCCACGAGGAAGGCTAAGGGCTTTCTAGAAGACGCCTGGAAGAAGACCCTGATCATAATTCCACGATCCTACTTGCATGACGTATGAACTAGGTCCTTGTACGGTCATCGTTAGTTTACTGGGAATTACATCCAAGGCATACGTAGCCAGATGACCGACTGTGATCACTAGTCGGTCGCTCCCGGACGAGAGTTCTCGATATAAACGAGAACGAGAGCACATTAACTAGGTTGGGTAACTGCATGAGGGATTATTCACCCGCTCCGGATAATCGGGCCAACTAGTCCGCCTTGGGGTGGCTCAGCCTGAACCCAGTCTAGCGCCAACAAGGCTTGGCGAATGAGCTGCACCTCTCCACTGCGGAGAAGCTCTGTTTCTACAGTACGACGACCATTATTTAAGTCTTTGCCGTTCCCCTCTTGTGTCTCCCATCATCTCTCATCCATCCTCATCATCACCTCCATCACCACCATCATCATCATCCATCACCATGTCTCTCAACCTGGACGGTGTTCATGAAAACGGCAAGGCCCCGGACCGGGTCCCCGACCAGGTGTCCACGCGTTCTCCTCCCCGCGAGCGCCCTCTGGTCAACGTGCAGCCTGCGCGCCTGGCTGATCTGCAGCCCAAGTATGCGGCCCAGATCGACCACCAGGACGACAACCCGGATGCCCACAGCTGGTATTCCTCTCTGAGTGAGTGACATCCTCCCCCCTTACAAACTACAAAAGTATCTCCTGAACCGCCCCTGACCGGAACCAGTTCACAACATCGGACTTTGTGTCGGATTCTGCGGCGCCATCCCCTGCTGCATCTGCTGCCCCAACCCCTTCAAGCCCGTGGACCAGGGCCAGGTCGGCCTGGTGACCAAGTTCGGCCGCTTCGAACGCGCCGTCGACCCCGGTCTGGTGAAGGTCAACCCGCTCAGCGAGCACCTCACCACCGTGGACGTCAAGATCCAGATCGTCGAGGTGCCGCGCCAGACCTGCATGACCAAGGACAATGTCACTCTCACCCTGACCTCGGTGATCTACTACGAGGTGGTGTCGCCGCACGTGGCGGCGTTCGGCATCGCCAACGCGCGCCAGGCCCTCATCGAGCGCACCCAGACCACCCTGCGCCATGTGGTCGGCGCCCGCGTGCTGCAGGACGTCATCGAGCGCCGCGAGGAAATCGCCCAGTCCACCTCGGAGATCATCGAGGAGGTCGCCGCCGGGTGGGGTGTGCAGGTCGAGTCCATGCTGATCAAGGATATCATCTTCAGCACCGACCTGCAGGACTCGCTGTCCATGGCCGCGCAGTCCAAGCGGATCGGTGAAAGCAAGGTCATTGCCGCGCGCGCCGAGGTCGAGTCCGCCAAGCTGATGCGCCAGGCTGCCGACATTCTGTCCTCGGCCCCGGCCATGCAGATCCGGTACTTGGAGGCCATGCAGGCCATGGCCAAGTCAGCGAATGCGAAGGTGATTTTCTTGCCGGGCATTAGCTCCAATGTCTCGGCGCAGCTGGCCGCCGCGGATAGTGCGGGCGAGGGGCCGAGCAATTACGGCCAAGAGCAGCAGCCAGATGATGGATTCCAGCGTGCGATGAATGCACGCATTGTTGAGGACATCTAGTCTCCGTCTCCGCTTTCTGGTCTGTATGAAGATATGATCTTGACTTGTGTTTTTGGTTCGGAGAGATATACCTCGCTTCCCGCTGGGAATTTGCTATTGATGGACGCGATTGACGATACCCACCTTCTTTTTGACTGTGCTGTTCTGTTTAATGGATTTATTACCTTAATGACGATACTGTTTTCACCTTAATTTGAAACAATTGGTCTTTTAGCAAGCTACGTCGTGTACACGATGCCAGAGGCTGTAGGGTATATATAAGATTTTGCCGGCAATAAAACGTTATGAATGGGCGGCCGCTCTCGGCAGAGCAAAAGACTCCTGTTCTCACATCCTTCCCCAATGGCTAGGGTTATGCCACTACATAATATGATTAGGCACTTCCCAATGTCTACAATAAAAGGCTCTGAAGCAGATAGGCTTGGAGATTTAGGACTATTTAGCCTCGCGAGCTTCTTTTTGTTTTATTCAGTCCTACCATCATTGGGGCCAGTGCAAGGAGTAATTTTGAAGCACAGATTTCTATCAAAATTTTTTACTAGGTTGGCCAAAAGCCACTGCGTACGCAGCATTCTTGGGCGAGTAGGGATGACTGGCAGATTTGGTCACTGTCTATGTCGGCCGAAAAATACGTTAACAAGTGGTATATTGTCGGTGTCCTCGTGATACTCTGGAACGAATAATAAGTCTACCACCTCAGAAAACATCAGAAATAGTGTTTCGGATGGCCTGCTTCATCTAATGTTCGCTTCGATCCAATCTCTGCCAATCGGAACTATAATATACATAAGAGGAGTATGTTGTTGAGAGCCATGCATGTCGATGTCGCCGAACTGACCAGACACAAGAGGTCTTTTAATAGTCGTTTTAAAAGCTCGAGCCTGGTCCCAGAATAGGCAGGCCAAAACGTCCTCCTGAGAAACTCCATATAGTTCCAAGATAGACTCTAAACAGAGGACACCGCTCCTCTTCACCTTCCTGTAGAGAGCATCATTATCGAACATCACATCCATGGTCAGCTCATAGGGCCCAGCATTCTTTGTGCGAATAACAGATGCGATGTCACCTAAGTAACAATGTCCCTCTGGGAGATCGGGCTTGAGAAATGGTCTTTTCTCAAGGCTCCTGGTCATCACCGCAGCTGCCCTCGAGGGCAGTGAGCTGGATTTTTTATCGACTGCACATTTCGCAACTGCTCTCACGAAGGTTCCGGGGCCTGGTAAAAGCTGGTGATGGATTGGGAAAAGCTTCACAGGATCGACTTCCTCGAGAATATGATAGACCGAAAATTCGCATACTTCTCCCATTGGGATATCATAGGGTGGAAAGGGCATTGCAAAATTGCCAGCTGTCGCTAACTGATGTGGATATGGCCCGTGGATACAGGCGAGTCGCGCAATGCTGCTAACATATGTTGCTTGAGCTTGCGTAGGAGCGAGCACCTCTGCACAGAGGCATATCTCTTTTGGAACAGATGAAGTGGGCTCAAGCTCGCCCATGACAGCGTTTTTGCCATATTGGTGAAACTTCAAATCAAACTCGTGGGAGACTCTGCTCCTCACATGGGCCTGGATGTTGCTCAAAACTTGATCTAGCTGCGAGATCAAGATAGGATCCCGGATACCGCCAAAGAAGGTAGTTCGGTATCCTAGCACCCGAGCCCCTTCTAGCTTGACTGTGTAAGGATTTGCCGCGACGAACTTGCCCCCACGTACGCGGACAGTACGGTTGTCTTCGAGAGCTTCATAAGTTGCGTGATCAAGGCAGAGGGTTCCACCCGGGCCAACCAGAATATCTGG
Source organism: Penicillium psychrofluorescens (assembly GCF_964197705.1). Classification (NCBI taxonomy): domain Eukaryota; kingdom Fungi; phylum Ascomycota; class Eurotiomycetes; order Eurotiales; family Aspergillaceae; genus Penicillium; species Penicillium psychrofluorescens. Next base: position 4,291,822 of record NC_133439.1, on the reverse strand, counting down.
CCGTGTTTTTTCATACAATGTATGAGCGGCAACCGAAGTGACTGTGCAACGTGCTGCAGGGTCGAGGGGAACTATGTCGAAACTGCCCTTTCGTATAGTGGCCATTGCAGACTGGCTCTTCGGGACAGCGCACAAGGCCCCACATTCCATGATCTTTCCCATATGATATGCGATGCCGAGATCGGGAAAGCCGCGATGGATACAGAAGGCAGCGTAAGGTGACGGGTCATATGCACGACCTCCGACGATGATATCAAAGCCAGGGTTCTCTTCCATGGCTTTCACATAAGGTTCTAGTCCCATTTGCGCAACGATTCGCGTGGTATCGTCAATATCGGACGACTTGAGCAATGGGACCGCTTTGCTGCAGGGGACGACTTGGCCATAGTCCAGCTTTGATTTCACCAGACCTTTGTCGATTTCTGAATAGATACTGACAATATTCATTTCACGATAGCCTTTCTTTGATATCAAATCCCTCATGATCTCAACAAAGAGATCAACATGTGCATTTGCTCCATCACCTCCGGCAGAACCAACGAGGATAGGAACACGATATACATGACACGCTGCGAGAAGAAGATCGAGATCGTGTTCGTAGCCTTCTCTGGTTACGGTTGTATGTCCTAGAGCGAGCTTCTGTGGTCCACTATCGGTTGAACCGCTGTCAGCGATGATTGCATCAACGCCTTCCTCGAGCGCTTTCCAAAAGAGCTCTTCATTGAAGCCATAGCCGAGCATTCCAATGGGTGTAAAAATCCTCAATTCATCTTTGTTTTTGGGGACCGTCATTTTGAAAGAAAGAGAGGCTGGGACGTGTGAAAGAAATTTTTAGGTAAATCTAAAATAAGACTATCCAAAGTACCTATTTATTGAGGGTGGGAGAAAAATACTATGGTTGCGTGTTTTGCCAAGTCGCGTAATGGTCCGAGGACGGGCTGCGGTTGCGAGGTCGCACGTCGGTGCGACCTCGCATCCTCAAGCGAAACCGCTTGAGGATGCGAACTCGCGCTCAACCCAATACATGAATTATTGAGTTTAATTTCCCCAGATTATAGAATTAAATATCACATATCTCCATTTTTGACACTCACATTTGATGCCATTTGACCTTGATTCTGCTGTCATCATTCTTATGTTTATTTTGTGAATATTCCTATCGACAGCCTCGCCCGAAGATATGAATACCCAATCGCCCGATGCCAAAGAGGAGGTGGAAAGAATTGAAAATGTGGATCAAGATTCTAAACCCTTCCCTCTTCGTGAGCAGAGTCATTTGAGCCCAGAGGAATTGAAACAGGAGCGCCGATTCTTGCTGAAGATAGACACGACCATTCTTCCTTTGCTTGGGATAATATACTTCTTAGCATCTATGGTAACCATTCCATAGATCGTTTAAGATGATCATCTTGCTGACAATTGATTGTGTAGGATCGTGGCGATATCAGTAATGCCGCGGTCGCCGGAATGTCGCAAGATTTGAACCTTTCCGGGAAAAGGCTTTCCAATTGTGTTTCATTATTTTATGTTGGTTACGTTGTTTTCATGTTGCCAGGAGCTCTTTTTATGCGGAAAATTACCCCCCCACGCCAGCTGGCTCTTGCCCTCATGGTGTGGGGCACTTTCAACGCTTTGTAAGTCGCGCACTTCCCTACGCTGTTTCTCTTGCCTGATCATATATCGGAATAGAATCTCGGCCGCCAAGTCATATGCTATTGTTGTGGTCCTACGTGTTCTTGTCGGTGCATCGGAGGCATTTGTTAATGCCGCGCCTCTATACCTCTCGATATGGTATAAGCGAGACGAGCTAGCAATTCGTGGAGCGATCTTCTTTTCCACTTCTGCTATTGCCGGAAGTTTCAACGGCCTCATCGCCTTTGGTATCGAAAAAGGTCTAAATGGAGCGGGAGGAATGTCAGCCTGGAAATGGATCTTTCTGATTGAAGGTAAGAGAATTCATACTTATTTCGACTATACTGCGACTTGAAATGGTCATAATGACATCCAATGGCAACCTCAGGTGTTATCACAATTGCATACGGCTTTGTGGTTTTGTTCTTGCTTCCTCCTGTTCCAGAAAAGGTCAAATGGGGATTTAGCCAGGAGCAAAAAGAAATTGCTAGACGCAGGACATTGGAGGCATATAATGTGGAAGATGCCAAGATCAATCCAAAACACATACTGTTGTTAGCAGTAGATCCCAAGATCTACTTCTACGGTATTTTCACTATGGTATTCTGCGAGAACTACACTAATAATTGCAGTTTTCATATATTGCTGCTTGAATATCAGCCTAGCAACTTTCAGTACCTTTCTGCCTGTCATCATAAAGTCTTTCGGCTACCCCACCCTTCATACTCAGATATTGTCAGTTCCGGTATTTTTATGCGCTGCGGCTTCCGTTCTACTCTTTGGATGGGCATCAGATCATTTTAAGAAACGCGGCATTTTTCTCATGACGGCCTTTGCAATTTCCGCCGTGGGCTGGCTTCTACTCATTGTGAGCAAATCGAGACATCTTTCTTTTGCTGCAACTTTCTTAATAGGAATTGGAACATATCCTTCTGTGGTCATCACTCAGGCCTGGATGAACAGTAATATCATTGGGTACACAAGACGGTAAGTTTAATCCCGTCCTTTACACTCGAATCCAAGTTAACATTATTTATTCCCACCAGAGCGACCAGTTTGGCGGCTATCAATGTATTTGGCCAATGTTTTTCTATCCTCGGCGCTGCACTTTATAGCGGTCCTCCACATTACTACGTGGGAAATGGCCTTAGTCTGGGCGCTATGGTGTTGGGAATAATTGCAGCCTTGCTGTGCCAATTGTACTTGTGGCGAAAGAACTCTCAAAAGCAGAGGGACCAGTTCACCGAGGCGGCACGGCAGACTAGGGCTTTGGGGATTGAAGAAGTGGGGGATAAGCATCCGGATTTTTTCTACTACCTATAGATATATTGTTGCGAGATTAGTGCTAGGGTAGCGATTGGGGTTGCACACAAATAAGCAAATTTTCGTACAAATATTAGCCATCAGAGAATTTGCTAGTTATTCCTACTCGTGTGCACCCATAGTAGCGATAGATATGTGATAAGGCAAGGCTAAGTAAACTTGAGGTTATAGGGGTCGCTTGTGGTTGAAGTATACCCGGGGCCGAGGACCAGCGAAGGGCTTAGTCACCAGTGATTCCGTGAACCTAATGTTGAAGGTAGCGGTGGCCCTCAGGTTCAGGGTCTGAACATCTCTTTCGGTAAGACTTGATTAAGAAACGTCGAGTGTCAGTCATTATGCCGAGACATAAGACAGGAGCATGCGTGCATTGCCGACAAATGAAGGTTGTGATTGAATCCCCTCCATCTTTAGAAATGAAGGGAGTCCCTAAACGAAGTCTTCTTACAGCTCCGGTGTGATGCTCCCAGGCTTTTTCCTGCCTCATGTTCACGATGTGCAAGGCAAAAGCTGCACTGCTCTGTAGACCCGTCGTTTAAGAGAGTTGCGAAGAGAGAGTGGGTATCGCCGAGGCCTTGCTTCCACGGACTGACAGACGCGGCTAACTTGTGCTTAGGAGACTAGATGCTGTCGAACGAGAACTAAGAGAAATCAGGCAGCGTCTCGGCTCCTCATCCGACCCTGATAAGCAGCAGGATACCAATCCTCATGCTCCTGAAAACTCTTTTGTCGAATCCGATAACAGCCCTCTTGCAGTGACGGCTCCTCAAAGGCCAGAACTCAATGAAAAACTCACCAGCAAAGCAATAGGAGATGTGGAGCTTGATCCTTCTTCAATATCTGCCTTGTTAGAAGAGTAATATCTGTCTGTCCTCCCCAGAGATCCTTTGCTTATTTGCTCAAGGTACTACTCGCACTATCACGAGCAATTTCCGCTGATTCCCGAATGTGCTATAATTCTGGATCGATGCAATTCATGCCCACTCCTCTTTTGGACTATAATGACAATCGCTGCCAAGGAATCTCCTCAACATCAACATTTGTACCCAGCGCTAGCGAGCGCAGTTGAGGGGTTGGCATCGACCGTCTGTCCACCAAACGATCAATCGCTCTATCAAATCCAGGCACTGCTTCTTCTTTGCTACTGGCCGCTTCCGTTTGGTGCATCAATCAATGACTATTCCTGGACATATTGTGGACTGGGCATCAATTACGCATTCTTGCAAGGCCTACACCGGCCCTCCAATATATCAGATTTTGCATATAATACCTCATTCGATCAAGCAACAATCAATGAGCGGAGAAAGACATGGCTAGCTTGCTTCATTGTGAGTCACAGGTGAGACTTGCATCCCATACATTTCAAAGATTGTGACTGATATAAATAGAATGAGCACACGATTCGGTCTACCCAGCATGGCCATAATCGATCACAGTGTCGTAGAAGCATTGGGACCGAAGCCTTTGTGGCTACCGGATATAATTTACCACCAACTACATATTGCGCACCAAGGCACCAAATTTTGCAATGTCCTCGGCAACAATGAAACGACACCAACGGGCCTTCTACCTAGGCCCGCACCGCTCATTCAAATGTTCGACGGGGAGCTGCGTGCACGAGAAGCCCGTTTTGCATCTGTATGGAAAACCAACGAATCCATTTTCTTCCTGGCAACAAAGCTGCAACTATATTCATTCGCACTCACGACTGAGGGGCTCGAGGCCGCCGATGATTTGCTCTCTTCAGAGAAATACCATGAATTTTTCGCCCATGCCTATCTTACAGCAATGAGTCTTTTACAATCCGCCATTAAATCGTCGGCAGAATTGCCTTATTGGCCGGAACATCAATCCAGATATATTCTCGATGCAGCTTTGTTCCTTCTCAAGCTCGTTGAATGTTCCTACGAGTTTGTTGATGAGGCCGCGGCGAGGAATGTCATCAGCCAAATCTGGCAGTTATTCCGCAGTCGGTCAAAGGTGGAGGATGACCGCATGTCCCGATTCTGCGCTATTATCGAATACTTGAGCCGCAATCGCTTGAATAAAGGAAGTCCTTCGGTGAAGATCAGGTCGCGCGTTGCGAGCAATTTGATAATCGACTCGACATGGCGTGCTTGTGATCGATTCAGCGAAACTGTGAAGGCACAACGACCAGCAGACTATACATCAGCTGCTGCTCTCGAGAGGTCTATGGGATTCGACGAGCAATCATCGTTGCCGTTTTTGAGAGATATTGGCGACTGGGAATCTTTCTTTGAGGGTCTGGTTTTGCAAGGAGGGATCGAAGACGAAGGATTGCTTGTAGGAGACTAGCGGTATCTCGCTTATTATCTGCCACGAGAACTATATTGGCACACTGTAGCGTATTTTGGGCTTTTTGATGCGAGGTCGGCCAACAGTGCGAAGCCGGCCGATAATGCGAAATCGGCCTATTGAACATTCGTCTAGACCTACATGCCGGGAGAGAGTATAATAATATATTCAGTTCCTATTTCTATCCTGAAAGAATTGCCAGGCTACCCTGCGACAGACCAGATTTCTTCTTCTCCCCCAACACAAGTCTTTCTATGAAACCATGAATCCGTACGGCCAGGGTCTTGCGGTGTCTAATGACGGAAGTGATACTCAACAGGGCTACCAGCCCACACCGAGCTGCGCATCGCAATGCTCGAACATGAGGCGGGATCAAAGGTTGGTGACGAAAATGTGTTTGATCAAATGCGTATGGAGAAGGATTAGGGGTGTGGATTGGGCGAATAATGCCGCCGGTCGTACGGAATTTCCTTGGTGGTCTGCTCAACGATTGCTTCATGGTATGTTGTACTCAATCTCTATGCACATTTTATGCGTGCCTTAGATCTGCGCCTCTATGTAGTCATTCAACACAATATACCTCGCGTCGCGATTATAAAAACAGCATTTCGCGATGTTGGGTTTTGACCTTGGTAGCATCGTAGTTGCTGGTGCAATTTCATGATTTGCGGGTCTTTTAACAAGCTACGTCGTGTACAGGATGTCAGAGATATCCAAATCAGGATTGATGCCTGAGGCGGTGAACTCATCTACATCAAACAAAGAAATACCCGCCCCCTAGTAGTCAGGCTCTCACGGACTTGTATAGGTGTAATCAAAGTAGTCGCTATCAACCCTGTGTACTGACGCGGTCTCCGGAAATAGGGAGCGTCGTCATCAGAATCTTCCCGCGGAGCGTCCTCCATGACGGTATCTGACGATGAGGCATCTTCCCTACGGCCATTCTACCAGATGTAAGACGAAGTGAGTGATGTATTGTATCAGGGTGAATTAGCAAAAACGGGTTAATACTATTTGTAACTAGCGGCTGCCGTAAACGCCGGGCTAAAGATACATAGACAAAAAGTAAAGAAGAACGGAATCGAGCAACGACCCAAGCTATCCACCGTGGATGTACTGGCGCATATCCGTATCCGCAAAAATCGCATACAGCTCGGGATTCAATGTCCTAATCTCCTCGGGCGAACTCAACTCCACGACCGTCTCAAAATCAACCATGGTGACAGTACCAGTTTCGCGATCGTAGAGTACGTTGTGTTTGCCTGCGTCGAGCACCCGAATGGAGATCGATCGTAGGATGCGGATCGCGCTGCTGCATTCGCTGTAGACATGGGCCTTCTCGGCTGATGACAGGCTGCTCCACATCCCAAACAGGGGTTTGCCGGGCCGTTTCTCGAGCAGAAGGAAGTTTCCTTCTGGGAATTTCGATGAGCAGATAATCTGTCCGAAGAACGCAAGGCGAGGAAAAACCTCGAATCCTCCTGGCCGAAGTTCATAGAGTCTTTCGTACATCCAGCATTCCTTCGCAGCACTGGTTTTTTTATGACACATATCAGTATAATAGAATTATCTAGTCATTCAACACAACATACCTCACGTCGCGATCATAAGACCAGCATTTCGCGATGTATCGTGCACCGCGAGATTCAACTTCGTACACTGCCTTTTCTCTTTTCAAACGCGGGGAGGAAAGGAGCTCGACACATTGTACGAACCCTGCTGCAACCCCGTTATCGCCAACGATGATTGAGTCTGGCGTGATGTGGTACGTAGCATTTTCACTAGCAGTTGTGGGTGTGAGTGATTGGGTAGAGTCGCCAACCCTGCTTCGGTACGGCGAAGGCCGCATCGAAGCCAACATCCCAGGCTCCGTCGGAGAGCGTAGCTTCTTCAGTTAGCATCTGTACAATTAAGCATCCAGATAAAAGAGTAAATTTACAAGTCTTGCATCCATGTCGTCTTTTTCCCTGTACTCGGGGTCTTCCGCAGCGAGTACGGAAAATCCTGCAAAACATTCTCGAAGCGACGGATTGGTGGCATCCTGGCTGACGGGCAGAGACAGGCTGAAGCGGAAATCATCGTCTCTCCTGACGAAGATGGTGGACTTGTACGTGGATAGAAAGCCGTACCGTAGACCGTATTCGCGCATGTAAGAGACGAGCTGACCTGTAGGACCATGAGAAACACTGCATTTGCACAAGCATACTTAAAAAGACGTACCGATGTATGGTTCCAGGAATGAGAAGAACGTCCGGCGCGGAAGGGTAGTCCATTCTGCAAGGTTTACCGTCCACCAAGTTTTGAGTTCGCCCGCCGCGATGAGAGTGGCTGCATCCCTACTCGGTGCGGTCGCAGGCGCGAAAAGGGCAAGAGTCACATCAGGAATCGTCGATGGGTGTGTCAGTAAAGACTGCATATCCCCGAACCGCAAAGACAGATTCGTGACTGACAGTGCTTTCGCCACAGCATCGCAGACATGTCGCGCAAAGCGAGTGGTGAGGCCCAACTCACTGCCAACAAAGTAAAGCTCGCCCTCTGGAGCGTCAGTGACACTCACTTGAGCCGTCAAATCCAGCAAGTTACACGCAGCGAGCACCTGAGCTTCGAAGCCTGGCCACTCGTGCATATAGCTCGCACAAAGTCGCTCATCTGAAACCGAAGGCGAGGCGGTCCCCCCAAATTGGATGAGATGAGGGAGTCTTCTGCAAAGCAGAGCACGCGCGGATTCCATGACGAAAGGATGATCAAGGCACAAAGTCCTGCAGTTGGCAGGGAGAGAGGAAGAGAAGAAGAGATCCGAGAGGGGGAATAAGAAGGGACGAGCAGGAGGGGGAGAGAAGAAGGGATGAGTAGTAGGAGGGGGAAAGAAGAAAGAAGAAGGAATGGGTGTATAAGTTCCGGTCTTATCGGGCTTGGTGTGAGATGTCCCAAAATGGAAAGTTGGTTCCTGAGGCGGTAAACTTTCTTATATCAAAGAACGAGTCCCACTTTATGATAGCAACAACCTTGAATGCTTCTACTACTACATAATTTATACTATACAGGTTCCTACTTAGATATGCAGATGCCATGCCCAACAATACCAGTCCCTGGGCCCAAGATACGTAGTACACAACATCACAGGTTCACGTAAAGTCGTAATTCCCATCCGACGGATTCCCATACTCGTACTTGGCCAGCAAGTCGGCCTCCTGCTGAAGGTCATGAGTGGTCTGTGGATTAGCCAGCCCCAGTACCTCTTGCCGAAACGGATCCGACCCGTCGTCCACCATCATTTGGTAGGCATTGTTGGCCGTGTGGAACCGCATAGCCTCGTCAAAATTGGACATTGCGACGTTGTGCGGGCCGTATAGACTCGGTGTCGGGTTTTGGCCTTGGTAGCGTCGTAGTTGCTGGTGCAATTGCATGATTTGCGGGTCGAGGGGCATGGGCGCCCCGAAGCTCGCCATGGGATGCACCGTGCCAGGTGCGGCGGCGGGTGGATGGGGGTTCATGAAAGGGTTATGGCTCGAGGAGTCGTCTGGGGCCTCTTCCATTGCCTGGTCTGATGTGTCCTTTGAGGGATCATCCACTGCGCTATCGACCATATCGTCATCGACCGTCTGGTCGTCATCCTTGGTTCCCGGGATTGGAGGTGTCTTGAGAGTCTCTTTGCACTCCGGACAGTCTCGAATGACGCGATTAACCGTTTCCTTGATGCGCACCCAATGGTACTTGACAGCGATGGCGGCGGTGGTCTTGTTGATCCCGGCATGCTGCTGCAGATGGACCTCGTTGGCGATCTCATACTGCTGCTGTGGATCTGACACGACTTCTTTATCCTTGAGCATCAGCCGCTCAGGCTCGCCATCATCCCCGCCGATCAGCTTGTAGTGAGTTGCTGCGCTGCGAAGTCGACTTTTTTCCGCTCGATCGGCGCCGCGAGGGTACTTGGAATGCTTCAGATAATACCGAATCTTCTCGAAACGGTCCTGGGACACGGAATCCTCGCCGTCCAGGCTGAGACCCCGGCCATAGATGATGGCGTCGACAAACTCTCCCGGCTGGGATTTTAGCTGTCCGCCCCCGGGGACTCTGCCAATCCGCTTGAAGCCAAGGGAGTCCCACAGGCGACAGGAGGCAACGTTGGTCTCATACACCAGGTTGAAGACCGCATATGTGTAGCCCTGAGAGCCAAGTTAGCAAAAGTCAAACAAGAGGTCGGGAAATCGTACCAGCTGAGGTGCCCACTGCAGATATGCTTCGCCCATCAGCTTACCCACACCCTTGTTTCGGGCAGCATCTGTGACGATAAAGGTGCCGTTGCAGACATGACTACTACGGCCCGGGTAATTGGGTCGGATGTGAAACCCCCCCAGGCAAACCTTGGTCCAATTGGCACCCGCACGGTCCATAGCATGCGTCTGCTCTGCACTCTGGATGTCACCAAGGAGCATGACGACGCCGAAATTGGAGAACCAATAGCGGCCGAACTGGGCCAGTGGAATGGGATCGGTCATGGCATAGGTGTCGCCCTTTTCGATCTCTTTGTTGAACTGATCCGAGAGATACTTCATCAGCGGCCGCGGCACATCGTCTGCCGACGTGAAAGGCACCAAGGTGGCCACGGTGACTCGATCCCGCAGGGTCACTTGTCGCGGTGCCAGCACCGACAGACACTGGGGTTGAGGGCCGGCGGCCCCAGGCTCAGCGTCGGCGCCATGGACCTCGGACATGATAGGTCAAAAACTAGGGCATGTTAGTTCGAGAATCTATACATCTGACCGGCCACTGACCTTCTGCGCTGCTTCTAGAAGCACCGGGAACTTCGAGGACCGCGTGAGTATTCTCGAGTCCGGAATGGAAGAAACGCAAAACCGAGAAATCGTGGGACTTGATGATTAATCATAATGCCTGAGGCATATACTTCTGCCTCAGGCTTCAAGGCCTGTGTCGTACAGCTACTATTCGCACCACTACAACCCCCGCAAGAGGGGCTTGTGTTGATTCTTCTCCTGTGGTTGATCAGGGCTGGAGAACACGTCAGATCTTGAATTCAACAAGATAGAATACAACATGGCCGACCAGCGTCCGCAGTACTATGACAACTCTCTGTCGCCAGTGGACATCAATGCTACCACGCTGGCTGACTGTCTCAAACAATTTCGTGAGGCAGTCCGCAAAGGTTCGGAGTTGATTCATGAGAACAGCCCGGTGCCAGACAAGTGGGACAAGACGGGCTTTTTCAAGGGATTTCCTGGTATGGAACTGATTGACCAACCTCAACCAACTGATGTCTGACAAGCCCGTTTGCAGGAGTTGCTCTTGGTTTTCTCCGTCTCAATTTCCAGTCTCCGATTTTGGCAGATGAGAATGGTCCTTCCCCGGATTATCGTCAATGGGCACTGCAGAGGATCCCGTCGGGTCTATCAGATACACCCCTCATCCCCTCTCGAATATCTCCCGTCGGCTCTTTGTCTCCCCTGACGGCCGTCGCTCTGCATATCTTAGCTGCCCTGAGCGACAAGACGAAAGAAAAACCAACCATTTCCTCCGAGGATGGCGCCGTCCTCGAGGAGGCTGTCAATCTATCCCTCAAAAACGGGTCCCTCGTCTCGCACGGTGACCGAAAGATGGGCGCTGATGAAATGTTGTATGGCCGAGCGGGTGTTCTATGGACTCTTCTAAACATCAGAGCCCATCACTTCGATGAAGAGACCGAGAAGGCTCTTGCCCCTATCTTGAACCAGATCCCCAATTTGATCCATCTGATCATCGATGCCGGGCGGCAGGGCTCGAAGGATTATATTGAAAAGCACGGCGAGACGGATGCCCATCCGTTGATGTATGTCTGGCTTGAAGGATTCTACGGGTTTGGAGCGTCAGTTAAATCCCCGACAACCATCTGTTGAGAGCAAGCTGACATTCCCCCAGCGTCCATGGAATGAGTGAGTTTTCCACCAGCTCGTAGTCTTTCTACATTACTAACATCTCCCTCAAGCCGGCATCCTGGCCATTCTGCTTGCATGCAAGCCTGAGGAACTGAAACCTTACCTAACTGACCTCGGAGGGACCATTACCACTATCTGCAAGCTCTGCATAGCGAACAACGGCCACCTCCCCATGTCCATTCCTTCTTTAAAAAGTAACTCGTCTGGTCCCCGCCTCCTCCAAATCTGCCATTGCAGCCCCGGCGTGCTGGCCCTCATGGTTGCCGCCCTGAAGAACAGGCCGCTGGCTGAGGCATTCTGGCAGCCTGAATGGGACCAGGTCATTTACACGGCTACAGAACGCACTTGGGAGGAAGGGTTATTGTCCAAGGGAGGCAGTCTGTGCCACGGGATTGCCGGCAACGCCTACCCATGGCTGTTATTGCATGACTGCTACGAAGATTCGGAGTATATTGACAAACCTCGACAAGCGTACCTACAGCGCGAGAAGACATCGACTCTCCCGGATGTGAGTCGGACACTCACTGGGGACTTTTTCCTCTCCCGGGCGCTGGCTTTCTTGCTGCATGCGCGCGAAACTAGGCCGTACAATACTGCGCCAGCACCATCCGACCGAGATTATCGTCCACCTGATGATCCGTGGTCGCTGTTTGAGGGACTTCCGGGTACGGTGTGCGCGTGGGCCGATGCCTGTGCTGTAGTTCAGGCGAGACTGCGCCAGATGGAACTCGGTGCTGCGGTCTCTACAGATTCTGCATTCCAGGAGGCCAGGCGTAGTCAACTCGGATTCCCAGGTTTGGGTGGAAATGGAGTCAAGGGTGTGTTTTAAAGAGGTATAGTTAGTTGACTGGTCGGTTGTATGGAAATCCAGTCAGCACGGGCACAGCAACGAGGCGGAGTCGGAAGGGCCGAGCGTCCATCCATCATCATCTTCTCTTCGTATTCTAGAACAAGTCTTGCCACTATCCTCCAAACTATTTCACTGCTGGTTCTATCGTAGAATGCAACAGACATTTGCAAATAATGCAACGCATCGTCTTTGACTGTCGACTTAATTAAGGATCCAAGATGATGGACGTTATTCCGCCCTCATACGAATCCGCCACAGCCAGAGATGCCTGGGCGATTATCGCGGACTATATCCCCTCCAGCGATCTTTGCGCGGCATCACTAGTCTGTCTTCGATGGCACGAACTGTTCATGCCCTTTCTGTGGGGCGATCCGGCCTCCCACTTTGGGACTGACAATGATGCCGTCTACGGTAAGTGATACCGGTCTCCGCCAACACAAAACATCGCTGACGGCAGAGAAAAAAAGTGGCGCTCACGCGTTTCCGGCGCACACTCAAATATGCCCGGCTAGAGGTGCGGTCGATGACCCATACGCTCCATCTGCCCCCGGCCCTGTCGGAGATCTATGGCGGCCCGCGACCGGGCTGGCTAAAAGACATCCTAGAGTACCTACCGTGTCTGCAGTGCCTGATGGTGTCGAGGCTGCCATTCTTCGACCATAATGCCATGTCCGCACTGCAGAAACAGGCTAGGTCCAGTAAGTATAATGTCCGTCTGCTGCTCGCGGAGCGTGAGCCGAATACCACGTCCAGCAGCCTCTCGGAGACAATCCTTCGCTTTCCCCTATTGATCTACCTCGATCTTTCGTACACCACGCCTGCACGAGATCGCAGTGTTCTTTCGTCTCTGTCGCATCTTGAAAATCTGCAGGTGCTCAAGCTGCGCGGGGTCGGGCTGAAAGATAATGACGCCGAGTTCTTGGCCAACGCTATCGGAATCCGTGTCCGCTTTCTGGATCTGCGGAATAATATGTTGACAGACATGGCGGTTCGATCTCTACTGCAGGCCTCGTTTGTGTCGCAGAATAGTTCGGGGCTGCACCAGCGGATGAGGCGTCCGCCCAACGTCTTCGGCGAATCATCAAGACTCCCCGGGATGGACCTCTTGATGAGCTCGGATCTTGACGAGCAGTTCATGAAACTGTTGGCTCAGCCGGCTACAAGCAACTCCTTCTGGCTTGATGACTTGCCGAATTCGGGCATTACTCACCTCTATATTGCCGACAATCAACTCACGGTCGAGGGGGTGGCGGGTCTGTTGGCCTCAGAGAGACTTCACGTCCTTGATGTGGGAACAGTCAACACTGCTGAGATTGTGCACGGCAAATCATTCCCTCAGACACCGCCAGGATCAAGATATCCCGGTGCCGAGAAGCTTGTCCCGCTTTTGGGTAATTCTGCTGGAGACAAGTTAACATATCTACGAGCCCATCATGCCATCGCCACCGCTGAGCCCCGGACCAAAGACTTTGTGTCGTTCAGGGATCTTCTACCAGAACTCCAGGCAATCGAGGCTCCTCATGAATTTGAGCTGGACACTTCCCACGAGATTCACGAATTACCCGCGGAAAACGAGCCCGTGTTTGAGCTGGCAGCCACGTCGACGGGCGGATCTTCGAGGTCTGCATCAACCATAGTCTCAAAGCAGCGCCCATCGCTGCCTCGTGAAGATGAGCCTCTATCAGCCATGAGACGGGGATCAGCCTTTGCCCCAGAGGTAGTGCAGCCCGGAGGCAGTCTAGTCTCCCCGAAAACAGACACTCCTATAATACCGTCCGGCTCGGCTCCAGAGGGTGCACCAATCGATTATTGTGGCTCGCCCATACCAATGGGTGATCCCCGTGCACACAAAATACAAGAACTACTCGCAAAGCGTCCAAGCAATCAATCCCTCCCACTCCAAGGCGGAAACGAGTGCCGATTTCCATACCTCCATCCATCCCATGTGCCCCATCTGGAAACCTTGATCTTGACAGACGTGCCATCGCATATCCAAGGCAACTCTCCCATTCTCTACGCGCTCACCCGATTCATCACAGCCTGCTCTAATGAGACGCTGCTCGCTACTCTTCAAGCTGGATCGGACTACTCCCTACCACCAGGTCAAGCACGGATACGAGCCGAGCAGCAACGCGCCCGCTCACTGTTCGGTCTGCGACGAATTATCCTCGAAATCACTCCCACCACTCCCACATCGAAGCTCACTTCTTGGAAACCCACCGGATACCGTCACGGCACGGCCAACTCCAGCACCGGAGACCGCGACTCCGAGGCTCTGTGGGATGCAGCCACGAACGACTTCAGCTTCTTCGGAGAAGAAGAGTGCGGCATCCCTGAGAATGACCCGGGGAAATACTTCCCCATGGCCATGTTGAATGAGAAAGTCAGCCTCACACCCTCGGACGACGAGTCAATTCACTCGCGTACCGAGTCTCCGCTCGGCCGCCAGTCCAGCGTCACGTCCGCAGCAACAGAGAAAGCCAGTCCCGCTCCTGCGACAGACGGTCTGCTCTCAGAGATTGACGTGGTCAAGGAACTAGCTGCTTTCCGTCGCGCAAAGAAAACCGAGTACGAGAATGCCGTCCGCCGCGAGAGAGGTCGGCGATGCACTACCAGTGGCACTGGTGCCTCGTCTGATCGGCTTTCTCCGTCATCGCCTTCGCCGCTGCCGTCGACGCCGTCGATCTCCATGGCGCAGTTTGTCGAGGGCCATTGGAAAGGGGAGGTTAAGGTGGTGAGGAATTCGGCGCCCAAGGGCCGCACCGGGCTGGTGGATGTGTATGGGAATTACTTTGAGAAGGGATACTTGTACCCATGATTTTGATAGACTGCATGCATATACCCAGCTTACATACTCCTTTCTTTCTACGCAATGAACTCTGCTTCTTGTAAAGTTTTTGGTGATTTTCCAGTCCTCCATTTCGGACATGTTGCTCGAGAGTGGATGAAGAGAGACACGATAGGATAAGCGTACGCCTTTCACTCCCCCGATTCCATTCTAATCACTCACTCCCACGCGTACCTTTGCCCTGAGATCAAAGGTTCGCCAACACAGCACCCCGAAAGCACTGGGGAAAAAGGAAAAGGAAACAAAATAAAAGGGTTCATTCATTTCAGACTAGTTCCATTTTTATCTTGCTCGTTGGATGACGCACAAAACCCGATTTCACACCCTTACATAGCCTTAGCGGCCTGAGGGGGGTTCATCTTCTTGCCATCCTTGTTGTAGCGGATCCGTGGGGGAGGGGCACGGTTGCGGCGGCCTTCGCGGGAGCGGACACTAAGCGCGCGGATCAGTATACCTGGAATACCCCCCAAAAATGGGTTGGTGGTGACCTACCGAACGATCTTGCCGTGAATGGCGCACGAGACGCAGTACTGAAGCTTCAGGTACATCTTGGGCACGGCGTACTCGGCGAAGACGGAGGCGTCAGAGATATCACCTGCATTGCCGGGATCAATTAGCGTTCATTGCATTTCATAGCAGTCACGTTGTGTCGATTGATTCCAGGCGAGTGCGGGTTGGGCAGTGGAAAGTTGGGTGGCACGTACGGATGGCAGCAGACTCAACCATGTTGCGGATGGTGAACCGCTTGATGGCCTTGTCCTTGGGAGTGCAGCGGGCGCAGTTGGAGCAGCGCACCGGCTTGACGTGGCCGCGGCCGTTCTTGTTGCGACCGCTATAGAAAGTTAGTGATGGTGTTCTTCTTCAACACATCTCCCAGCACTCAGTGTCCCCATTCGTTCGGCCGTCGTCCAGCAATGCGTGTTCGGTGCTTTTTCGGATTTTTGTCCGGATATGTAATGTTTTGTGTGCATCCAGTTGCTTCCCGTCGGCGTCATTGCGGAGAGTTTCGAGCGAATGGAGGACTGTTGGCGATGAAGAAAGGTGGTGTGGGCTTACTTGTTCGCCCGCTTCTTGACCATTTTGACGGATTGTTCTGTTGCAGATGGATCAGATGCTGGATTCGAGTCAAAAGGGAGGAAGTTGTAGCGTACGGTTGGAGGGGGTTGTCGGGGAAAGGTGGGTTGTCGGACACTCGCTCACACAACCAAGACCTGATGGGGATGAGAAATTGTGCGTAGCCCTAGGCCCTAAGCGAGCGGGTCACGGGAAAGAATTGCTGGCCTGACCAAATGGGCACCCGGAGACCTCCATCACGTGGCTGTCTGTAATCGGTTTAGCGCCAGTCAGCAACGCAGCGACCGTCCCGTGATTAGGTCAGCGTGTTTATCTCCTGGTTGGACAACACGGATGGTTCCCTGGTCGGGATCGCCATCCTTGGGCTTGTTTTTTTTCCTGCCTGTGCCTGAGTTCCCTTGATCTGATTGATTGATTGTTTGCTTGGTCCCCTTCCCTGTCCTCTTTCCCTATTATGTCGGCCACAGGCACTTTTAGGGGCACTCCCAATAAAACTATCGGGAGAGGCAGGCTGCCCGACTTCGAGAAGGACTCGGGTGTTTCCTCTCATATCCCCCGACCCCGACCTGACTCCTCCGCCGCCAATACCCCCTCCAGTGACTTGGGCAGCGGCACCATGAGCGCCGCCAGCAGCAGACAGCGACAGAACCAGTCGAAGCGGGATGAGGTGCGTGATGATGCCAACCTGGCGGTATTATATGTCTGCTAATCCTAACTGTTTCATGGCAGGCGATCCGCCGTAAGATGGAGGCCGACCTCAACAAAAAGAGGCACAACCCGACCAAGGCGAGGAACGCCCGCAAGGCCCCTCCCGGCACCGTGCTCGCCCTGAAGCCCAGCCATGCTCTCCAGATCAAACCCTCGCTCAGCATCGCCGAGGCCGCCCAGCTGATGGCTGCCAAGCGGGAGGATTGCGTGTTGGTGACCGATGACAATGAGCGGATTGCGGGTATCTTCACAGCCAAGGATCTGGCGTTCCGTGTCATCGGAATGGGCCTGAAGGCGCGTGAGGTTTCCGTCGCCGAGATCATGACCAAGAATCCGCTGTGCGCGCGGACCGACACGAGCGCTACCGATGCCCTCGACCTCATGGTCCGCAAGGGCTTCCGACACCTGCCCGTCATGGACGAGAACCAGGATATCTCGGGTGTGCTCGATATTACTAAGTGCTTCTACGATGCGATGGAGAAGTTGGAACGTGCCTACAGCTCTTCTCGCAAGCTGTATGACGCCCTCGAGGGCGTGCAGACCGAGTTGGGGTCCAGCCAGCCGCAGCAGGTTATCCAATATGTGGAGGCCCTGCGTCAGAAGATGTCCGGTCCGACCCTGGAGAGTGTTCTGGACGGCATGCCCCCAGTGACTGTCTCGGTCCGCACCACTGTCAAAGACGCTGCGGCTCTGATGAAGGAACATCACACCACTGCCCTGCTCGTGCAGGACCAGGGCTCCATCACTGGTATCTTTACCAGCAAGGATATTGTCCTTCGGGTTATTGCCCCTGGTCTCGACCCTGCTACCTGCAGCGTCGTCCGTGTCATGACTCCACACCCCGACTTTGCTCCGACCGATATGAGCATTCAGGCTGCGCTCCGTAAAATGCATGGTGGGTTGGCCCCAGTTATCGTGTTACGATGGCTGCTAACTAATCTATTTTCCAGATGGCCACTACCTCAACCTTCCTGTGATGAACGAGGCCGGCGAAATTGTTGGCATGGTGGATGTTTTGAAACTTACCTACGCCACTCTTGAACAGGTTAGCCCATCTTGATTCTTAGCACAAATCAAAACTTACCAGAGATAGATCAACACGATGCAAACCCACGATGATGAGGGCCCCGCATGGAACAAGTTCTGGCTATCGATGGATCACGAGACGGACTCGGTGGCCTCTGGCAGCCACAGCCAGCAGCCGCACACGCCAATTCGCTCCGTCATGAGTCCCGACGTCGTTCGCTCGGCCTACGATAATAGCGTGAATCCCAACGAATCTGCATCCCACCACGGCGGTGATGAGCATTCTGAAGTGGTCTCCCAGCATCATGACGAGCACCACGCCGAGCACCACGACGAACCGGTTCCCTTTCCCTTTAAATTCAAGGCGCCCAGTGGCCGCGTCCACCGTGTTAACGTCCTCACCACTGCGGGCGTTGCAGATCTCATGTCCCAAGTGACGGCCAAGCTGGGTCATGAGCTCGAGGCCGTGGGCGGCGAAGCCGTTGTGGAAGAGGGCCGACTCAGCAACACCGGTTATGCGCTCAGCTACATGGATAACGAGGGCGACACCGTTTCCATCACCACGGATCAAGATCTGACCGATGCGGTCAGCCTAGCCCGCCGCACGCGCCGGGACAAGGTCGACCTTTTCGTCCACGACCCTACTCACCCGCCCATCCCGACCACCCTTGATCCCCATCCGGCACCCGCCCAACCTTCCCCCATTGTGGAAGAACACAGCAGCGCTATCGGGGACCACGCGTCGGAAGATTCTGTCCTGAACAAGACCCGGACACACCAGGCCTTCCCCTCGCATTCGTCCGAGGAGCAGTTTATCTCCGGTGTCCCCAATGACCTTCTCCTGCCCGGCGCCATTGTGACTTTGGCCGCCGTCATTGCTGGTGTCTTCATTCTCAGCCGTCCCACCGGCCGGTAAACTATCATCACATCATATATTCACTTCCGCTTCCTGTTGATTAGAGATTGGGTTCCTTGCTACTGCATAGTTTAATAGTCGAGTCGCGTTCAGATACTGGCTGTGCGTGTGGTATTAGTTAGGTTAGCCTTGAATGCAAATAAAGATTCTAATTTATTATCTCCATCGTGAATGTTGTGTAGCTAGCCAAATAATTGACCCAGGTAGACCCTAGGCATGGTTCTACCTCTAGGCATGACTGTGGTCGTTACGCGCAAATCTTCCCTCCCAAATCTTCTGCGCAGAAGTTCTTCCGCCCCACCAAAAACAAAACTCCTCCTTCTCCCCTCCCCCACCACCTTGACTTTCTTTCACTCTCTTCAGGGTTGATATACCACCCTGGGCTGTTGGATTGCCTCTTCACAATTTCCGGGGACAGCCACCACCACCATGTCCTTGCTTCCTCCCGAGGTCCACACCGCGCTGTCCCAGCTGCTGCGCGCCTTGAGCACCCCCGACAACGCCGTTAGAACCCAGGCGGAGGAGCAGCTGAACAATGACTGGGTACAGAACCGTCCAGACGTCCTCTTGATGGGCCTGGTGGAGCAGATCGAGGGCGCTGAGGACACAATAGTAAGTCGCCCTTCGTGTTCCTTCCCCCCCTGTGATGGACAGAATATTTTTTTTTGGGAAGGAGAGAAAAAAACCGCCAGGCCGACAGATCGTTAACCTAAGTCACCTCACAGACGCGTGCTTTCGCCGCCGTGCTTTTCCGTCGAATCGCTACCAAAACGCGAAAGGATCCTGTCACGAACGACACCAAGGAGGTCTTCTCGTCGCTCACCAACGAGCAGCGCGTTGTGATCCGTCAGAAGCTGGTCGACTGCTTGACGAAAGAGACAGTTACCGATGTGCAGAAGAAGATTGGAGATGCAGTGGCAGAGGTAGCTCGGCAATACACGGACAATGGTATGGGACTTTGCAACGCGTTGGGCACGACAGTTCTGATTTCTCTGCAATAGGCGATTCATGGCCGGACCTCCTTCAGGTTCTATTCACAGCCAGCCAGTCCACCGAGGCTGGTTTGCGAGAGACTGCATACCGCATCTTCACGACTACGCCTGGTATTATCGAGAAGCAGCATGAGGATACTGTGTTGGGAGTCTTTACCAAGGGCTTCAAGGATGACAACATCTCCGTATGTCTTGAACTGTCCGATTAACTCGACATTTGTTGACCGCGTTCTAGGTGCGCATTGCTGCTATGGAAGCCTTCGCCGCGTTGTTCCGTTCCATGCCCAAGAAGACTCAGCCCAAGTTCTTCTCGCTTGCGCCTGACCTTCTCAACATCTTGCCCCCGCTTAAGGAGTCGTCGGAAAGTGAGGAACTGTCCGCAGCCTTCCTCGCACTGATCGAGTTGGCCGAAATCAGCCAGAAGATGTTCAAGGGCATGTTTAGCAACCTGGTCAAGTTCAGCATCAGCGTCATTGCCGATAAGGAACTGAGCGATCAGGTGCGCCAGAATGCGCTGGAACTGATGGCCACCTTCGCCGACTATGCCCCGAACATGTGCAAGAAGGAGCCCGATTTTGCGCAAGAAATGGTCACCCAGTGCTTGAGCCTGATGACCGACGTTGGACAAGATGATGATGACGCTGAAGAGTGGAACGCGTCCGAGGATGTGCGTGAATTCTCCCTAATCTTTTTGTAAACTGCTTCTGACTTCCCGCAGCTTGAACCCGAGGAGAGCGATCTCAATCATATTGCTGGCGAGCAGTGCATGGACCGCTTGGCCAATAAGTTGGGTGGTCCGGCCATTCTCCAGCCTGCTTTCTCCTGGATTCCTCGCATGATGTCTTCTACCGCCTGGCGCGACCGCCACGCCGCTTTGATGGCCATCTCCGCCATCTCGGAAGGTTGCCGGGATTTGATGGTGGGCGAATTGGACCAGGTTTTGGCGTTGGTTGTTCCGGCACTTAGCGATTCCCACCCCCGAGTTCGGTATGCGGGCTGCAACGCTTTGGGCCAGATGAGTACCGACTTTGCAGGCACGATGCAGGAGAAGTATCACGCTATTGTGCTGAACAACATTATCCCCGTGCTGAGCTCTGCCGAACCGCGTGTTCAGTCCCATGCGGCCGCCGCTCTGGTGAACTTTTGCGAAGAGGCTGAACGGAGCATCCTGGAGCCGTATCTTGAGAATTTGCTGTCTCACCTTCTGGGCCTTCTGCGCAGCGACAAGCGTTACCTGCAGGAGCAAGCTCTATCCACGATTGCCACCATCGCTGACTCTGCCGAGATGGCGTTCGGCCAGTACTACCCCACCCTGATGCCACTCCTGCTAAACGTGCTCAAGGAGGAGCAAGGCAAGGAGTACCGCCTGCTGCGTGCGAAAGCCATGGAGTGTGCTACTCTTATCGCATTGGCTGTTGGCAAGGAGAAGATGGGCCAAGATGCCTTGAACCTTGTGCAGCTTCTGGGCAACATCCAGCAGAACATCACCGATGCAGATGACCCGCAGTCGCAGTACCTACTTCACTGCTGGGGTCGTATGTGCCGCGTCCTTGGCCGCGACTTCGTTCCGTATCTGCCGGGCGTCATGCCGCCTCTGTTGACAGTGGCTGCCGCCAAGGCTGACATTCAGCTGCTTGATGATGAAGACCAAATTGAGCAGGTCGAGCAGGACGAGGGTTGGGAGCTTGTTCCGCTCAAGGGCAAGATCATTGGTATCAAGACCAGTGCCTTGGAGGACAAGAACACCGCTATTGAGCTGATCACCATCTATGCTCAAATTCTGGAGGAAGCCTTCGAGCCTTACGTTTTGGAGACCATGGAAAAGATTGCTGTTCCTGGCATTGCTTTCTTCTTCCACGATCCCGTCCGGGTGTCGGCAGCCAAGCTGATCCCACAGCTGCTCAACTCCTACAAAAAGGCCCACGGTGACCAATCACCAGGCTTTGCCGAGATGTGGAACAAGGTGGCCGAGAAGATCATCGAGGTGCTGAGCGCGGAGCCGACGGTTGACACGCTGGCGGAGATGTACCAGTGCTTCTACGAGTCGGTCGAGGTGATTGGCAAGAACAGCCTCAGCCCACAGCACATGCAGGCGTTCATCGAGTCTGCCAAGTCGACACTGGAGGACTACCAGATGCGTGTCAAGCAACGACTCGAAGAACAGGCAGAGCTGGAGGAAGGTGATGAGGAGAACCTGGATTACGAGTATGCCGTGGAAGACGACCAGAACCTGCTGAGCGACATGAACAAGGCTTTCCACACCATCTTCAAAAACCAGGGCACTTCCTTCCTGCCGGCCTGGCAGCAGCTTCTCCAGTTCTACAATGCCTTCATCACCAGCCAAGACCCCACACAGCGGCAATGGGCGCTCTGCATCATGGACGATGTGCTGGAGTTCTGCTGCGAAGAGTCGTGGAACTTTAAGGATCATATCATGCAGCCTCTGGCGGCTGGTCTGCAAGATGAAAACGCGGCCAACCGACAAGCGGCAGCGTACGGCGTCGGTGTTGCCGCCCAAAAAGGCGGTGCTCCCTGGAGCGACTTTGTGGCAGCCAGCATCCCCAGCTTGTTCCAGGTGACGCAGCACGCTCAGGCTCGGTCGGAGGAGCACGTTTTCGCGACAGAGAATGCCTCGGCCAGTATCGCCAAGATCCTGCACTACAACGCGTCTAAGGTGCAGAATGCTCAGGAAGTCGTGCCCAACTGGATCGACACGCTGCCCATCACCTACGATGAGGAAGCTGCGCCGTATGCTTATTCATTTGTTGCTCAGCTGATCGACCAGTATGTTTCCCTCCGTTTCCCTTTCAAAATTCCAAGCTAACCAATATCTCAGGCAAAACCCCGCTGCCTTTAGCAAGGCTGACCGCGTGTTCGGATCCATCGTGCAGGCTCTCGACGCCGGAACGCTACAGGGCCAGACCGCCGCTCGGGTCGCCGAGTCAGCCAAGCGTCTGGTAGGAGCGACTGGCGTGAACGCGGAACAGATCCTGGCGAGTGTTAGCCCTGAAAGCCAGGAGAGGGTGCGCGAGTACTTTCAGTAGAAAGAGACAGGTTTTCGTTTATTATATCAGCGGCTAGTACTTTATTATTTTCCTTTATTCTTTTTGCCGCCCACCTGTCTATGTCTCCACCAGAACATTTGGGTCACCCATGTCGATCGGATACTCTTGAATCACTGAACTTTTTCGTTCTATGTCGCCCCGTATGAATGCCATGAGCCTTAGATAATTGGATTCTTTAAATTTACTGCTGTATGTACTTTAGGTCATTCTTTCTTGTTGGTAGGTAGGAGCTCGCAGAGCCGCTTTATCAAAGTGTCTCTCGCCGAGCACATTCAACAGCATCATTGGACAACCACCTTGTAAGAACCACCATCGAGACCAATAGTCGCCGTGTCCTCGTCATATGCAACATCCTTACTAACTCGTCTTCCATCAACAGTAATCTCAGATCTCCGGCCCTCCCTCGCAAACGGCAGAACGAGAGTTCCGGAGGTGCCCTCCGGAACCGAGAACTGCAAGGTATACTCATTCGACTTCCTTATCCAAGAAGCCTGGTACTTGCCGAGCTCAGTAACAAATCCAGCCTCCGCGAACTCCAGATCTCCAAATTGCGGGGCAAGACTCCACGACTCTCCTCCGGGCGAAGTAACAGAGAGACCGACGATATAGTTCGTCAACGCAGACGTCGGACCAGACGACCAGCCGTGCGAGTGAGACACATATGAGAAATCATTGTAATAACCATCACCCCAACGATATCCGAACGTTCCATTTTGGAGATATCCTTCAATAACGGTACTCTCCGTGCCGTTGGGGTTATTCATATACCAGCCCCAGCTGCGTCGGATTAGATCCAGTGCGCGGTCAGGCCGGCGGACGGTTAAATGACTTTGAATTTCGAAGGACGAGATAAAGGGGGAGATGTTTTCTGGTAGCTCGGGAGCTACGGCGCCGATGGGACCCCAGTTCTTGAGCAGGTTCTTGGAGATGCTGTCTGCGCGCTCTGAGTCGACGACGCCGAACAGAATTGCCATGCTGTTTGCGTCTTGTGGATGCAGCGTGGTGTCGGTTGCATTGTCCTTAAAGGCACCGTATGACTCGTCCCAGCAGTAGGTGTTGATGGCATCCTTTAGATTGGCAGCGCGGTCGTTCCAGGTGCTTGATAGATTTGTGGAATCTCCAGTCCATGAGGCGAGATCAGCACCGGTGCGCATAGTATGATAAAGGCTGCCATTGTGTTAGTTAGATGTTGTGCCTTGTGAAGGTGCAATACATACATCATCTGAGCCTCTGAGTTGTTGTATCCTTGCCCGTATCTGGCCCAGTCGCGAAGACCGGTAACGTTCAACAGGCCGCTGGGATAAGTCACCTTGTCGTAGATGTAGTTCATAGCCAAGAGGTATCCGTCCCAGTTCTCTAGAAGCCAGTCGGTATTGTTTGTGAACAGCACATAGTTGTAGGTTCCGATCATCGTCCACAT
The DNA here is from genome assembly GCF_964197705.1 of Penicillium psychrofluorescens. Lineage (NCBI taxonomy): Eukaryota > Fungi > Ascomycota > Eurotiomycetes > Eurotiales > Aspergillaceae > Penicillium > Penicillium psychrofluorescens. The sequence continues at coordinate 4,267,725 of NC_133439.1, read as the reverse complement.
GTGGTATGTATCTGAGCCTGTCTGACTGAGTGGAGGGCCCGACTCAGGAAAGGCTCCTGTTGTTTTGTCCTATTGTCTTGGTTAGTACAGTCTCTTTGAGGTTATAAATGTAACTTACTTGTGTGTTGTACATAACTTGGAGAGCATTCTGCACACTTTCCAGGTCTCCAAGACTGACAAAGGTCGACGGTACCGCAATGCCCATGTCGCCGGGCCACACGGCACGGTCTCTCTTGGCGCCATCCACAATGATAGTGTCTCCAGGTCCAAGAGTCCCATTGTTCTCCCATCCTACCGTAACGCCTTCTGTTACACGTCCCGTATTGACAGGCACCTGGTTGCTTTGGAGTGTGTATGCACCAGAGTACCAGATCCGGTTCAGCAATTCGTCACTGGAGTGGAAGTACCCCTGGTACGCGCGAAGATTGGACCAGGTGGGCTGGAAATCCAGCTCGACGCTGATATCTTCGACTTTCACACTGGCGGAATCACTCGTCTCGAGGAAGAGAGTCAAGTAGCGGAACCCGCCGCGCAGCTTCGGGTCAGGCATGACATAGCTTTCTTGTCCGGCAGATGAGAAGTTCGCATATAAAGCACCATCCTGCCACAGGGCATTGGAATCGTCGGACCACTCTCCGATCCAGTTCTTAGCCTCGGTGAAGGCAATGCCCACAGCCCCGCTGCCGGTGGCGCTGTACTTGAGGTGAAGGATGCCACCGACTTCTTTTCCAAAGTCGAATACCACCAGAGACCCATTTCCGTGCAGAATTGCAGTCTCTGGTTGGGATGGGTTTGTGTCTGCTTTGTTCTTGAGATCAGATAAAGTTGTCTTGGGCTGTACCGTTCGAGAGGACGATGCATAGATGTTGTCTTCCCATGGCCCGCTGAATGCGGTCTCTGTCGGACCGGAGCAGGTAGTATTCCTCCAGCAATTCTGGGCTAAAGAAACAGATATGAGAGACCAAAGGCCGAAAAGAGTACTGATTCGCGCCATTGCGTTTGAGGATCAATGAGCAGCAGATGGGGCCGGTAGATCATGCCAGGACGGCCTACATATAGCCCGTAGATCAACGCCAGAGGGGTTCAAGGGAATAGACACTCATGGGCAACTCTCGGACTGTAATATCGCGAAACAATTCATTTGCGGACGGAGCATTTGCACCAGGTGCTCCGGTGGGAGAAGCGTCGGAAATGCATAATTAAACCCATTGGTGGAAGAATCTTGGTTAATTATGCGGGGATCAAGGCAATGATCGACGCATCAAGCATTCGCGAGACTTCAAAATCAGCGCTTGTGGTGCGTCTTCTCATTTACCCCGGTCACTTCCCCGCCATTGCTTTTCTCCGCAAGTGAATCGCTAGCGTCTATTCGGCGCAAAGATTACCGAGGTCAGTTTGTGGAGGTGTTCAAACAATAGATATAAGCGAGAAAGGCCCATGTGGTCTGAATACAATCGGCATTTATGAACGTTGAAACATAATGCGGCTGCTGCAAATTCTCCCGTTCGTCTCTCTGGGGCTAGCCCGAGCGGTCCCAGGACAGGATAACAATGTCTGTGTCGTCAAGGCAAACGGACACCGGAGGGACGATGTTCCTAACATCCTGCGCGCCTTTCGCGAATGCGATAATGGCGGCACAGTGGTCTTCCCAGAGGACCAATCTTACTGGATTGCAACGCGATTGAACCCTGTGATCAACAACGTGGCGATTGAGTGGCGCGGCAAATGGACTGTGAGTGCACAGGCAAACGTTTTCGTAGATACGTCTAACATTCTTACGTAGCTCAGCGATGATTTGAGCTATTGGCGGAACAACTCATACCCCATCACGTTCCAAAACCACCACGCCGGCTTCATAATTACCGGAGACAACATCACCATTGACGGTTTTGGGACCGGCGGCATCGACGGCAATGGAAACGCCTGGTACAATGCTGAAGAGGGCGACACGCAGCCTGGACGCCCGATGCCATTTGTATTTTGGAATGTGTCGGATGTCAATGTCGACAATTTCTACGTCAAGGATCCGCCGCTGTGGAGTCTAAATATCATGAATGGGACCAACATGCGCTTCAATAATATCATTTGTAATGCAACTGCCGTGAATGCACCGTACGGAGACAATTGGGTTCAGAACACGGATGGGTTTGGTATGATTATTTTGTGTCTGGTATTACTTGATCTTCGACTAATTAGGTCTAGATACGATGGATGTGGAGAACGTCCAGCTCACCAATTTCTATTATCAAGGCGGAGATGACTGCATAGCCATCAAGCCACGATCGTACAATGTCGACGTTCGCAACGTTACCTGTCACGGAGGAAATGGCATTGCTATTGGCAGTCTAGGCCAGTACCTAGAAGACTCCAGCGTGGCGAATATCCAGTTTGACCAAGTCAAGGTACGACCTATCTTATCCGCTTCTCTTCTAATCACTAACACAATTACAAGGTAATCTCTTACAACGACGACATGCACGATAGCGCATACATCAAGACCTGGATGGGCGGCCAAGTGCCACAATCCTCGTATGAGAGTGCCGGAAAGCCCAACGGCGGCGGCTGGGGCAGCGTCCGCAATATCCTATTCTCTAACTTTGAGCTGTACGGCGCCGGCATGGGGCCAGCCATCAATCAGGACAGCGGTGATAATGGCTCGTATGCGGGCACGAGCAAGATGAGTGTCTCGAATATCGCCTTTGTCAACTTCACCGGGTACCTGGACACAGACTCCGATGTGGTGTCAGAGGTTTCGTGCTCGAAGGTGCATCCGTGCTACAATATCGACTTTGACAACGTCGTCTTGTATCCGACAGAAAACTCTACGACTGCAGGGACAGGAACATGCCAGTACACTGCGGATGGAGGCGTGCATGGGTTGGATGGATGCTGATAGTGACCGCAAGTAGTAATGAAGAACTATGCAGGCATTTCCACAAAAATGTAGGATGGTTCATTCTAGTCAGCCTCTCATAATGTATCCAGACTGAGTAATTAGATAGACATAATTAGGGGAACACCCGAAATACCTACATCGAGAGGTAATTAATCGTTCCACTGGAATCCTATACAATGAAGAACCCACATTCTACGATCAGCCCCACATACGGCTAGTTATCCCACATGGGATGATGCAATTGCTTCTTGCCCTCTTGTCTATTACTCTCTCCAACATCAATCATGTCTGAAAATGTGCACCCGGCATTTACTGGCCGCGAGCTCCCTTTGTTATCGCGTGGTATCGCTTTTCCGGCTGCTGCTGCCCGCCATGTCGCCGGCACCTTTCGGGCCTCGCGAGTATATGTGATCTGCTCCGGCTCGCTGGCCCGTAACACCGATGCTCTAAACAGGCTGACTGCTGCGCTGGGTCCGGAGAAGGTGGTCGGTCAGCGCATCGGCATGCAATCTCACACGCTGTGGTCGGAGGTGCTGGAAACCGTGGCACACGCACGCAACGTACAGGCAGACTTACTCTTGACGCTGGGAGCAGGCAGTTTAACGGATGGGGCAAAAATCATCGCATTGGTAGGTTATTTTGGTCTGCGTCTTGCCTTCAGTTACTAAATAGCTCACCTGTCAGGCCCTGTCCAACAACGTCAGTACGCCCGCCGAGCTCGAGACGCTCGCCCAGGGTCCTAACAAACGCGCTGATATCAGTGCGCCCATCGTGCCCATCATCTCCGTGCCGACGTCACTGTCTGCGGGAGAGTACTCCAATTTTGCTGGTGGTACTGAAGACCGCTCGCACCGCAAGTACAGCTTTCAGGCACCGATACGCGGGCCCCAGCTCGTCATCCTCGACCCGGAGTTGGCGGAATCCACGCCAGACTCTATCTGGCTCAGCACCGGCGTGCGCGCCGTTGACCATTGTGTCGAGACGCTGTGCGCTATCGTAGGCACGACACCTACATCCGATGAGCTAGCACAGAACGCCCTCAGTCGTCTAGTGCCAGGTCTGCTGCGGTGTAAGAAGAACCGCAAGGACCGCGATGCCCATTTACAGTGTCAACTGGGCTCGGTCGATGCCATGGCAGCTTGTACGAGCGGGTCGGTCGAGCTAGGAGCAAGCCACGGGATAGGCCACCAGGTGCGGTGTTTTTCTCTGCTACGTTTTACGCCTGTCTAACACACAATGGAAAGCTCGGTCCGCTAGGTGTCGGCCATGGCGAAACTAGCTGCATTCTTCTACCAGCCGTATGCAAGTACAACGCCGCGCACAACGCCAACCGCGAGCGCCAGGCACGCGTGCGCGAGTTCCTAATTCAGGATCCCGTTGTATCTGAAGTCCTACGCCAGCGCTCGGTCGACGTTCCCGCCGCCGATTTGGGCGACATCCTGGACGCTATCATCCGCGAGCTCGGCATGCCCAGATCCCTGGCTGATGTGGGCGTAGGCCGCGATCAGCTCGACGGGCTAGCGGCGAACAGTCTACATGATCGGTGGTGCCAGTGCAACCCGGTACCTCTGAAGGAGAAGGCACAAGTGCTGGAGATCTTGGAGATGGTTGTACCGTAATGATAGCATTGATGAGACGACAATAAAAAACCGCCCGCCTCCTCTAATACATAAACCTAAAGCTAGGATGGTCGTCTCCAAGGTTGCTAAGTTCCTCTGGTGGTAGTTCATATCGATCGTCTCTCTTGCCTTCTTCCCGCAATCGATTCTCCCGGGCGAGCCAGGTAACGAATACAACGCAGGATATACCGCAGATCCAAACCATGCCCAAACTAATGCCAAAGCCAGTTGGATAGGTCGGTGCTTCCGAGGTAAAAAAGACATTGCTAGCAACGAGTCCACCACAGTTGCCGATGCCGATCTGCATGGCCGTGGAAATCGATTGTTTGTAATGACCAGCCATATTGTTGCTCAACCAGCCCATTAGGACTGGCTGAGTCATGTATCCACCGCCGGTGATCGCGAACAGAGCGAAGTAGTGTGCCCCGGTGGGAATTGAGTTTTGGCAGAGTAGAAGAACATACCCAATGGTTGCAATGACACATCCAGCAAGAGTGAAGGCGAAACGGTGGCGCAGCCTGTCACTGGCGAGTGCCGTCACCAGCGCTATAACGCATGCAACAATATAGATCGGAATGCTCATGACCTGGGCTCTAACGGCGGTCCATCCCAGTTGATTCAAAATTGTGGGAGTAAAGAAAGACGTGGCGTAACCGGTGTTCACGATGCCGAAATACATCAATGGACTGGATAAAATTAGATCGGTGATATGTCTGCCAGGACGAGACTAACCCGAGATAGATCTTGACGTCGCGGAAAACGCGTCGCCTGGCTGCGCTGTCCAGACGGTCCATTCTAGCATCTTGCCGATCGTCTAATAAACGAGAGAGGAGTAGAGCTCGCTCCTTGTCATTTAAAAAGGTAGAAGTCTCTGGCCAATCGACTATCAAGAACTTAGAAGCCGCCGCAATCACGACAGTCGCTAAACCTTCAAGGATGAAGATCCACCGCCAACCGCTATACCCTGCGATTCCATCCATGTTGGCAATAGCGTAAGCAAGCAACTATCGTTCAATTAGCAATATATTTCCTACTGGGATTCACGGAACTTACTCCGCTGACGGCGCCAGCAAGGATGCTAGCGCTAAAAAATACGTTCAAACGCCATTGTAGTTCGTGACGTTTATAGTACATCGAAATGAGGTATATGCAACCTGTTAACATCAGTATCAATGAGAATTCATTGTGCTCAACCAGAGAAATACTGACCTGGCATAAAACCGGCCTCAAAAACCCCTAATAAGAATCGACAAGCAACTAAGCCACCAAAGCTCTTGGTCACTCCTTGACAAATTGTAATGATACCTGGTTGACAACTTAGCATTTCATTGAAAGACGGGTCGACGTCAACCATACCCCACGCCAACATAATTCCACTGATCCACCACGAGGGTGGTACCTTTCTCAGAATGAGGTTGCTTGGAACCTCTAAGAGAATATAGGGAATGAAAAATATGAACAATGCTATGTTGAAGTCGTGTCCAGCCATGTTCAAATCGGTTTCCAGTCCTTGGATTGCCGCATTGCCAATATTGATTCGATCGAGAAAAGCCATAAGGAAAAGTATCATTAGAATCGGAACGACATGGATATCGAGCTTCCAAAGTAGTCTTTTCTCCGCAGCGCGATCAAATGCAACTTCTAGATGCTCCGATTTGACATTATCGATTGTTTCATTTTCACCGGCCTTCTCAGATGTTTCCATTTCACGACGTAGAATTTTGTCAAATGAGACTTTCGGACAGAGGAGGGAATGTTGTCTAGAAGGTTGATGTCCGGGTGAAGCGTGATTAAAAGGAGAATAGAATCCTGTTTGGCTGTGGGGTCCCTAATCAGTCGATCAATTTTGCGGGGAACTGGGGCCCTGCCGCCTTAACCCCAGTTGTAAAGCCCCGGCAATTGATCACCAATAGAAAGAAAGAGCATTAATGTCAAGGAAACCTTATTAACGGCACGGCAACAGACACTGTGACAGCCGACGCAATGCCGATGCAACTGCCATATAGACGTTGTTACCCACTAGTTAGCTTTCTTGTCTAAGAGCCAACGACGGAGAGACGGCTTTGAATATTTTTTCCAGGACTGATCACTACTTACTGAAGTGATGCATTCGCAACAGTCGCGACGATACCCCCACATCGCCACGCAAAAGACGGAGATATGAGTGATAGCGAACCAATCAACCATGTCTGCATGCCCCTCTTGCCGGGGAGGGGTCAACGGCGTAGAAATCCAGACCAAGCTTGTCAAAGCAGCCATCGCATTCACAGTCTCTCCGTCTATTGACGATCAGAAGGATAAAAATATGAACGAGGTACTGTAGCTAAGGTTTGCGCTGTCGGGAGTCATTTGGATGAGCACATTAAAGAGAATAGCGTATACAGCAGCTGCTAGGGTGTAAACCCTTTCACTACGTTCCTTCGTTCCAGGGCATGGTATGTTGTTATTGTTCAAATTCCTTAGAGTATAGCAACAGTGCTAAGGTGGTTAGCAAGAATTCCCTACTCCACTGTATCTATTTTTTCATGTTCATGGATCGTCTCACTACCACGGATTGGACCTTTCCCATTTGAACTAGACTCCTCCGAAATCTCGGACCCATGCCGCTGGTGTTGCCCATTGTCGCCATCAGATAACTCATGAAAATGTGACATCCGGCCAGTTACCACATTATCAATGGACTGAGTTGACAGACTGCGGTGGTGACTCGGTCGGAAGTAATCAGACACCGGAGTCTGTGGTATATTGGGCGAAACTCGCGTCATACTGAATACCGAAGTCCTATTGCTATTGGAAGAGGAGACATTGAATTGGGTCGGGAGTTCGACGGGCGAGGAATCTTTTGGTGTTAGCATCGCATGTGGATGATGTATACTACTTGCGGGGGAAATAGACAAAGAATTTGGTGGCATACCGTGCATCTCGTGGACTCTACCTCCTATATCGTGCATCTCGTGAACTATACCTCCTCCTGATTCCACCGAGTATGGAGACACAGACCTCTCGATTGACTCCTGCATTGTTTGCGCGCCTGTGGATGTCTCCTGACCGGTGGATGTAGAGCGGGGACCAGCTGTATGCGCGATCCTGCCACCCCCGTACATGGACGTAAGAGGTTCCGTGACGTCAGGTTCCTGGACAACTTCGTGTTTTTCAAGCTGGCCGCGCTGGCGGCGCTGGCGACGTCTGCGAAAGAGCCAATAGGCGACAATGATCAATCCAACGACGAGTAGGCCGCCGAGCACGCCGATCACAGCTGCGGCCCAGGTCGGGAAGCCTTTGTGATGCTTTGTGGTGCTGTCGCTAGAAGTCGCGTTGCTGCTGCTAGAAGTCGTGCTGTAGGGCCAGTAGGTTGCGATGGTTTTGGTGTATTTTGTATTGAAGATACCTTCCAGAGAGGAGTTGGTCCATGATAATGGAGCTGTGGTGGTTGCACCTCCCGAAGAGCTATAGATACTTTTAGTTATGATATTTCTTTCTGTTCTGTTGTTGGATGGAAACTTACTCTCCACCTATTTGAGCTGATAAGAGATCTGGCACTTTATAGTCGCTCCACTGCGAGGGGTCGTAGGCATCCTGGAAACTGAGGTTGTTAAGGTTGAAGTCAACAATGATACCCCCCTCTAGACAGTGCGTTGAATCGATACGATAGCCTCCAATGGCGAGCATTTGGTCTGGATAAACCTTGATGCATCTGTGTCCACTCCGGCCGTGTGTGTTCGTCCCATTGTACACCTTGACCCACGTAAAAGAAGGCAATGACAAGATGTACACGTCGTCAGATGAATTTGAGTTTGCATTGAGACCATTGTATCCTCCGTAGATGTAGATATTATGTGATGAGCCGTCTGCTGCGCTAGCAAGCACAGAGCAAAACTCGGTCAACTGCGGCGGTGTATCGCCCGTCGTGTTCTGTAGATACCAAGTCTTAGTATTGACATCGTAGACCGAGACCATCTCCATAAATGTCGGGCTCAGATCTTTGTTGAGTGCCTCCTGGGATGAATTCAAACTTTCAAAGAGTCCAGCGGGGTCGACCACGCCTCCGATGGCTACCAGGACTCCAGCCTCAGACACTGGCACCCAAACGATCTCAGCGTTGGCACGGCCTTTGATGTAGCTCGGCAGTGTATCGGTGTCCCATGTCTCGGAGCGCATCACTGACATGTTCACCGTAGTGAATGTGTCCGCCGTTGTGTTGGCCAGATAAGGAGGATATGTGAAGGAGCCCCAGTCCGGAGCATGCATTCCACTAAAGTAGAAGCCCAGGTTCTCGCTCGGTGCTGATGCCCCAGCTCCGTTGGTGATATATGTTGTCACGTTGTCTGGTAAATCTTCCGTCCACCACATTGGCTCCCAGTCTTGAATAGTCGCACCATACTGATAGGCTTCATAGCCAAGCACAGTATTGCCAGATGGTACCTCGTCATTACTAGGGGGAATCGCGGCGCCCCTATGATGGTTTATTGTAGTTTAGTATTTGCTGTGCGCCTGGTAGAACATTGAATGGTACGAACCCATAAAGGTAGAACTCATCGTCGTTGGCAAACATCGCGCCGTCAATGTAGGTTGGGTCTATATTGCTTCCGGCACCACCGGCAATGGACATCGGGTTGAGTACATTCGAGAAATTCGAACTAGTATTGAACGAAGTCGAAAGATCGAAAGTGTAGACGGAGCCGTCAAAACTTCCTGTTGCAGTTGGTTAGCCTTGTATATCTTCCAAGCTTGTAAGGCTCGTTCAATATGGTGTTTACCATCAGACGTGTCACTGGTGCAATTGTCCGAGTATATTCTGGAACTGTCAGCACTAATTGTACGCGTTCTATTCATTTTAGGTCTTTCCATACTGCTCATACCATAAGTACCCTCCGTCTATGTAAATCGTATCGCGAATGATGTTGGCTGTCACGGTCAGTACAAAGCTCCACCGCGAGTACAAGAAATGAGCTCTTACCACGCAATGATTGCCAGCTACATATCGAGTAGCCGACCTGTGTCTGATACACACCACATGTTCCCACTGCGCGATCTATTACAACCGCCAACAGCGTCAGAAACCCTAGGAGAAACATGTTTCGACCGATAGAGTCGCAGGCGCTCTCCTCGCCGTCCAGATTCTCACAACAGTCTCCAAATGGGATTCGCGGGATGAGAAAAGGCGGAATCCAATTTTCACATCGCCAAAGCTCTTAGGCGGCCTAATGACTGTCGTGTGGATGAGTGGTGACCGCTACTATCGCATGACTAGAGCAAATGGAGGGAACGGGGCGGACTAGCCGAATCCCAGTCAGCGATGCGGCTTTGTTTCCCGCCTCTTTGATGCCCGAAGCTCCCCGCTATAGAGGGTCCCGTGCACATCGAGGCGACCATTCAAAAGAAACAAATTATGCACAGGCTCTTAGATGCATCGGAGCTGAGTCCGTCTGATTTTTACCATGAACGGCAGTAGCCCAAAACATCTCTAGTCTTCCCTTAGTTCGGGATTATATGCAATGTACATACCGCTAGTGCACAGTAGCGAGCAAGAGCAATACGAGGTCTGAATCATCCTGTTGGACGATGCTACTGATCAGTGGAGGGTTACATGAACTAACAGCTGTTCGCGTCGCTGAATTGGCTAATATGCATCCACAGCTGCAAGCCTTTCAGGCGTGCTGCGGGCCTTAAAATTCTCATCCCGTCTTTGTGCTCGAATTCGGTTAGGTCGATTTCTTTATCGGCGGGTGGGGTTAGTAGGTCATAACAACATAAACAGCCTCGCACAGCTAAGGAACTAGAGGACCGTGCGCATGTGCCCTAAAGCTTTCTTATTTCCCTTTCCTACCGTCGTGAGCGGATTTTCTTCTTTGTTGTGGTTTAAGAGTCATCTCAAGCTTGTAGGCAATCTTCTCGAGAAGAATTCGCGACGATGAGGTCCTCGGTCGCTTGGTTGTCGCTGTTTGCGACATCTGCGTTTACTCTGTCAACAATAACGAACAGCAATGACGTCCCTGCCACCGTCCCAACTCTAGCCGCAATTACCCAATTGATGGGGCCCAGAGACACATCAGGTACTGACCTGGGTACAACGGTCACAGTTGGGGTTACGATTTGGGTTGGTGTAGGCGAAGTTGTTGAATGTACGGTCACCGACACTGTCACAGCATGTACGGAGACATGTACAGTCACAGATACTACAACCGACACCACGACCGACACTATCACAGCAAGTGCGGCGACAGTTACTGTAACAGATACAGATACTATCACCGATACTATCACCGATACTATCACCGCAAGTGCGACGACAGTTACTGTAACAGATACAGATACTATCACCGACACGGCGACTGAGACTATCACCATAGGCTCTACCACTTCTGGACAATCTACGACGACGACGACGCCAACACAGACCCAGGTTGTCCCCGTCACTGTATGTCCAAGCCTCGTCATCAATCCGAGCTACACACCCACCACTCAGTTGCCCGACGACTATACCTGGGGCTGTCCACCTGGATATCTCTGCAAACCCCCTCATACAGGCGACCGTGCGGGCTGCAATGTTGAGGCTGGACTTCCCGCTGATACTTACATTTGTTCACCCGACTACTGCATTGAGGCTCCGGTTCCACTATTCAACGATGATACTGGCTACAATGTCACCAGTAACTACTACAATTTGGACCCTATGGACTTTGGTCTGAGCTACGATATCCTTGAATGTGCTGAAGAGTCTACAACGGGTCCCAGCAAGCGCGAGTTGCTCCCACCTCATGGTAGAATTGAACAGCTCATGGATTATTCCCTTGGTCGACTGACCAAGCGGGTAAACCCGAATTATATACCTAGTGGGTGCTACAAGGATTGCAATATCGTTGGTGTCGTTGCCGAAGATACTGGAAAGCAGTCTTCATTGTGCGCTGTCGGGTCTACATTCCTGCTGGACTTGAGCTATTGTGAGGAATGCATCAGCGTCTCAGCAACTTTGTCCGCCTCAGCTGTATACTCATCTACATTGCTGCCCACATTTGCCCAGTGGTTGAACTTTTGCTCTGATCAGACGACTTCGACGACTTCCTCGAGCAACTCGGCAACGACAACTACCACCGAGGTAACTACTACTACCACCACTAAACAGTCGACTACTCCTAGCACTACAACAACTACGAGCACTACGACAACTGCGAGCACTACGACAACTACGAGCACTGAGACTAGTACTACGACAACTGCGAGCACTGAGACTAGCACTACGACAACTGCGAGCACTGAGACTAGCACTACGACAACTGCGAGCACTGAGACCACCACCACCACCACCACCACCACTCAAAATCCGCAGACAACAAGTTCAGCACAAACAACCACTGTGTCGACAGAGTCAACTACAACAGGTGAACAAAGTACAACTTCCGTATCTGGCTCAACAGTGACAGTACCCAAATCAACGACGATTATCTCCGGATCAACCGTGACTGTCCCTGGGTCCACGGTGATAGTGTCTGGAACGCATACCATAGACACTATTACTGGAACTGTGTCTGGCTCAACAGTGACAATACCCGAATCAACGACGGTCATCTCCGGATCAACCGTGACTGTCCCCGCTTCCACGGTGATAGAGTCTGGAACGCATATCATAGGCACTGTTACTGGAACTGTGTCTGGCTCAACAGTGACAATACCCGAATCAACGACAGTTATCTCCGGGTCAACCATGATTGTCCCCGCTTCCACGGTGATAGAGTCTGGAACGCACATCATAGGCACTGTTACTGGAACTGCGTCTGGCTCAACAGTGACAATACCCGAATCAACGACAGTTATCTCCGGGTCAACCATGATTGTCCCCGCTTCCACGGTGATAGAGTCTGGAACGCATATCATAGGCACTGTTTCTAGAAGTACCTTTGCCTCTGGAGGTCGGACTGGTTCAGCTACTTCGCCTGCTTCTGGTGTTCCCTACAGTGCAGCATCGCGGGCGAGGGATGTTCCTCATATTGGCTTGTTGAGTCTTTTGTTGGCTTTTGGGTGGATTTATCTTTAATTTTATATGATGTTATGGCGGAAAATGCACGAACGAGATATGAATTACATAGGTTGTGAGAGCACTACGTGGGAGAATAATCTGTACGGTGTCGCTCGGGCACATGCTTTCCGAAAGGCCGGTCAGCCTCCTCACTGCGCCACCTGCGTTGAGAGGCCAAATAACCTTAATTCTAAAAGTTAAAAGTGGAAATCATAAGTGCTTAGCCGTAGTTTGCAACAATAAAGAAGAACAGGCGGGTAGGGCAGCAGACGGAGAGTGCGCTTAGGCAGGTGAAATTGCAGGAGCGCGGTATTGAGTGCGAGATACACGGTGTTTTGGAGAGTTAAACGTGGAAATGCAAAATAAGCGTATTCGCTAGTAGTTCTAATGAAAACGATGGTATTCTGTCTAGCTATCAAGCCTGAATTTTGTAGGGGCAGAAAGCGGAAAAAACTGCCGGAATGTGGAAATTGCACTGGACGCCTGGATTCTCTGGAAGGTCAAGTGATCAGGATGCGGCAGATGGATCCTAGTAAATTACTAGTGGGAATTCCACTCTGATATTAAACCAAAACCGGCAAATTTAGCCGCATACAATAATTCCTAGGTCCTCCTTTTATAAGATAAATTCCGGTTGAATTTTTTGTCCTCTGCAGGAAAAGTGTGAATAGCACCGGTGGATATTTGGCCCTCCAAAATACTTCACAAAGATATCACAACAAAACTATAGCCGTTCTGCTGACTGGCCTTTTCACGCTTCCATTCTGCCAAGGGTATTGGCCTCGATCTGTCTAGGCACAATGTCTTGCATACGTTTTGGGCTTCAATGATACACATCTATAATTTTTATGTATTAGTAAAGGCGGAACTTGAGCCCCCTAGTTAGTTAGATCGCTCTTATATAAGAAAACATTTTTTATAGTGGTAGTAGCTGAGCGTGGTTCGAAGCAAAAGCCCCACCGTGGTTTGAACCACGATCAGGTGTTTTTCTAACCACGCTCACCTGGAACCCGGCCCCTCAATCCACTCAGTGAGCAAGCCAGCCGGCTTACATAGCGCCCCACATCGGTAGCTAACGTTGCACAAGTAGCCTGACGTGATTGTGGTTCTTTCCTACCATCCATCATCCATCATGACAGCAGCTCAGAATCTGTTACTTTTCGGTGCCACGGGCACAATTGGCTCGTACATCCTTGATGCGATCCTGTCGACTCGGGATCAATTCGGCCGCATTGCTATTTTCACGTCGGCCCGCACGGCCGAGACGAAGGCCTCGTACTTGAACGACCTGAAGACACAGAAGAACGTCGAGGTAATTGTTGGCGATATCGAGGATGAGGGTGCAGTCAAGGCTGCGTACGAGGGTATGTACCGCACCGCAGCACATTTTGATAAAAGCAAACTGACAAGACTATTAGGCATTGACACGATCATCTCCGCACTCGGCCGCACCGCTCTAGCCCAGCAGATCCCGCTGATCAAACTCGCGGCGGCTAGCTCCAGCGTGAAATGGTTCCTGCCGTCGGAGTATGGTACCGACATTGCGTACAGCCCGGCCTCCGTAAACGAGAAGCCGCACCAACAGAAGCTGAAAGTGCGCGCGCTGCTTGAGAAGGAAATCTCGCGAGCAGACCTCGAGTACACGTATGTTGTCACGGGACCTTTTGCAGACATGTACCTACACCCACTGCCCGGTCTGGAAGAGGCGGGTGGATGGGACGTCAAGGCGAAGAAGGCAGTGCTACTGGGAGAGAAGGGCGAAGATAAAATCAGTTTAACGACGATGGCAGAGTGAGTTTTCTACCTAACAATTCATTGGGCTCGCAACTAATAGAAGAAAAAAAAGTGTTGGTAAGCTTGTTCAAGCTACGCTTCTCAGCTCCAGCCCTGAAATCCGGAACCGCGCTCTTTGCGTCAACTCGTTCACTACCAGCCCTGCCCAGATTCAGGCGGAGTTTGAACGTCAGACTGGCAGCAAGTGGGATTCCATCTCATACACTCCGCTGCCCCGTCTGCGAGAGCTGGAGGCGAAGGCATGGGCGGATGGCAAGCCAGCGGCAACGGCTGTGACACTACGGCGCATCTGGACGGAGGGTGGTACGCTGTATGCGCAGCGGGACAATGTAAGGATTGGAGAGCCGCGCATGATGGGCTTGGAAGATGTTGTGAGGAACGAGATCCACCGAGTTCTGGGTTCCTCGCTATAGTACTTCACACACATCCATAACACATACTATTATATAAAAAGGCATTAATTATGCTCCTAGTATCATAGGGATCTTAGCGGGAGACGGGAGTCTCATAGGACTAACCCTATTCCGCGGTCCCACCCATGGGAGTAAAGTCGGTCCCAATCCCCCGTCCCGCGGGAGGGATCTCCGCGGGAGTGCAGATGTCTATACAGACTTGCTTAGTGAGGCTCGCTCAATGGATGATCTACGATGAGGCCTTGGCAGTGGGGCCAAAAAAGAGTTTCTCAGCGTGTACTGGTCAAGGCGATTTCGAGATTGCCTGTACTGCTTCAGTGAAGGGGTATGAGATAATTTTCAGTGCAGAGTTGGGGGGTCGGGGGTATAGGAAATTGTAAGGACCTCAGAGCAGGTACCCGCCCCCTAGTAATTAGTCGGGCCCTCACCGCTCTCCGTTGGTGAGGGCCCTCCCCAGTCTAATGCACACCCAGTCTAATGCACATTTTTACCCCCCCCTTCAAGAATTGATGCTATTTACAAATATCCCCCACGTCTGTCGATAGTATAAAGTGGCTGGCCGTCGTCTCCATTGACCCATTCAAGCTCTGCCTCTCTTCTCTGATTTTCCTGCTCCCTAATTTGGTCTTAGCGAGCCCATTCATCCCGCATCTGTTTAGCTTCACGTTCATACTTCCGCCTTTGCTTCTCAGCCTCCACGATATCCCTATTTCGGATGAGGGTATTCGAGTCCCTGACTCGTAGAGCACCCCCTTTAGATGACTGGCGCTTAGACTTTTTAGCATTGGCCTGCTCCTGGTTCTCTTGGAGGCGAATGAGGTCCCCCGATACCTAGGCCGCTAATTGGGCCTGTAGAAGACTTCCCTCCCAAATCCGCTCAACCCGACGCTTTAATTTATTTATTTCAGGGCTGTTATTGTCTGGGAAGCTCTCTCTTGCCTTCGCGATATTTTTTTGTAATTTTGCGACTGTCGTTGGTGGTGAGTTGATTGTAGAACTTGAAGCGGGAGGTGGTGTTTCTGGATCCCCTTCAACACCCTCTTTTGGGCGGCTCTGCTCAAAATTCCACTCTGGAAGCTCGTATTCCTTGCCTCTATCATAGACGACTAGATCTAGCCCGTCTTCTGGTTGAAGTTCTTTGCAAACAACCTCTGGATCGAAGGGCCAAAGCCCATAGTGCTTGAATGAATGCCGGACGGTTGAGGGCGTAAAAGTCTGCATTCGAACCCTATGGATTTGACGAAGGAAATCCCTCTTGTCTGTGACTGATCTACCCCATCGTTTAGTCCGGTTATTCTCCCTCCGATAGTAGTGCTTATACGCAAGGAAGGGCTTAGAATTAAGAGGTTGAAGACAGTGGGTAAGTTTGGACGGGAAATAGTAAAGAAGAATCCGATTCTGTTGACAATAGTTGATGAAATCGTACTTCTTATGAGACTCATGGCCATTAACAAATAATAATCAATAGTCTATACGATGTAGAAGTCGCGGTTTTGTCTGCTCGTCGAAATATTGCAACCATTGATATGCGCGGACCTAAATAATCAATTAATTAATTGACGAATAAAATAGATAAGCACTTACCTTATTATTCTAGCCCGTTAGCGACGTCGCAATAACATAGTCATCTAGTAAATCTATCTGATCTCGATACTAATTCTCAAGGTGAACTATGCTAGCAAATAATATCATCGGAGGCATTATCCAACCGTCTACTACGATACATTCAATCCCTGTCACTAATTCCCCTTAACCACCAGTTGGGACATGCTTTGTCCTATCTAGAAACTCAGTCGCAACTTTCTGGGATTTTCCCTGGCTAAGTTAGAAGCCTGTTTCGTCGACGTTGTAGATATTCCTTAGTCCGACTTTGATAGTCTATATCTCACTACCTAATTTATGAAACCACTCAATTATTGTAGGTAATCTTTCAGCGTCTAGCCTCTTTGCTTCCATAGTTTTTTGGGTCTGGAATTTAAAGGTTTCAGGGAGGCGTTTCATAAAACGATGTACCCAGTTTTTGCTAACGCGTCGGGATAGGTCGGCACTACCACTTCGTGACAAAATGTCATTTGCAGCGCCCTCAATCTCATAGGGAAGAGGTGAGAGATTGGCACGATCAATAACACGCATCCAGGCAATTAATGCCTGCTCTTGGTTTTCATCAAGTGCCCTATTTGGTCCTGTACGAGCTGAACGAGATTGGCGACCGTGAACGCGTCCCTTCAACTGGTTGTAGGGAATGTCAAATTCCTGGGCCAGCTCCGCGATTTTTGGCTTGTCACGATCATGGTACGCGCTTAAAGCGTCTGCAATTCGCTTCTCGACTTCAGGATTAAATTTGGTCATTTTGGTAGTTGGCAATGGGAGGTAGAAGTTACGGGGGGGACAAAAATGTGCATTAGACTGGGTGTGCATTAGACTGGGTGTGCATTAGACTGGGGAGGGCCCTCACCAACGGAGAGCGGTGAGGGCCCGACTAATTACTAGGGGGCGGGTATGATGATATTTGGCCAATCATTATCGATCCTACCCTCTTCTCCTCAACGTTCCGGAGCCCACTCCCAGCCCTTCGACTTTTCAACTTCACACACGGGTTTCTTTAATTAGCCCAGATTGGCGAATATCATGGCAAACTTCGAAGACAAAACGATTCCCGCTCCTGGAGATCTCCCAAACGTCCACGCGGACGCCCTACGCATTTTCCAGGTTCTCCAATCGGGCGGTGTCGTTATCATACCCTCCGAAGTGGGATATGGACTGATGGCATCGTCTCCGGAAGCCATCGAAAGAGCTTTTGCTGCGAAGCGACGTAGACCAGGCCATGCACAGGGTTTAATTGGGTCATACGAATTGCACCGGGAGATTCACGTGCTAGATGAGCGACGGTTTGAAATGACGCGCGTGCTGGTCCAAGACCTGGACATGGGACTGGGAATCGTTGCGCCATATCAACACGACCATCCTCTTCTACAGACTTTATCGGCAGAGACTCTTGACAGGATCACTAAAAACGGAACTATTGCCATGTTTGTTGGGGGTTCATCGCTTACGAGAGAGATCTGCAAGCTCAATTACAACGCAGGACAGCTCATGGTCGGATCTAGCGCGAACGTAACTGGTAGCGGACAGAAATTTCGCGTCGAGGATATTGAGGACGAAATCAAGGAGGCGGTGGATTTGATTGTCGACTACGGTCTTCAGCGCTATCATATATATGGTGGGCGGGCATCCATTAATATGGATTTTGGACAGATGGAAGTTTTGCGAATGGGGTCATGTTATGAATTATTCCGCGAGCGCATGCGGAAATTCTGGTGCGTGGACCTTCCTGAAGACCCGGATTATAAGGTTGATCAGCTTTGAAGTCTTCAATGAAATCTATGTAGCTTGCGTTATCTGTAACTCAGGCCAATGCAATATATCTAGGACGTTTCTCTCTGCCTGCACACTCGAGCGAGAGGGACACGCTCGGATGAGGAAGAAGATGGCAGCAACTTATGCAATGGCCAAAGCCCAGGAGTTGGTAATCCTAGAAATGGAGGTTCGCCACTCGATGTGCAAATCTTCTTTTAAAGTCCCAGATCCCAGTTATCACCAAGGTCGGCCAGGAACGAAGGCTGCATTATTAAATCAGGATTAAGCGTCCAAATATCCGCAGCAGGCTCAAAGTCAAGGCTTGTCCCCGCCAAAGGGATTGAAAATCCGGACTCCATTTGTGCAGAGTTATGTTCCGTCATCAAATTCGCCTTTGACGATGATGGTCCGTTTGTCCCAAATCCACCATTAACCGGCGCCGATGGTAGGCCACGATCAGAGATATCTTGCTGTGCAGAATGGCTTCGAGTCCCACGGTCAAGGACAATCGTGCCAAAGTAAGGAATATCAACCTTGATGTGGCTGGGCTGTCCTTCTCCATTAGATTGTCCTTCGGCAGAGACAGGCTGTACTGGATTCTTCCCCGTCGCGACTAGTTTCAGCGTCTGTAAAACACTGAGAGCGCGAGTTGCAACTTTGTCAGGAGTGTTTCCTTTTGTCAGCCCTTCCAGAATTTGTATGACTCGTCCAACAGCCTCAAAATCGTCTAGGGAAGGATCTCTTCGACCATTTGGGCCTAGTACATTAATCATAAGCGTTACTGCAGCAGTAAAAGCCTGGAAATCGAGAGATTTGCAGCAAAAGCTGTCTGTAGTGAGGCGTCGAATTGCGGTATAGCAGGTGATCATGTGTCTGGAGGCTTGAAGACAGCTCTGTCGACTATAGTCATAACGGCCCTGGTTGCCAGTCTCCAAGAAGAAAGGGAGGTGAAGCCATGCCATAAGTTGGTAGTACCATAGCTGCGTCATGAGTTTGGCATAGCATTGGGCTCTTTCCGCGGATTTACCGGCTGTGGAGAGTGCATATCCTTCTATCATGGGAGGATCGATCGTCCCTAGCTCTGACTCAATGGTCTGGGTCATTCGCATCATGATTGGGGTGACAGTTGGAAAGTTCTGATTTCGCTCGATTATTGACCCGGCCACCCGGCAAAGACGGTCCATGGAAGACGAATTTGGCACATCACTTAGATTAGCTTCTTGCCGCTCCAATGCCGCATCGCCAATGCCATGGTACATTCCGAGCATGAGCGAAAGATATCGGTCTGCATAGATGATGTGTTTCCAGATACTCCTAGCGCGATGTTGAGATTTGCTATTCTCTGAATCGGCCGGCAACGGACGATGGAGCCCGATGATTTGAGCAACATCTAAAGCACGGCGATAGGATAGCCATGCACTCCTTAGCTTTCCATCATTGTTGTAAAAGATCCCTTGAAGAACCAAACACTCAAGCCCGTTAATGTTACTAACCATGGCTTCGTCGGAGCAGACAGATGTGACAACTAGGCTGATGTACTGCTCGATGAGCTTTGTTGGATGGCAGGGTAGTTCCAAAACGCTCGTGTCATAGTTAGTTGGAAGTTGTTGCAGACTAATCGCGGTCCACATGAGAGTGGTGGCAATCACAACCGGATGGCTATTTGAAAGCTCCGCCACTGGGGTAGAAAGCAATGACGTTTCGTAGTCCTGGAAGCACTGCGCGCGCACTAGCCACCAGCAACTGTTGGCCTCTGCTAGCTTTTCCAGTGTGTCCTGGGAAGGCAGTGCTACGAAAAGGGTGCGGCTCAGCCTTTTCCAGTCCCGGTTTGCCGCCCAATACAAGGATATGTTAGGCACTTTGGTTACATCTGGTCGTCGACAACCTAGCTATTCGATATTCAGCGCTCGGTAAAATGTATAGAAAGTACAGTACATAGATCGTACCACCTCGTTGTCAAAAAGAGATAAGACTGGGGCATTTTCATGAGCAGGAGTTGCAGCCGTCAGACTTGAAACAGGGCAATTATCATCACCCGCGGCTCCGGAAAACGATGGATCTGTATCGCCATCGTAACGCTGTAGAATCCTCTCCAAGATCAATTCCACTCGAGCCAGTCGATCGTTCAAAGATGCACGATCTGATTCGCGGGGATTTTCAGGTTTTGGCAAATCCTGGGTGCGACAAAGCAAACCCCGAACCAGACACTCTCTGCAGCTACGGTCTTCATCAGAGGCAAAATGACAGCGCACTTTGCGGTGTTTACCTGGATTGAGGTAAGCTGAGTGTCTGATTAAACGCCTACTTTCCACACACATTCCCAACAACTGCGGGTCCCCTTGCGGATCTTCTTTCGGGTAGGCTGCTGATCCTCGGATAAGGGCATGATGATGATAGCGTGGCTGTAGCTACATTGACCGATACCACAAGAAGGATTGGTAGGTAGTGAAGAGGCTCAAGCTCTCGTGTCCATGGATGGTCGTTCCGGATATTTGGCGGAAGAGATATGCTGAGGTTGAGATAATGGCCCCCAAATCGCTTGTGAGCGGACCCCGAGTGTTGCTTCGTCCGCCGGCTCGGCGGAAGAAGACAATCTGCATCAGCAACAATAAGAAAGGGACACCCAGTTCTTCTTTCTAAATATTTGAAGATAGACAGACTGTTTCATGACTTTCCAATCTCTGGGTACTAATAACAGGAAGTCTAAAAACCTGTCGGCTGCAATATCTACAACCTCCTCCATTCTAGCCAAGTCTGATGTACAAAAATATCCAGAGGTGGCCAAGAAGCAAATTGAGATGTCCCATGAAAAGGAAGATCCAGTGTCGCCTGCAGACACGGGCTCAGGGGGAGTCACACTACTCATGACGGTCGTGGCTTTGGCGCTAAGCATGTTCCTCGTAAAGATACCCTGAACTCTTCACTGCTTCAGGCTGTTAACCGGACGTTATACTCAACAGGTTTCACTTGACATGGTAATTCTACAGTCCCGCCATGCAACCATGTTTTGCTAAACCACATGAAACCCTGACAATTGATTTCTCATTTAGACCATCGTCGCAACGGCTGTTCCGAGTATCACAAGTGATTTTGGTGGCATCGAGCTTGTGGGCTGGTACGGAT
The DNA here is from genome assembly GCF_964197705.1 of Penicillium psychrofluorescens. NCBI lineage: Eukaryota > Fungi > Ascomycota > Eurotiomycetes > Eurotiales > Aspergillaceae > Penicillium > Penicillium psychrofluorescens. Next base: position 4,246,509 of record NC_133439.1, on the reverse strand, counting down.
CGGCATTTTTTATCACTCTGGGAGGATTCCAAGCTGCCTGGGGCAAAATATATAAATACTTTCCGCTCAAGCTTTCATTTCTGTTCTCGATCATTCTCTTCGAGCTCGGGAGCATGATTTGTGGTGAGTGCATTCTATACAAACAAGACCCGGATCCCTAATGGTTCGTATAGGAGTCGCGCCCAATAGCCTGGCATTAATTATCGGACGAGCGATCACAGGCATTGGAGGCGCGGGGATTTCCTCTGGTGCATTCACCATCATTGCTTTATGTGCGCCTCCAAAACAACGGCCAGTGTACATTGGGATTCTGGGAGCCTCCTATGGAGTCGCGGCTGCTATCGGCCCTCTAATCGGCGGCGCTTTCACTAGCAACGTTACATGGCGATGGTGCTTCTATATCAACCTTCCCATCGGTGGGGTTGCCGGAGTGATCATTCTCTTCTTCTACCGACCCCCTTCCCCGTCGCATTTCCTTCAGGAGCCTTTGCGAGAGAAGTTTCTACAGTTGGACATTCCTGGCACTGCACTTCTCATCGGTGCCATGATTTGTTATGTTCTTGCTCTTCAGTGGGGAGGAATCACACGTCCCTGGAGTGATTCCGCTGTGGTAGGGACTCTGGTAGGGTTTGGGGTTCTGTTAATTGCCTATGCTCTCGTGCAGTGGGTGCAAAAGGAACGTGCAGCAATGGTCGGTCGACTTTTCCGACGGAACGTGGTGATCTCAATGGTCTATATAGACTTACTGGCGGGGACGTTCTTTTTGCTGGTCTACTATTTGCCTATCTACTTCCAGGTTGTGTCCGGTGCCTCCGCAGCTGAAAGCGGAATCCGAAATTTGCCGTTGATTCTGGCGCAGAGTGTGGCCACTGTTTCGTCAGGGCTTCTCCTGAGTAAGGTGGCATATCCTCAACCTTTCCTGCTATCTGGGGCAGCGCTCACGGCCATTGGATCCGGTCTGCTATACACATTGGACATCAATTCCAGTGCCAGCAAATGGATTGGGTATCAAATTTTAGCCGGCATCGGTATCGGATGGTGTTTCCAGGTACCGGTTGTGACTGCGCAGTCTGCAGTACCCCTAGAAGACTTGCCTTCTACAACAGCCATGGTTTTAAGTAAGTGCGCTTCCATCGGTTTTTCCAAACGCATGACTGACCCCTTGCAGCTGTTCAAACTATCGGAGGCTCAGTTTTTGTATCTGCTGGGCAGTCTGTCCTCGATAACGTGCTTCTAAAAATGCTAGGCAAATCCCCCGGCATTGACGCTCCAAAAGTGGTCATGACTGGTGCGACTGACTTGCGCAAAACTTTTGGTTCGACGCAGTTAACGGCAATCCTGGCAGCATACATGAAAGGCATTCAGGCAGCCTTTCTTATTGCAGTTGCCGCATCTATTCTGGCCACCGTGGTTAGTTTGGGGAGTCGATGGAGAAAGCTTGCTGGTGCTAGTGCAACAGCAGTTGCATAATTTCATCAACCAATAACTATGAAGATCTTGATTCATCAGACCAGTCCACACGACCATGGGGCGTGGATGTCAAAAAGGCTGGGGAATACAAGCAATATGAAATTCAAGATGTCTGGTTCTTTGAATATATCAACGTACTTCTGAGAAATAAATATCGGAATATAAAAATAATTAACGGAATAGCATCTGCTTATTTCTTCGCTCAATGGGCCTGACTATACATAGATGGGCGGTCACGTGTATCTCCACACTCCTGCCGCCGCTGACATCGGTTGCTTTCTTTCCAGATCAACAACAGAGGTGACGGTGAGCGACATGGCGACCTCTATCCGTGGCCCAGTCCCCTGGCGCATCTGCCAATGCCTCGTCCGCCAGCATCTCCGGTCGTCGCGTCTCGCAAAACCCCGGCACCTCTCCACGTCCTCCTATCTGAACAACCATGCAAGCCCCAGCAACCCCCTCCGGTCCCAGGCCCGGCACACGGCGGAGAATCAATCCAAGCACCGACGCTCCATTATTCTCTCCACTGCAGGGATTGTGGCTTGTGCCGCGGCCATGTACGGAGTCATTAAGCTGGACGTGTTCGGACTGGATGCCATCGAGGCCGAGAAGAAGGGCGAAACCCAGCTCAATCCCGGCGAAGCTGTCACTTCAAAAAATAACAAAGCAATGAAGATGGACGGCCCGTCGGGATTCCCGGAGAGTGCTGGACCATCCGTGATCCCGATCCAGGGTAAGGATGGTTTGGAGCAGGTGGCGACGGGGAATAGTACCGTCCCATACTTCCCCAGCACGATCCGGCTGCCGGCTGTGTCATCTGGCCATCAAGCCGGGGACGAGCTCTCGTCTGCTGGCGGAGACGAGTACCAGCTGTTGGGTCTGGGTATCCGCACGGTCTCGTTCCTATCGATCCAGGTGTATGTTGTCGGGCTGTACGTGGCCAAGTCGGACATCACAGAGCTCCAGCAGCGACTAGTCCGGACAGCGATGCACCCCCCATCTGCGAGCGATGTTTCAGCCGCGTCCGGTGTGGGCGCGGACTCCGCAACCTCACTCGTCCCGCCGGAGCGCCAGCAGCTAAAGGAGCTACTTCTCGACGCGGAGCGCGGCGACGCCGCATGGACGGCACTGCTACAGGATCCGGGGATCCGCACTGCCTTCCGCATCGTGCCCACCCGCAACACGGACTTCATGCACCTGCGCGACGGCTGGGTTCGGGGCATTACGGGACGAGCGCAGAAGAAGCCCGAGTTCAGCGATGAGGAGTTCGGGTCGGCCATGAACGACTTCAAGGCTATGTTTGGTGGCAGTCAGCGCAAGAACGTGCCCAAGAACCAGACGTTGGTTCTGCTGCGCGGTACCAATGGCGCTCTCGATGCGCTATTCCAGCCTGATCCCGCCCAGCCTGCTCGGTGGTTGGGTCGTGTGGCGGACGAGCGGATTAGTCGGCTGGTGTGGTTGAATTATCTGTCTGGGAAAACGGTGTCCAGCGATGGCGCTCGGAAGAGCATTGTCGATGGTCTGATGACGGTTGTTGAGCGGCCCGTTGGAACGGTTGTGCAGCGCGTGGTGTAATCTTCTGTCAAGTCTTACTGACTTTATTACTGTACGTTATGAGATACCGCAGCTTGGCTATAAGTCATGTACTCGCCACTCAATGCAAAGAATTTGGGAGTCAACCATCTACGACACTTCCTACAGGTACAGCGGAAACCATTTCCGCATGTTCACAAGACCAGGAGCTGATGGAATGCCGGATGAATTGACGATAGCTGCATACATAACTACATATACAAGTAACGTAGAGTCATCCCAGCAAATAGACCACGTTCTCCATTCTTACAACGCACCAGCCGCCTTCAAAAGAGCCGGCAGCTCAGATTTCTTCGCCTGCAGTTCCGAGTTCCCACCGATGTGCTTCTGGGCGATGAAGACGTTAGGCACGGTACGCTGGTTGGTGATTTCCTGGAGTGCATTCTGGATAGCGGAGCCGTCGTCTATGATTTCCCGTCGTCAGTCTTGATCTTTGTTCTCGCGGATTTTGAAGAAAGAACAAAAAAATGATATCCGTCCATCTTGCGTCCCCGGGAACGGGGAAATGGAGAATGAAACTCACCAATAAGATCCAGCTCCATAGTCTCATACTTGGCGCCCAACTCAGTCAAAAGCTTCTTGCTCGCGTTGCAGTAGGGACAGTAGGACTTGGAGAAAACCATGACAGCGTTGTCACTGATGGCAGTCTCGGCTTTAGTCTTGGCGGCGGCCATGGCGGCGGGGGAGGGAGCGGCGAACGAGCCGAACAGGCGGGTGAAGAAGGACGAAATGGTGGGCGAGGGGGGTGGTATCGACGTGCGGGAAAAGAAACTGGATGAGAGTTTCTTTTGTCGGCGCTGCGTCGGGTTTTTAAGAGAAAGAAGGAAAGGTGTGGTGGTAGTGTTGGGTTCGGGGTTTGAGCGGGATTTCGTCATACCTGGACGATGGGCGGGTCAGGTGATCGGGAATTTGTCAGCTGGACTATAGAACATCGTGGATGGCACGGTTATTCTGGTTCGTGGATTATTCACATGATAGGTGTCTGGGGGGGACGTCTAGGTTGTGTACGAGGGAAGATTCAAGTATTCGTTCGATTGGTTCTGGTCCGTGGGTACTATAGCACACTGATTCCCACGGAACAGATGAAACGGGGGATGCGCTTGCAAGAAGACGGGGGAATATGTTTCAAAGGGCGAGAACTGCCCATAAAAGAGAAGAAAAAAGTCAAAGGAACTTGGACAGAGGTACAGAGACGAGAGGAAAGTCGAGAGTGACATGCTCATCTTCCTATGCAATCCAGAATAAGAACAGGGTTTCACACGGATAATGATTAACATGAAGGGAATATCAAGGAATGGCTGATAGAAGAACAATCCATGGTGCGGGGAGTGTGGGAAATAGATGACACCGAATTGAAGAAGTATGAAGGAGAACAAAGAAAAGATCTTTCGATCGCAAGAAATATCGACAGAACACCATTCCAACGCTGAAACAAGGGAAGAAAAGGGGAGCAAAGATGATCAAAGGTATCCTCGAAAATGAACAGGTAGGAAACATGACACAAGAAAGAAAAAAATCACATGACAATGCAGCATCCGCAGCCCTTTTCCTTCTTTTTGGATTCGTCCGCGGTCACGACCGGCGGGTTCCAGTTGGGATTGTAAGCGAATCCCAGCGGGGGCGTGCTCGCCACCTTGGGCATGGTGCTGTAGCCGGTGCTGGTGTTGGGTCGCGCTGGTTCGGGGCTCGTGGGTGGTTTGAGCGCTTCGTCCTTGCGCGGCGGTTCGAGGTCGGCGGCCGGCTTTTCCTCCTTGGCTGGTACCACGGGAGGCTCGTCGTTCGGGCGGACGGCAAGAGGCGCAAAGTCGCGGTCGTATGTGGTGGGTGTTCGGCCCTCCTTCTCCCATTGCTCCTGCTGCATCTTCCTGGCAAGTGTGGGGAGCATCTGCTGATCCGGAGGCAGACGAGGATCTGGCTTGTACATCGTTGCCAGCCACGGCGGGTCCCCCTCGGGCCGGTTGACTCCAGTCGTGGGGCGGCTCTCGCCAGAACGAGTGGTAGGACGTTGCGTGGTGTTGTTGCCTGATGTCGCACGCGACCTCGTGTTGTTGGAATTGGTGTTCTTGCGGTTTGTCGGTGGAGCGGATGTCTTGCGATTGGCAGACCCTGTGATGACCTTTCCTGGGGTCTTCTTCGCTGGCGTGGTCGGGGTTGCAGTGGCACCGCGACTTCCTGGACGGCTGACGGGAGAAGGGGTAGTAGTCTCGGTCTCGACGGTGATGGGTCCGCTGGCTCGACGACCACGAGAGGCCTCTTCGTCATTTTCATCCGTCGCCGCACGACTGCGTGACGGCACGAGGGAAGATGGACTCGCTGTGGAAATCGGTATTCGGGAAGAGCTCTTGCGCAAGGTCGGGTTGCTGTAGATGCTCGAGGCCGCTTCTTCAGCAGCAATCTCTTCGGGGCGACGGAGATCCCAGTGCTTCCGCTCATCATCGATGTCCGCACCGTCGCCTCCGTCATTTTCCTCCCGCACCTCGGGCCACGGCTCAGAAGGCTGCTCTTGGTTGGAGTCATGGGCCCGCCCTCGCCCCGCGCTCGATCTGGTATCTGCACGGGTGCGGCGCTGGAAGAGAAAAGCGGCTTGTTGCAGCTCTTCGCTTTCAATCTTGGCCAGCTTGTCGCGGTGGATCCAATTCTCCTGGTCGATATCCTCTTGGTAAATTCGAGTGCCGTCCTTGCTCACGACGAAATCTCTGGTGCCATCATGGCCGAAGGTGTCCTGCATACTCAACACTTCGCTTCCGTACCGGTTCAGACTGGGATCGCGACGGCCCCGACCGGCATTTCGGGAGACGGACGAACTTCGCGAGTTAATGGAGTTGCGTTTTTTCGAGGATCTCGCGCGGACATTGGTCGAGTCGTGAGAGGTCCGAGACTTAGAGGCATGGGAAGGTTCCTGATGAATGTGAGATTTTGTGCCTAGTTGTGCATCGAATTCTAACCCACCTCACCGCCGAGTGGTACCGCATAATCCCACTGAGAGCCGTCTACGCCGCCGGACGACAGATCCGTAGAGTATGCTGCAGTTGCCACGCCTGCCATCTTGGCAAAAGATGAAGGAATTTAGGGCCAGACCAGCTGGGGAACCCACGAGGTGTGACTGTGTGGGTGGTGTGTGCGGGATGCAGTTGATCGATCAGGCCATCCCAGAGCCCAGCCGAAAACCCGTCGCGAAAGCACTACCCTCGGAGTCAGGGGTGGTGGAGTGGACCAAAAGAGTAAATTGTAAATACCCAGAATCGCGGTTCGTGCCCTGATTTGATTCTGGTCCGGTTCCACGGGTGAGCGCTGCGGCGGCGGGACTCGGTTCCGTTAGGGGGGGTATGAGCCCGAAGTGAGGTAGTGAGATGAGTAATGAGAGACAAAAAGAAACAAGAAAAGGGAGCGCAGGGAAAGCAGAAGGTTAGTTGGGAGGCGGAGGACAGGAAGGAAAAAGAGGGAGAAAAGAGAAAGAGGAGCAGGAATAATACCGTTCGAACTATCTTAACTGGGAATAGCAGCAGCACAACGGCTGAATCTAGACCAAGTGCCGGGGACCCTAGTCAATCAATACCAGTCAACTAACTGACCGTCAATAAAGTGCTAACACGACAGGAATACCGACTCAATCGCATACCTTTCATCCTTTCATCCTTTCCTCCCATCTACCGGCGACTGTCTTTCCCAAGTATCGCGCCTCACCTGGACCGTGCGTCGCCCCTGAACGCCGACGATCAGTCGATCCCACTAATAGGAGGGGACGGCATTCTGGAGTCGGCATCACTAGCAACGCCTCAAACTATGGGACTGCTCACAAACAAAGAAAATGCGCCGATCCATATACATGTTGAAATAGTGTCCCGGGTGACAGGTTGAATAGTAATCCATGGTCTATCTTCTCGTATCAAATCAAATCTACACACGTCAAGGCCGGCAAATGCACCGCAGACCCTAGTGGTTTGCGTCCTGGTCCAAGCGATTCAACATCGCCTGTGTCTCTTTGATCAGCGCCCGCCGCGCATTGCGAGCCGCATCACCATCCAGCTCGATTTCATCCGCCTTGAGCAGGACCTGCGCCATGATGGTCTCACTCAGTTTCTTGTTTTCAAAGTCCCGCTTCTTCTGATCGCTGGGCGGGTTCGCCATGAAGTCGTTGCAGAGAGGCACCAACACTTGCTGGAAGTACGTGGACAACGCGTTGACCTGTTCCAGCGCAGTGCGGAATTCCCTCAGGCTGGGAGCCGGCGACGGCGTGCCAGAGGGACCCGGTGACGGCCGTGGCGGGGCGAGAGAAGGCGACCCCACCGGTCGGTGTCTCCTTATCTCCCTGGGTTCCTCGGTGCGCGATGATGACGATCCAGGGCGGCCGTCCACATGGAGCGAGTCGCTCGTGTCGAAATCGGAGAGATCACTCGGCGTCTTTGCGCCCACCTCGGAAACCACACACAGCACCAACGAGTGTTGTTTGAGCCCCTCCGCCTTGCAAGTCTGTTTATCATCCTTCAGCAACTTCCCTTTGTATAGTAATCGGATCCGATCTGGGTCGTTTGTGCCGGTTTTGGCTGCGGCCTCCTCCCGCAGCGTGCCCACATTCAGGGCTCCGTCATCGATCGCATATGCGCGGAAACGTAACGGGTAAATAGTGCCACGGTGTTTGAGGCGGATGACATCCGGTTCACTGTCGTCCTGGGCATCGTATCTGGATGGTGGGTCGACAATATCGTCCGGTGTAATGTAACTGAAGTCGCGGTCGCTCACACGGGGAGCGGACGTGTTTGACGAACCGCGCCATGAAAGGGGGTTGCGCCAGCTCATCGCAACGGCAACGAGCACACAGCCAAGGATAACTGTACAAAGAGTGGCGGCCTGGTCGTCGACGGGGAAGGGCAGGACGCGAGCAGACCAGGTGCGGAACAGCTCCAGTCGAGGGTGAAGCGTGGAGAGGTGGTGGGTGACGTGGTCCAAGTAAACTGCACACTTCTCACCCAGGCCAGACTGAGCGAGGGACGATGGCAGTAGAGTCATGGATTTGTTTCGGAGGGGCTGCGAAAGGTGGTCATGAAGTCACCGAGTCCGTCCAGCAGGCAGAAAATACAAAGGCGGCGAGCGCCCGTTTTTTTGCCCCCATTGGGTACCGCCACGCCAGGTGGCCATTGGTGATCAGGCAGAAAGGGGTATCAGCTGAGGGTTGGGTGAGCTAGTTGGCTTCCAGTTAGCTGGCCAGAATGGTCCACCGGTGCCTTGTCTGCTGTGCCCGTTGCCTGCTGAAATCGAGTCATGGGCCTACCCCTGGTCATGGCAGTCATGTGATTCATGTAGCCCTGAATGGGACTGAATGGGACTGAATGGGACTGAATGGGACTGAATGAGCCTGATGATAGTACATTTTGTTCTTGGCTATCTCAGATGGGTTGCGGATTGGTACCTTGAAGTAGGGTTAGTGTAGTTGTCGGCAGCTGACATCCTGCGAACCTGGCATTCTGTCAGTATTGATTCGACCGCGTCTACACATGCGAGTAGCTAGCTATACAGACAAGGACCATGCTTGCTTGGTTTCCCAAATATGGGATTTAATAGAGTAATTGCAAAGCCTGCATGGATATACGATCTTCCCAAATCTGCTTTGTTCCATCTCAGTATCCCGTAATGTTCCTCCGCTGTCAGGTGAATATATGTTTCGACACAGACTTCATGAATCAACCCGAGTACACCGAAATCTCCAACTTCCACGCATTTTCTTCACGGTCTATCTGAAAGACGAAGCAAATCCAACATTCAATACCACACCTTGTAAAGTGTGATGGGTGGTCGGTCGTTCTACGCTCGTTATCTCTGGCTCGTCCCGATTGACAGTAAATTCAACACATTCCGGATTGACTGTTAGGTGAGTCTTTCTTCAAGTTCGGAGAATACAAAAATTAACTAACGGAGTTAGCCAAAGGCAAAAGTCGTATTGAGATACATATTGGAGCCAAAAAAGAAATGCTCTAGGACAGAATCGAACTGCCAGCCTTCGGATGGCAACTCTGTTAACAGATTCATCATATCAAAGATATGAGACCGACGTCATAACCATTAGACCACTAAAGCTCTAGGTACAGGATTTTCGGAGAGTTTGTTTTATGCGTTAGAGGATGAAAAATCGAGTCAGCTGCTCCGGACCGGAGGACATCCGGCGGAGATCGGTAAAGTAATTTGCACCAAAGTACGCGTCACCGCTTCGGGTCAACGAAGTAGGAAGAATTGAACAAACAAAAAGGAATAAGAGCAGTTAATTATAGTTGCTGATAAATTTGATCAAAGGCCAAAAAGAAATGCTCTAGGACAGAATCGAACTGCCAGCCTTCGGATGGCAACTCTGTTTCCAGATTCGTCATATCAATGATATGAGACCGACGTCATAACCATTAGACCACTAAAGCCTTGGTACGAGCGTTTTTCATGCTTGATCTATAAGGGGCTGAATACCAAGTCGGCTCCGGCCCGGAAGAGGCTCGGTGTAGATCGGTCTGCGCTTTGCATACTCGTCTTGACGGAATAAGTAAATATTAATATACACCTTGTGTATTATGCACTTCTACTACCTAGTACCTTAGAACGGGTAAAGCTACTGAATTCTAGCGCATCTCGTGGCTACTAACAATGAGACCAAACGTACATGCCAGGAGAGACAAGCTAAGAAGCTGCATTAATATACGCTTAGCATGCTTTGAAGAACAGACGATTAAGCTCAACTGTTCTAAAATGTCTAATAACAAGTCTCTGAGAGACCGATTTCATAAAGAATATTATCACGAGACGGCAAATCCCCGTGCCTTCAATCTGTCTATCGTCGTCTGGATGATCCGAATGAATTCGTCAGTTGTCGCCGCGGCGAGCTAAGCTTGTAAGCGCATGAGTGGGCCGGGTTCTCTGGCCGACCATTGTACCCGTGTATAGGGCACAGGTTTGGAAGAGGAACTGTATACAATCCTAAGAGCCTAGTGAGAACGATACCGTCATCTTTACCGACGCCGACAACTGCAAGAAGTAAGCTGATCTGTATGAGAATGGTATTCGCGTTGCTAGCGACGGCGAGCATATCGTCGCTGTTGAGCCTAGCGAGCAGTCGGATGTCATCGATGCCAGACACGACGAGGCCATCAAGGCCGACGCTGGTCGTGTCGTTCGCGCTGTTCCTATTCTTTAGACCCTTACCTTCGCCCGGCTGCAGGCCGTTGGCCAGCAGGGTACCTATAGGCTTGAACACCCGAGCTACCTCGCTGCTGCGAATGAGGTATGTGACTGACCCTTCCTTCTATACAAAGACACCTAACTAAATAACCAATGCGTGACTAGGTTGATATCATGTGTTTCTACTTCTGTAGTCGCGGTGAGCGCAAGCGAACAAGGGTCGATATTAAACTGGAAAAAATGTGAGCAAGGAATCCAAGAGTAGACACTTGCATCCATACATATAGTACCGCCACTATAGCAGACCTTTTTCTATTATAAGATAAGCACAATCCATCGCAAGACATGGCATCGGGAGGAAGTTCTTGTATGGTTCGATTTATGTTGCTATTTCATTTCACCTCGGACGTGCACGCACCGAAAGGTGTCTGAGTCGACCGTAGCGAACCGAGATAGGAAGGCAATCTTGTTTATTGAGTCGGATCTCAAATGCAGACTGAGTCGACTCAGTCCCGATATTACTCAGATTACCGACCGATTACAGTCGATACTCGGCCGTTCGCAATACCAAACGTTCGCCGACTGGCGTAGAGTCTCATGACGTACGAAACCCATGGATCACGCTATGTGGAATTTTGGGGAAATTCCGACCCACACCCATTCATCAGCGACTGACGTAACTGATGAAGTAACAAAGGGAGCAAAGGCCAGAAATGAATGGTATGGTGAAGATTCGAGCAGCCGAGAAATTTTGCTAGCATCTACGTCTTTTGTAGCAATGCACGCGTATGAAACAGCAGCGGAAGCCATCCGCTTGATACGTGCGTAGGTGAAATTGTTTCCCTGACCTTTTGCGACTGCACATTTTCTAGGCTACAATTCCGAACACTTACACGGTGACAAAAAGTCGTCGCTTAAGGGGTCGATACTAGTAAAGTTAAGTGAACCAAGCATCTTAAAAGTGAGAACGAATTCAGTGCATTCTGTGAGGAGCCATTATTTTTACACTGTCTCTTCTACAACTATCCTCCTTATATGGCATAGTCCTCCAAGAAGGAATGTAGCGTCATTAAGTCCTGCCCTTGTGCAGGCTTCGGGATCGCGACCTTCGTCGCATCGAATTTCCACGCATTTTGGTAGTCGTTTCGATGTTTGCGGAGACGTGATGATGTCTTCCGCTCCCTCGACCATTCCTCTAGAAGCCCAGTTTCTTTCATTAGTGAGCACATTCGAGACGACTCTTTGAAAGCACGGTTAACCGTCTCGCGACGGAGCCGATCGTATATATCGAATACAACATCCAAAGGCTCGAGTCGATATCGTGCCAAGACACGAGAGAAGCAAATTGCATCGTCCAGGGCAAAAGAGGAGGAAGAATACCATGGCGGCATCTGTATCATTGTATTAGCTTCCAGCTACCAACATTAAATCAAAACACAGGGAACTCACCGCGTGTGCAGCATCGCCCAGCAAGACTACCCGGCTCATATGCCATTGACCACCCGGGGGAACTTGGTAGATGGGGTACAGCATCCAGTCTGCATCTTTGTGGACCATCTCGCGAACGCAAGGAATGGCGGAATTCTTGAACCGTTTCATCACAGTCTCGTGTAACACAGTTTGTATATGGGTTTTCGTTGCCCAGCTTTGTCCTCGTGTAATTTGAAAATGTTGCAAAGCATCCTTGTTGAATTCCATCATCGCACTGGCGAAGATCTCCTGTCGGTCGCGGTCACAGTAGCTCATTAGCAATGCGCCATGCTGTGAAAAGTTCACCGATGTCGCCCGAAAGTTCTTGTGAGAAGTGATGTTTTCCGCGTCGACGACAGCCTGTATGAATGATATCCCTGTGTATTCGGAGGGCCGGTCCGGATCGACCCAGTGAGTGCGCGTAGCTGAATGTACACCGTCGCAGCCGATGACTAGGTCCGCGGTATCCATGGAGCCATCCTCAAAACGGATGACTGCCTTGTCGTTGACCTCTTCTCCACTAATGACTTTTTTGCCATACGCGACCTCGATATTCCGCGCACGCTCGGCCACGTTGACCATCGCCATAAGCAGCACGATGCGCATCACTCGCCGGCCTCTATATCCTCCATATCCGTTGCCCTCTTGATCATTAAAATCAAGATGACCAAGTGAGCGGCCAGAGCGCGACGAAAACAGCTCGATTTCGTCGACATCAGCACCCCCCTCAGTACCCATTCGGTTAAGTTCATCCAAAACCCCCAGATAGGCGAGATGCCGCTGAGCCACAGGGCTCAGATTGATAGCCCCTCCTGAGGTGGAGAGAACCTCATTTCTTTCAATAATTCTGATCTTTAAATCAGGAACGTAGGGTGTCAACTCGCGGCATAGAGAGAGGGCACAGGGTACACCTGCGAGACCGGCGCCGACGATGATGATGTCACGCGGTGGTTGCGTAGGATCTGGTTGGAGCATTTCGTGAATAAGGTATGATGTGAATATAATTGAGACAAAGGTTGCGAAAGAATAGAAGTATGAGTTGCAAATCACTTGCTATGAAAAAACTTCGTGAAAGTTTCTTTATATATTCATTGGCCTTAGTTATTTCCGGAGTCGCCGCACAAAAATTCTCTCATAAGCTTTATCTGGTGACATTGAATGTATTGTTCACCATGGGACTAACAGGGGATTTTCCGGGGTATCGCGGTTCGGCGTTCCCTCGGAATGCGGACCCGGCGCCCCGCCTCACATTGGTCATCTCATACATTGTAGAACTGAAGCCGAGACAGGCAAAAAGCAGCTCAGCGAGCATAACACACAAGCGAAAGCATAGTTGTCGTAACTGCATGGATACTCTTTGTACTCTGAAGATTTGCCACCATGATATTTTTTAACAGGAGTACACTTACTGTGGTATACATAGGAAGAAGATCCATCCAGATGAGGTAGTTGCGTTTACAGCAGTATAGTTCTATAGACCAGCGTTTGATTCAAGCTGCTCAAAGTGTGCATGAAGAAGTCATCTCCGCCTTGTTTACTGGATTCTTATGATCATCCATCAAGCTCCTCGTTATTGTAGTCGTTAACCACCGTGGTTCTTGTCCCATCGTTGGTCAATAAATAGATATACTTGATACTCCTAGTACCAAGGCTTATGTCCGACCCGAGGCCAGGAAATCTACAGTACTGAATCCTTGGAGAAGGAAAGTAAAACATGAGGCAAAATCCATTTCTATGTAGATATAAGACAACCACGGACGTCATCAAATTGTATTGGAGAGATGCCTGCATGCAGGAGCGAAACTATAACTCGAAGGGACACTATGTAGCGTACACAAAGAGAAACGAATAGCTCAAACATAGATACCCATATTCGCATCCTTCTTCTTGGCCTGGACCTCGGCAATGGCATCGACGTAGTTTTCGTGACCGACCTTGTTCATGCCCTTGCGGAGGGCGATCATACCAGCCTCAACGCAGACGGCCTTGAGCTGGGCACCGCCAAACTCGTCGGTGCTGCGGGCTAGTTCGGCCCAGTTAACACTGTCCTCGACGGACATCTTGCGCGAGTGAATCTGCAAGATATTGGCGCGGGCTTCCTCGTTCGGCAGTGGGAACTCGATCTTGCGGTCCAGACGACCAGACCGAAGCAGAGCGGGATCCAAAACATCGACACGGTTGGTGGCCGCTAGGACCTTAATGCGGTCGTCCGAGGCGAATCCATCGAGTTGGTTCAGCAGTTCCAGCATTGTCCGCTGGACTTCACGGTCACCAGATTTCTCCGAATCAAAACGCTTTGTCCCGACGGCGTCCAGCTCGTCAATGAAGATGATGGCGGGCGCCTTCTCCTTGGCCAGGGCGAAGCAGTCACGGACCAGCTTGGCGCCATCACCGATGAACATCTGCACCAGTTGTGGGCCAGCCAGTTTGAGGAAGGTTGCGTTGGTCTCGGCGGCGCACGCTCGTGCCAGCAGGGTCTTACCGGTTCCAGGAGGGCCGTACATGAGAGCACCTGAATCTAATTAGCAGCTGGTAATACGAGACGGAGGAGAGAAGTCATACCTTTCGGCGCCTTGATGCCAATCTTCTTGAAACGCTCCGCCTCTTTCATGGGCCATACGATGGCCTCAACGATCTCCTCGATCTGCTTGTCCAGACCACCAATGTCCGTGTATTTCTCCGTCGGCTTCTCGTCGACCTCCATAGCCTTCACACGGTTGTCGTACTCGGCGGGTAGTGTGTCGAGGATGAGATATGAGTCCTTGTTGACACCGATGAGGTCACTGGGCTTGAGCTTTTCGTGGTCGACCAGGCCAATGAGCGGGAGGAAGATGGTTTGACGGGTGGATGTTTTGATGACGGCGGATTTGCCCACCCGAGTGGCATCGAGATCGATGTTGGCACCTTCCTCTGCGGCTTCGGCCTCCACGTCCAGATCCAATAACTCCACGACGTTTCCAACGAGGTATGGTAGTTGTCTAGACAAAGCGGTGTTAGCGGCGATAGTTTGTTCAGGGACGTGTGATAAACGCACCTGTTGTTTTCAATCTTCTCTTGGTTATCCTTGACCTTCTCCCGCATTGTACTCTGCTCGTGTGTCAACCGCTGGAACTCGCTCTTCATAATGCGCATCTCGTTCTCAAGCATCCGCCGACGCTTGACGATGTCTGCCGTGCTCGAATGCAGGATCTCGTCATCCAAAAGTTCCTCCTCGTCGTCTTTCTTCTCGGCATCTTTCATCTCGGCGTCGCTGTCGTCGCCGTCTGGCTTCTTGCCGTCTCCATCGCCCTGGTCTTGCTTCTTGTCTCTCTGGTCACGCTCCAAATCATCGAGATCCTCAAGAGTCGACATGATGGCGGATGGAGGGAGGTATGGTGTGTGACAAAATGAGGGTGGAGAGGGATTGTTCGGAGGATGGGTGAAGAAGGCCAAAGGGAGCTGTTGCTGCATGTCGGAGCTCCATCGTTTGGTCAGCCGGGTCACGTGAGCGGCGACCTCCTCTCACTACTGCCGCAGTCCCAAACAACATCCACCCGACACAACACACTCATGAACGGGCCGCGCCCGTCCTCGCGTGCCTTTCTGTCTGATCTACCATCTCTGCCAGCGGATTCCAAGGTCCGATTTCTCGGCTGGTGCGTCACTATACCTCTAGTGTACTGCCCGGCGACTAACCCTTCGCAAGCGTGACGCGTTACAACGTTCAAAATGGCCACTTGATACTAGAGCACAACTACCCGCGCCGAAAAGAGCCTAACACGGTTCCGGTAGACATCAATAATGTGTTGGAGAGTATAACAGCTGAAGACTTGCAGGTGGGCACCTGGTTGAACATCCTGGGCTATATCCGAGAGGAATCTACGCCGCCAGCGTCGTTTACGTCGAGCCAGGAAGATGCCTGCGTGGCCCGCAAAGTGCCACCGCGCCCCGTATATGTCGAGGCCGTGATGATTATCCCGGCGGGGGCAATTGCGCTGGGCGAGTATGAGCGGATTCTTCGCAACGCGGAGGATGTCGAGCTCCGAGTCCGCCGGCCAAGTCTGCCATCAAGATGATTGATACCCAACTTTGAATGAAAGCTTTTTGAATCAATTATGCTACTTTTAAATACACCTCGGATGCAAACATAAAGGGTATCGTGCAACAATCAATGGACCTAAACTTCCTCCTTCTCTTCCGCCTCAGGAATTGGTTGCGGCCGTCTGCGGTTCCGCTTTCCCTCCAACCTCTTCTTGTCCTCCTGCATGCGAACAATCAATTTGCTTTTCATGCGGATCTTGTGGCCGTATCTGTAGAACACAAACGGAATGGGCACGATAACAACCTCGAGCAGGCCCAAAAGAGTACCGGACCAATTAGGGCCCAGAGTGGCGTACATGTAGGTGCCGACAATGGGCATCACACCTCCAAGAATACTGCGAATGACGGAGTTGCCTGCTAGCGCCGAAGCAGCATACATGCCATAGCTGTACGTCAAGTAGTTGGAGGCGTAGATAAAAACTCCTGTATTGCCTGCGCCAAAGGGAATACCGGCCAACAATGGCACGATCCAGGGAATCGAAGCCGGAGAGCCGGTCCAAGCAAACCAAAGTTCGCCAATAGGAATCAAAATGGCGCAGACGCAGACTACTGAGACCATTGCTTCCGGATAGACTTTGCCGGTCTCCGGGTCGATTTTGTGACTGTTGATCATGCGGCGGATGAGAGGTTCGCAGGCGATGGTGATGAGCGTGCCAATCCCAATACCTAAAAAGGCGAGGCCAGATAATCCCAAACTCCAGCCACGGATATCTTCAAAGATAATCGGGTAGGCCGTGAAACACAGGTACAGAATACCGTAGACAATGGCAATATAGATATCCCAAAAGATGCAGATGGGCTCGGTGACAGCCATGACGAACGGGCGACTCAGATTCAGCTTCAGCATTGCAGGCAGGCTTGCCTTCTGATCGTAGCGCGACCACCAGCGGGAATCATCGCCTTCCTTGCGTAGTTTGGCGGCTTTTCGTCGAAGGATGGCCGGTGCATAGGTTTCCCTCATGATAGTCGAAAAGACGAGCGCCACGGCGGACAGCATGAGCGCAATCCAGTCCATCCAGCGCCAGCCGAGATATTGGGTGACAAACCCGCCGATTACAGGACCGAGAACCGGTCCGTTCAAAGGCCCAAGACTCCAAATAGAAATCGCTAGGGCACGATGATCATCATCCACCAGATCTGCGACCATTCCGGGCGCAGTCGAGATCATGACGCTTCCGAAAAAGGCGCCGATGAAGCGGACGACGATCAATGTGGTAACTGACTGGGCGCGGGCACAGGGGATAATCAGGACGGCTGACATGAACAAACAGCCTACGCTGACGGGCTTCCGGCCATACACCTCACTGAGAGGAGCCATAAACATGGATCCGATCGCCAAGCCAAATAGGTAGAATGTCAAACCCAGCGTGACCACAGTTTCGGATTGGTTGAATTCGTTGGCAATTAACGTGATTCCTGAGGTGTAGGAGGTGGAATACAGCACACTTTTTGAATATTAGTTAAACCGATAAATAGTAGGGCGTAACCAGACTTACACAACGAGCGTGTTAAATGAGAGCATCGCCAAAGCCATGGCCTTGTACGCAAAACTCCAATTTTTGGGATTTTTCGCATCGTCGTCGCCGTCCCAGTCCACCTCGAAGTTAGGATCGGAGGTTGCGTTTGTTTGAATGGTCGTGACTCGTTGAGATAGCGACATGTGTCCGGAGGCGTTCGAGGCGCGCGCCGTCAAAGTTCTGCCCAAGGCATCGTGATCGGTTTGGGTATTGACCGACGAGACAGACTCCGCGATGGAGTCTGTGTCTTGCGCAACAGTTTCGGCATTGTGTGTCAAGGAAGGTTGTGGAATGGGTCCTTTTGAGAAGGACATCCTCGGACGTTTCACAAGGTTTAGCCAGTCCCGAAATGGCGATTTCTATACCTTTGGCGGATATTTGGGGGATGATAAATTGGTATTCAAGCCACGAGACATCCAAGCCAAGAGGATATCGCAAAGCATAATCATGAAAAGAGCGAATCTCGATATTCAAAAGATTCATGGATTTACCCGCCTGGGTTATAAATTTCAAAGAAGGTGGGGTCCTCGGATGAGGGATCACTTCATCGATGGATTTGCCGAAGAGCCCTCTACTATCTGTGGTACTTAGGGATCGGACATCACCCCGTAGGCATCTGGGAGTTTGAGTACACTAACTACTTCATCCTTAGGGACATTTTAGAAACCAATGGTGTGATCCGACCTATTATTATCGCGACCGTCGAGGATTATGTGTCGTCGGATTGGATCCAGCGGTGCCGGTTTGCCGAAAACAAAAATTGTGGAAGATGTAGAGTCGGCGGGTCTGCTTTTCCGACGTGTTGCGGTGCTTATTGGTGCATTTCTAAACGTGCTTCACACCATCGCAAAAAGGGTGACCTCGGCATGTTCAGGTCATGCCGGACAATTCTTCACGGCAAAACGAGCAAAAAGTAACACGAGGTATCCCGATCACTACCTAGGACAGTCTCGGGCTCCACGTCGGGTCTGGTTTGGGGTCGGCAATGCCGATGAATTTTCTGACACGGGGCCGAGTCTCGGCGGAATGGGGCCGCTGGTTCAAATAACGAGAATAAGATGAACTACCATCATCATAAATCTGTCGGCGTGAACTACCGGATCGGCGGAAAAAGGTTAGCCTGGCACTTATAACCCCTGAAGAACAACTCTATTTTTGGTCCCTTGGACATTGATGTAGATTCCATGTTCCTGGTGCGGTTGACCCACGTATGAGAGGACTGGCCGGGCCTTCGTTCAGCCTAAGCGAACAAACTAACGGCTAAGCGACCCTCGCCTCAGACTGGTGGACCCAATCTCGATCGTTTCCGTAGGAAGGCTCCCTCAGCTT
This sequence comes from Penicillium psychrofluorescens, assembly GCF_964197705.1. Lineage (NCBI taxonomy): Eukaryota > Fungi > Ascomycota > Eurotiomycetes > Eurotiales > Aspergillaceae > Penicillium > Penicillium psychrofluorescens. Next base: position 4,227,895 of record NC_133439.1, on the reverse strand, counting down.
CAAGCTCGCTGAGCGAAGCGAGAGTCAGGACTTTGTTCGTAACATACCTTTTAAGGGTGCGTAGCCGATCCCGTAGGCCTCCAAATGTAGTATAGTCTATTACCAGAATATAGTGTCCTTGCGTAAAGCTTACCCAACTAAGTAACTATTAGCGCTCACGCTCGCTGACAGTCACCTTTTCGAGCGATGGAGGCCTGGAAATGCGGGTTAAACCAACACTTTGCAACAGGGCCTCGCCCCAAAAGAAAGAAAGAACCTGTAGGAGAACTCCGACACTCGGCTATATCAATTTTTCTCGATGGCCTCAGATTCTTCCTGTTAACATCCTCCTCGTCGCCTGCGCAGAAACGATTACAAAATGTTCCTGGTAGTGTTGACGGGCGTCATCGGGCTCGCAGCCCTCTACCTGTACCATGTCAACCGCGCAATGAAAATAGTTCCCGACGAAGTGCACAGACTATCGCCTAATCGCTGGACAGCGAACGAAATGAAAGCCGCTTACCAGGAAAGCATCGACAGTCCCATCGACGTGTCCAAGGTCCTGCCACCGAAACAGTCGCGGCGCTATGTGATTGTGGGTGGTTCTGGTCTTGTCGGGAACTGGATCGTCTCGCATATGCTTGCGCGCGGCGAGGACCCGACTGCTCTGCGTGTAGTGGACCTCCAGGAACCGCCGACTCAAGGCGTGGGATTCATCAAAGCCAACATCACCGACGAACTTGCTGTCACTACAGCTTTTGAGGCGCCCTGGCCAGCCGCCGTTGCAAAGCTACCCTTGACTGTCTTCCACACTGCGGCGGTCATTCGCCCTTCAGAGCGTCTCAAGACCTTTTTGCCCATGTGCCAAAAGGTCAACGTCGACGGTACCAAGAATATTCTCAATGCTGCAAAGAACGCTGGCGCTAGCTGCTTTGTATCGACATCGTCGGGCTCAATCACTCTCCGCCGGCCTTCGTTCTGGATTGCGCCATGGAAGAAAGTGCCCGACAACCTTGTGCAGATCATGAAAGACGACGCAAAAGTGCCGCAGGAGCACGACGATTTCTTTGGCAACTACGCCGTCTCCAAAGCCGAGGCGGAGCGATTCGTGTGCTCTGCAGACGACCCAGCCTCGAACTTCCGGACTGGTTGTATCCGGCCGGCGAACGGTGTCTATGGCATTGGAAGCGATTCGAGCAATACTTTCACCGGACAGTATCTGCGCAGCGGGGGCGGTCCAACGTGAGTTTATCGCATACAGCCCCAATAAACGAGTGTCTCTAACAAGTCCGTCTATAGATGGGTCCGCAAAATCATTCACAGCCAGGTTAACGCCGAGAATGTCTCAATCGCTCACTTGCTGTACGAGCAACGACTCATCGAGCAAAGCCAGCCAAACTCCAAATTGCCCAACATCGGCGGCCAAGCCTTCGTCGTGACCGATCCCAACCCGCCCGTCGCCTTCAACGACATCTACATGCTTATGGAAGCCTATGCGAAAACGCCGGTCTCTTTCACGACAGTGGAACCAATCGCCATGTTTTTGCTTTCGTATCTCATCGAAGCCTACGCGGTTGTCCAGTACAGTTACTTGCCATGGTTACTCCCGGCCATTCCAAAGGACTTGTATCAGCTGCAGCCCACGCTGTTCAATATCTCGGACATCTTCTGCATTGCGGATGACTCGCGGGCGAGGAAGGCCCCTGAGCAGGGAGGGCTTGGGTATGAGCCACCGTTTACGACGATCCAGGGGATAAGCAAGCAGCTTTTGGAATGGAATCGCGCGGCGGAAAAGAATCGGGCTCCTGTTAAGGAGAAGATTGGACCGCTTTCTGTTTCGGAGAAGGGGGTTGATGTGAATTTTGTATCGCCGGAGCAGAAGCTTTGATGAAGGTAACACTTCGGTTTGGACTGGGTTAATTTTTCTGGAGAGCTTTCTCAGGTAGCGATTTAGTGTCTTTGGGATTTGCATATCGTCTAGCGGGCATAATGGATCTATTTGCTTTTTGAGTATGAAGGGAGACTAGATATGAACCTTTCATTGGGGTATTGTAAGAATAATGAGTAAGGATGGCCCAATAGGTATAGGGCATGTGAAAGCCCAGGGTACTTCTAACGCTGTCCAACTCGAACTGTGTGACCAGGGGCTTGACCACCGATTGAGATGCTCGTTGGTCGTGGCGATTGGAAAGCTATTGCCGCGTTATGCTGATTGTATCGGCACTTTGATGGGGATACTTCACTTCGTAGTCGACAGAAGTGGCGTGAATGCGGGCCGCAGAGCCATTTTTCGAAGCAGAAGACAGAAGACCCCGGAGCGTGAGAGCTTGGGTCGCGGACACAAAAAGGTTCCACATCGTGTCATGTGTGACGAGCACTGATAAAAAAAAAGGCACAGGAGACATTGGCCAAGCTAACGCGACTGCTGCTGAGCAGCCTGGCGCCTGTGCTCCAAAATTTGTTGGCGAAGACCTTCAGACGCCAATTCGACATCCAGGATCGCGCCCACGCCGCGCTTCCAGGTATCCTCCAGTCCAGTAATTTCGCCATATCTCGATTCCTGAGCCATCTTCCGCTCCTTGTTGACCTGCTCCGCCGCGTCCTTGGTGTCGGCCAGATCTTTCTCAAGGCTGCGAAGGATCTCCTCCAGCTGTGAGTTGCCGATCAACCAGGCATTCTTGCCATGCTCTTCGAGCAACCCCAGATCCTCATGTCGCTTGGATAGATGGGAGCTCGACACGTATGCTTTTTGTAGTGTTCGGCGCCATTCGTCCAGATCAGGGATCTCGCCGTCCGATGCGCGCGTTGGTGGTTCGGGGGCTTCGTAGCGGGTGGGATCGATTCCACCAGCCAATGGGGCTCCTGCCGCCTTGCGCTCGAGTTCTTGCTGGATAAGCGAAGAGAATTGGGGCTCTGGAGCGGCGGGAATCAAAGGGTGAAGGGTTGATGAGTGCTCTGGAGACACCTCGGCGTTGATGAGCTTTTGGGCTCTGGCGCGAGCAGCCGCTGAGGGCGCATTGTCGACATCTGAGACATGTTAGAGACATCGCACAGAAGGCCATTGAGGAAACATACAGGGCAGGGAGTCGTGGGATTCGTTAATGAGAGGCATGACGGCGGTGGTGGTGATGAACAGACCGAAAAGACGCCGCTCTTTTCCAGGACGGACGGGACCCGATGACTAACCAGTCATGTGACCCGTGTTTACAGTCCTGGCTTCAAGATTGTCATTTGTAGTTACACACTGCTAGTTAATGATGCACCGCGACTGCCACTCTGATATGTGCGTTGCATGCGTCAACTCGGCACCCCAGTCGCTGGCTGACCGGGTGTTTCACTGTCCCGACGATCTCGTACCTCGAAGCCACTCGTCGTGCCAATCCAGACCGTGCGGGGGATGCGAGCTAAGCCGGTTCGGGCTCCGGGAATGCGGATGGATGACGATCCAAGTCCTGCGCGATCATCACACGCCCATCGCTTAGCTCGATGCTACCTCTTTCACGCCCAGCTGAGATTAGGATTTGCTGTATTTCCCATGTGGCTACCGCCTCGGCTAGCCTTTAAGAACCTCGTGTCTGCGCCTGAGACTGCCCGTCAAACACTTCATGCCCTAGTTTCTCTCTCACAATGCCGAATCTTCGATGGGGCACCACGATTCTAGGAGTGACCCTGGCAGCGCTGCTGGTTCTGCAGCTGCTCACGGTGGTCCAAAACCATGCTCAGCCGCGGTCGCCGGCTTTCCGCAATCACTTCAACTCGTGGAACAACAGAGCGAATGATGCGGCAACAAACGATGATATTTTCAAGGTCGGAGCCGGCAAGGCGGATATCACGGGGTATGTTGGCCCCCCTACATCTGCGGGTGGTGGTCACTAACAAGAGCCAGACCGGTGGTTGAGGTCGATTTCAATGGATATGCCAGCCTGGACCAGCTGGGCACGGGTGTGCGGCAGCGACTCTATTCTCGCTCCTTCATCTTTGCCAGCCCCGACAATCCCGATGACACCTTTATCTATCTGATTCTGGACACCCAGTCGGGTGACACTGCCGTGAGACACGGAGTCCTGCAGGGGCTTGCTGCACTGGGCGGCGACTACGCGAAATATGGTGAACATAATGTCGCCCTGGTCGGAACCCATTCGCATTCCGGGCCCGGCGCGTGGATGAATTATCTGCTGCCTCAAATCCCCACCAAGGGGTTCGATAAGCAGAGCTACCAGGCCGTCGTTGACGGCACGATTCTGTCCATCAAACGTGCTCATGAGAGCATGACCACAGGACGTCTTTCCTTCGGCAATATTACCCTGAATGACGCCAACATCAACCGTAGCCCATATGCCTACGAGCAAAATCCAGAGGAAGAGAAAGCGAAGTACGTGGGACAGGTCGAAAAGACGCTTTCGCTCCTGCGCTTTGATCGAGAGTCCGATAACAAAACTGCGGCCATCTTGACCTGGTTCCCCGTGCACGGTACCTCCATGTACAACAACAACACCCTAGTTACGGGCGACAATAAGGGCGTCGCCGCCTACCTCTTTGAGCGCAGCATCGTGGGAGACGATCGATTTGCTGATGATGCTGTCATCGGCTTTTCCCAGGCCAATGTCGGCGACACCACCCCCAATGTCCTGGGTGCTTGGTGCGAGGATGGCTCAGGAGAAGAGTGTAGCTACAAAGAAAGCACCTGTGGGGGCAGTAACGAAGCATGCCACGGCCGAGGACCGTTTTTCCGTGTCAAGGACAACGGGGCCAAGAGTTGCTTCGAGATTGGGAAGCGCCAGTTCGCGGCGGCGAAGCAGCTCTACGACGATCAAGTCAACACACCGATTACTGGAAGCTCGTTTGTCAAGTCCTTCCATGTCTACGAGAACATGAACGGCTTCGAGTTTACGTCTCCTTTCAACGGCAGTGCCATGAAGACTTGCTATGCGGCGCTTGGATATTCATTTGCTGCCGGGACCTCGGATGGACCGGGTGCCTTTGATTTCACCCAAAATGCCACTGGGCCGTCCACCGATAACCCCTTGTGGAAGGTTGCACGAGCATTTATCCACGAACCCAGCCCCGAACAGATGGCCTGCCAAGCACCCAAAGATATTCTGTTGGATGTGGGTACTCTGACTCTGCCGTACGCATGGGCTCCCGACGTTGTTGATTTCCAGTTGCTCCGACTGGGGCAGATGTTTGTCGTCATTTCCAGCAGTGAAGCTACCACGATGTCTGGCCGCCGCTGGAAAGCCGCCATCATAAACGGAGCCCAAGATATGCTCGGTGTCTCAGAGCCTCAAGTAGTGCTCGGAGCCCCGGCGAACAGCTACTCTCACTACCTCGCGACCGAAGAAGAGTACAGCGTGCAGCGGTACGAAGGCGCATCCACTCTGTACGGGCCAAATGAACTCGCAGCGTATGTGAATCTGACTCTCACCTATCTGCCATATTTGGGGAGCGATGCGGATGTGGCCAAGCTGCCGACCATCCCGACGGGTCCCAGCCCGCCCATCAACACGAACAATTCGCTCTCTTTCATTACAGGGGTTGTGTATGACGGCGCACCAATCGGCAAGTCCTTTGGTGACGTGCTCGCCTCCCCGGACAACAAAACATTCCGACCAGGGGACGTGGTCAACACGACCTTTGTCGGTGCCAATCCCCGAAACAACTTGCGTCAGGAAGGGACGTATGCGGCGGTGGAAAAGAAGACCGGCTCGGAGTGGACAGAGGTGCGCAATGATCGCGACTGGAATTTGGTGTTCAACTGGTTGCGAACCAACTCCGTTTTGGGCTACAGCACGGTGACGCTCGAGTGGGAGATCGAAGACTCTTTCTACAGTGTCGGCAACCCGACCGCGCTGTCGAGCGGGACGTACCGAATGCATTACTATGGGGACTCGAAGGACGTGACGGGCACCATCACTGCGTTTGAAGGGATTGGCCCTTCTTTCACTGTGAGCGCGTCGTAGGATGAGCTAAATGACCATGATTGAAACATAATATTTGATGAATTACCATTTTTACTGCTAGCCTTAAGTAAATGCTAAATATACTCCGCCACGGGCCAATCAGCAGGCGCCGTGGACTAGGCGGTTGCTGCAACGTTCTTTGTCGCGCGCTTCTATTTCCAGCACAACAATGGCCCGACATGAAACAGTCCAATCTAGAATGGGCGCTTCATCGACTCATAAGACCCCAGTTGCGGCCATCCCTCGGAGTCCTTTTCGTCTCAGATCGCTTCATTCCTTTGTTTTTTTCGCCGCATTCGTGACTCTTCAAGTCAAGCCACTCTTTCTTTGCCCCGGCCAGCCACGAAACACCTCTAGTCCATTGAACGCTATTGACGATGTTTTTCTTTGACTGTGTCTGCTGCCTTACTATCGCTAATATCTATTTCTTCTCTCTTTGAACCCTCCTCAACCCACCCAGCTAGCCATATCCAATTCTGCGTGCTTTCTCGCAAACCTGTCCAAGTTCACTCGCTGTGTCTCTGGTCTAACATCAGCTGCTCAAAAATGCTGCTCCTTCAATTTTTATTTCTGCTGCCCTTTCTAGTGCGGCACTGCTCGGCTGGTCCGATCGCTCGCTTTTTTTCGTCTGCCCAGGACTTTGCGTCTTCCGTGACGCAGCTCTCGGAGCGGGATGCTGCTCAAGATGACCGGGATATTGGGATCGTGGTCACCCCCGTTACTCCCACTTGGCTAGAGTCGACCACGACTTCTACTACCACGGTTTCTAAAGTCACGCCTACCAAGCCGGGAGACGCCGTCTACCTGACCTATCCATGGGACCTTCACTCATACCCGGATACCACCACCACTACCACGACTACGACTACCACCACTACCGAAGCGAAGAAGGAAACCACGCACACTCCGTCCATATCGTCTTCTCATTCGACTTCAACCACGTCCACTACTACAAGCTCGACTTCAATCAGCACGGTTTCTAAGGTCACGCCTACCAAGCCGGGAGACGCGGTCTCCCTGACCCATCCCGGGGACCTCCACTCGTACAAGGAAAACGATCCGACGACCACGACCGCTGCCACTGCTAAGAGCTCTACACCGTCTTCTTCCAAGACTACAACAACCAGTCACGTACATGCCGTCACCAGCCCTGTCATCGTCTGGGTCACAGCCAATTCCTCAGACGCGAGTATGAATTTTTGGCAAACAAAGCCCAGCGTGGTACCAGACGTGGATAATAATCCTCTTGTTGATTCTCAAAGCACTACCACCACTACTACTCACAAGGCTGCCACCAAGATTACCACCAAGACTACCACCACTACCACCACAACTATCCCCAAGGATACTACCAAAAGTACCACCACTACCTCCACCACTATCACTACAACTACGCCCGAAGCTGCCACCAAGACTACCACCACTACCTCCACCACGACCTCCACTACCAAATCTCACAATTCGGACAATGAGGATGTGGTGACTCTCACTTCTACGTCCACCGTTGTGGTTTATGGGCTTCCAACATCGACGCACACGGTTTATGAATCCGTTTCGACGAAGAAGGCGGATACCAATGCTGAAAACTCTGGGTCTGGATCGGGATCTAAGGCAGGATCTGGATCTGAGGCAGGGTCTGGAACTGAGGCTGGATCTGGAACTGAAGCTGGATCTGGAACTGAGGCTGGCTCTGGAACTCACTCGGATTCCACCCCGAACTCTGGTAGCTCTGGGTCTGGCACAGGGGATGATACAACTTCCAACTCCAACTCCGACTACAGCTCCAACGCCAATCCCACCTCCGGATCCACAGCTGCTGATCCCGATTCGAACTCTGGCTCCGGCTCCGAGGGGAACGACAAAGGTATTCTGTCTGTCGTCCCTATCACACCGTCGGACGACGCTATGACCAGTACGGTGACCGGTACGGTGACTAGTACCAAGACCGTTGTGGTTCCTTATCCAATCGAAAACACGGTGACCCATACAGTGATCTCCAGGTTTCCTTATATCACGACGAAGACGGAAATGACCACAATAACCCATACTGAAACAGCTACGGTAACTCAAACCAAAGAGTGGGTAATGCATGAGCCGGGCACTTGCTCAAATGTCAGTTAGTCATGTGTCTCCCTCTTAAATAGTGCAATGGATCATTGTTCATCTCCTACGTATCACAAAAACTAGTACCTCTTTCTAAATTCGAAGGTCCCCGGTTGATAGAAATTTTATTTATATCTTTCATTCATTCCGTCATATTTTCTTCGAGTCTGTCCTGATGGAAGCGGCCTATAGCACTAGCAAATTTGGTTCTGGATGGATTCTATTAATGTATGTAGAGGATAAGATGACCAAAAAAAAAGAGAGAAAAGAAAAATCCTGATTCAGAACTAAAATATGTAAGCCTCTAAATAAATCCCAAGCAAAAACAAGTGGTATCTAGCTACTACAAAAAATCCATTCAACCATCCATCCAAAAAACCCCAACCGGACCCAACCCAACTTAACCTATCCCAAACGAACATAAAGACAAGGCAAGACACAAGACGGAAGGAAAAAGGAAAAGTTATAACTCTGAAAGAACACCCCCAGCCTCCGCAAACTTCCGCTGATAGACCTTCAAACTAGCCCATTGACTCAGCTCCTCCTGGTCACGTTCATAATCACTACCATAGCTCATAGCACGACCATTCATCTGCGGGCTCATCGCGCTGTTAGCATTGTTCCCTGCTGTATCTGCAGCCATGGCAGAGTGGCATTCTAGTCGGACGAGGGTATCGATGAAGGCGTGGAGGTAGGATTGCGCCTCTGCGGCTGTGAGGACGTGTGGGCCGGGCGTTGAGGTTGTGGTATCTGTTGTTGATAATGGTGCTGCTGTGCTGGATGTATTATTTGAAGTCGATGTGGGAGCGATGTCTGTCGTTGAGGGTGGATTTATAGCCGGTGTCGGGGCTGTGTGATTCAGGAGAGTTGATGCCACTTGGCGAATTTTAGCCGTCTAAAATTATAGTTAGAACTGGCGCATTGGAACAAGCAGCGAAAGACTTACGATGCTGGCGCCGTTTGGCTCCATGTTGACTTCGTTGACGGTCTGCACGAGCACGAAGAGGTCTTTGATCACGAGCTTGCGCTCCTCGGCCATCATGCGCCCGATATAATCCATCAGAGCATGAGACTGTGCCCGGGAGTTTGTATCTGGCGGATCCGCGGCAACACCCTCAATCCTGACCCCCGGCGTGGCATTTGGGGTAGTCTGTTGTTCATTCCGCATGGCCTCGTATTTCGAAGACGCCTCGAACAGACTCCAGTACTTATCAACCAGATAGGACCGCGTACACAGCTGACTAGCGTAAATATTGGCTTTCTGGATCTCGTACTGGATGCCGCGCCGTTCTTGGTCGATGTGGTCCTCCGAGTAACTAAACATCGCGCCATCATGACTCATGCCCGACATTCCAGCGGGGGTCTTTTTCGGATGGTAGAGAGACAACTCGGCGGGAACATCGAGGAGCGCGGAGCTGGCTTTCTGGAGACCGTCCCAGATGGTAGAGCGTTGGCGCTCCCAGTCGAAGACTTGTCCGCTGCCAAAGGCGACTTCCCAGGCTAGCAGCGCGTTGTAGGAGCTGTACACCCGTACATTGGTGTTGAACCCAACAAGCCGCGAGACTCGGCTGGATGGTTGCTGTTCCACATGAGTTGGAAACAAGAATTCATCATCGATCTCTAGTGGGAGGGGCGGGTAGCTAGTTGTTGGTGTCTCTGGCGGAATGTGGAGGTTGATGTTGGTAGACCCAAACTGGTGGAGAGACTGATATCCGACAAGAAGAACATAAAAAAGACGTCGGCTGAGTTCTTGGGTGATCAAGTCGACGGGCTGGTCAACCCCAAAACCATGTTGATCTGCTAGTGCGGGGGGTGACGAGATCGGACCGTCCACATTTCCAGATGAGGGCCGGCACAGATCATAGACTTGGAGCATAGATAGGCATTCAGCCAGATACAGACGACACCGGCGCATGCTGTTAACGTAGCCGGCACAGACGCCCAGGAAGTAGCTGATAGCAGCATCGTAGACCGTCACATTGCGGTCTAGATAGCCCGTCCCTCTTGCCTGGATGGCGACATCGTGACACCGTTTAACCAAGGCCACCGAATTAGGGAAAGCAGACCTCTCAGCCTCAGTGTTGAGACGGAGTTTCGGTCGCCGCGGAAAGGAAGCCACCAGGAACCCGATCATCGAGGCCAGAAGAGCCAAGAACGTACGGTTGGTCACATCTTCTCGGCGCTCGAACGCAGCGCGAAAAGTCGGCTCATGCGGAATGGGAACCAGGGGATGGATGTACGTGAAGAAGTCATCCAGCAGCAGTTGCATGGTGTGCAGGGAGCATATTGACTCTGCCGAAGTTGGGAACGGTGTGCTTTGGGGAGTGATAGGAGTTTTAGGGCTAGCCACAGGTTGTGGGCTCAGCGGCGACGGATGATCATCCAGTTTCTGCTTCTTGAGAGCATCGGCATGGCGATTGGGTGGTCCCCGCCGCCGACTTGGTCTGGCGTAGGTACAGGGGATCTCTAAGCTGGCGCAGGACCGACAAGGCGGTCCACTGACATCGCACTGGATGATATGTTAGAAAAAGTTCCTCTGAGGGACAGGATAAGATTTGCCTTGACTTTGCGAATGCTGCAGGCATCACAAGCCTTGCGCAGTCGCGTTTTGGTGTCCATCGGATGAGCACGCCGGTGAGGGAGGCTCTGGCTAGAGCTATCAGGTCACATTCATAGTGCGGCGGCAACTGACGCCGTAGATTTCAAGGGGAGCTTCCTGATCTACCGCGGAACGATCGGAGGAGACCTCCGCGGAACCTCGAACAGTTGCAGGTTATTTGCACTGCAGGATCCCTCGGACAGGCCAATTCGAATATCACTTGGGACAGCAAGATCTCCAGCTTACGGCCACCGAGCACTCTTTCTCTCCGGTAGGTGCTACTCGCTCATTCCGGTCGTTCGTTCATGGGTAACTATTAAGTTTGCGCAAGAGATGCCGAGGATGGTGGCGGGTCACGTGAATCACGGAATACAGTGGAGAAAGAATATAAATTAGGAAGTGGTTTATTATGATTATTGATTATCCGTGGAGGCTCAAGTCAGGCCGGCATCTCGTCGTGATACTCGCCGAGCGGTCGTCGGTCCGCCTGTTGTTGCTGCTGCCGCTTGCGTTCCATATCCGCCGCCCACATGGCAGACCCAGCGGCCGTGGTCATGAGAAAGAACATGGAAAACGGAGGAATCAGCTGCAGGATAAGCGCGACAGTTCCAAAGCTTGAAAAACAAAAATTAGCGGGATCTTTCATCGGAAATAAGCAAGAAACTTACGTGGTGTATTGCAACTGTCGGCGGCCCACACTCTCCTTCCTCTCCTTCTTCGTCATATCCCGCAGCTGGAAGTACCGCCAGTGATGGAACGGCCCGCCGCGATAGCCCGTGAGCACAAGGAACATCGGCGTCCCCGCGACCGGAATAAAATTGAGCGGGAGCAGAAGAATGAACTCGAGGATCTGCCGCAGCGAAAACGGCGCATAGACCGCCGAGGTGGTCGGCGTGCCGAGCCGACTCACGGGATCGCCCTGCTCGGGGTAGATCACCCGTGACGTGAGGATCAGCTCCTCCTGGTCCTCATTGATCAGCACGGCATCGAAGATATCCACGAGGGTCTCGTCCACGAAAAACGCCTCGAAGAGCCCGGCGACGATGGCGGCGCCTTCGCCCAGCACCAGGAACGCGCCGTTGACCCAGGCGCCCACGCCCTGAAAGATGGCGAGGAATGCTACCTGGGGCAGGTATGCGAAGGTGAACAGCAGGACGTAGATGAAGGTAGAGAGGATGAGGAGGGGGACGAGGCGAGCTTTGAAGAGTGGCCAGAGGAAGCGGTGGGTTGCGAAGTAGTAGATTCCCTTGTCTTCTTTAGTATTTTCATTTCATTGTCTTTTGGGGGTCAACATACCCTGAAGGGATACAGCCAGGCTGCCCGGGAGGCATCGAGTAATTGAGGCATGGTTAGCAGGGCGGTTGAAGCACAACCCCAACAGGCAGAAGAAAAGAATTGATCGTCAGCTTTATCGATAAGTTAACCCACGGGCCATGTGACCGCTGACTAACGCCACCACTTTTCCTCCCAATTTTCTTCTCCCCTTTCCTTCTCTTTTTCTTTCTTCCATACATAAACTGAACTCCTCCTTATTCACTCGAGAATCCACATATTCTCCCATGGATTGTTACGAGGGGAAATAGGAGGACAGACAAATGCTTCCCTGCTGGCTTACCCCAAACTCTTCTTCTGAAAGGCGTGGAGCGTTTGGAAATAATCTTCAGCAGCACATTCCCTTTCTATTCATTTCCCGATAATCGCTCCCACCACATGCTCCAGACTGTGTACAATACAGGTCGGTCGGAGCGCCGGGTCGGCGGCATCCTTCCATCCGGCACAGGCGCGATCCACCCAGATGGCGTTCATGCCCATGCTGCGCGCGCCGACGATGTCGAATGGATTGCCGCTGACGAGCCACAGCTCCGAGGGCTCCTTCCCGACCTGGTCTGCAAGGTGCTGGTAGCTCGCTCGCGTGGGTTTGTACCGCTGGACCTGGTCGACGGTTACGATATCCTGGAACACGCTGGCGTGCGGGGCGAGGTCCTTGGAGCGCAGCACCGAGTTGGACACCATGGTCTGGGTCCCGTTGGAGAAGATCACAGCTTTGAGGGTGGATTCGGCGCCCAGGCGGCTGAGGGCTGGGTTCACGTCGGAGAATGTAGACAGGTGGTCGTAGGCTTCCAGTAGCTGGGCTGTGTCCTGCTCGCTGAGTTGTTCGTTATTCTCGGCCAAGGCGTGCTGTAGCGAGTTGCGAGTGACTTGGTTGAAATCGATGTAGTAGTCTGATACGGTGGTATGGTCAGCGTGGTGCTGCTGCTTGACATATGGGAGCGCATCGTTGCCTACCCATGCTGTTCAGCCTCCATGTATACTCGAGCTGATACCGTCTCCACAGCGCGGAGATGGTCTGCGCCTTGTCATGCCCAAAGTGCTTCTCGAGTTCCTGGGCAATTGAGTTCGTCGACAGCAGGGTGCCGTACAGATCAAAGGCGACGACGGTTTCGGACATGATGGGTGATGGGGAGGAAAGATAAAGGAGGATGGATGTCAAGGCCCTTTATCTGGCGCGGGGCACATGCTTCCGTCACTTCCGTCACTCCCTCATGTCGCACGATAACTACGCCGTCTTTCGAGAATGTCTGTCCAGCACCATTGTTGCTCGCTCTGAAGAGAATAAGCCGAGCAAGACACCGCGCCGGAGACACAAGACCAAACATGTTTCAATCCCGCCAGCATCAACCCCCGAGCGAGCAGACCCGGAAGAGCTGGCCGAGTTTATAGATGTACATTCCTCCCTCTTGTCCAAAACGAATAACTGCTTCCACGCATATCCAGTTTCTCGCCTCGGAGAGCTTCGCCTTCCTCCCCGAATCCCTCCAAAGCCTCTCCTACGCCGCCATCCAACATGACCCCCACCTCGCAAACACATACAACACCGACACTCCACTCGACCGGGGCACCCTCGACACCCTCACCTCCCCAATCCCCGTCGAAATCACGGACTCCCTCACCGTCTACGGCATAATCAGCTCCCCGGACAACCTCCCTGACTTCCTATCCCCAGTGTTATCCGAATACATATCCAGCGTGACGGCCGCGCCGCCAGTCTGGATCCAGACGCGCGCAGAGGCATGCGAGATCTGCGAGCGCGACTGGATCCCGCTATCGTATCATCATCTGATTCCGCGCGGAGTGCATGCGAAAGTGCGCAAGAAGGGGTGGCATGATGAGTGGATGTTGAATAGTGTTGCTTGGCTTTGTCGTGCGTGTCATAGCTTTGTGCATCGCATGGCGAGCAATGAGGAACTCGCCAGGGAGTGGTTTACTATTGAGCGGATTCTGGAGAGGGAGGATGTGAAGGATTGGGCTAGGTGGGTTGGGAGGGTAAGATGGAAGGCTAGATAAGAGAATTCTAGATTTGTTCGGGGTGTAGAATGAGATAGATGGGTATAGTATAGTACATGCGGGCTCTCTTTCGCTCGTACAATGACGACAGAAAGAAAAGGAAAAAGAAAATATGGTACAGGGCTCACGGGGTAGTATACACAGAAGAGACAATCTCACAGATATCGCTTCTCGTAGATCTCTTCATAACACTGGATGTGGTCGCCAACCGCAAAGTCGGTCCAGTCTTCAAAGCCAATACCGCATTCGGTGTCTTTGCGCATTTCAGTCACGTCTTTCTTGACGTTCTTGAGCGAAGCGATTGTGCCTGGGACGGGTTAGACATGATCTTATTGCCATGAGAGAAGAACTTACCATCATAGATTGTCTGATCCCCGCGCATCACCCTAACCTTGCGAGTCCGGTTGACCAGGCCATTGCGCACTCGGCATCCAGCAATTGGGATCTTTTCGCGTCCCTTGACGGTGATGTCAAACACTTGCTGCACCTCGGCTTCGCCCGTCACACGCTGCGTCACCGTCGGCTTCAGGTGCTCGCTGAGAGTAGCCTTGATATCATCGATCAGCTTGTAGATGATATTGTGATCCATGATTGCCACGCCCTGGGACTCGGCATTTCGCAGGGTGTTGCCGTCGATGGGTAGGTTGAATGAGATGACCTTCCCGTTGGCACTGGCCGCATGCTCAATGTCGAACTCTCCAACTGGGCCGACGCCAGATCGGAGGACATTAGCGTACACCTCGTTGTTCCCAATGGCGGCAATCGAATTCAGAACGGCTTCCGCGGAACCGTCCACGTCCGCCTTGATGATGAAATTGACAGCCTTGGGCCCGCTCGACTCCTCTGGACCAGCACGTGCTTCGTCCTCGCCGTCTTCCATTTTGCGTTTCTGCATGAGCTCGCGTCGCGACTCGTTGATAGCGGCCATGTCCTCTCCCAATTTTTGGGTCTCGGATTTCTCCAGACGGTAAGACACCACATCCTTGGCCTTTTGTTCGTCGGGTGCTTGCAGAATCTCGGTGCCAGCGGCCGGTTGCTCTCTCCAGCCATCAATCTCGACAGGCATGCCCGGTGTGGCTTCATCGATAGCGACGCCGGCTTCATTTCGGAGTGTGCGGACACGAGCCCACGTCGTGCCCGCAACGATGACATCGCCTGGCCGCAGTGTGCCACGGCGAACCAGAGCTGATGCTACACGTCCGTAGCTCTTTGTAGTAGCCTCAATGACCCATCCCTCGGCATTGCCGCCAGTGTCGGCTCGATGGTCCTGCATCTCAGACAGCGCACCAATGGCCTCCTCCAGTTCGACCATTCCCTGTCCGGTTTTACCACTGACCCCAATGGCTTGGACATCACCACCGTACTCTTCGACATGGACACCGTGGGTTGAAAGATCTCCTTTCACTTTGTCCGGATTTCGCCCTTCCTTGTCAATCTTGCTGATGGCCACGATGATGGGCACCTTGGCCTGGGCGGCGTGTTTGATCGCTTCGATGGTTTGCGGCTTGACGCTGTCATCGGCAGCCACAACAAGAACCACAATGTCGGTCACGTCGGCACCTCTGCGACGCATCTCCAGGAACGCAGAATGACCGGGGGTATCCAGGAAAGTAATGGTCTTTCCAGAAGGCATCGCAACCGAAAATGCACCGATATGCTGCGTGATACCGCCGTGCTCGGAAGCGGCTACTGATGATTTCCGCAGCCAATCCAGAATCGTTGTTTTGCCATGGTCGACATGGCCCATGATGGTGACCACCGGTGGCCGTGCCGGCAACGCAGATTGATCTTCTGGTACAGGTGCCGCCTGAAGGTCGTCATCCCCTGATGCCTCGAAGATGGGATCAAAATTAAATTCGGTGGCCACCAAACCGGCCGTCTCCGCATCTAGGACATGGTTATAGGTAACGTTCTCGAAGCCCATCTCCTCCATTCGCTCGACGAACTGCGCCGGGCGGACCCCAATGACGTCCGCCAAGTTGTTAACGCTGATGAATTGAGGCAAGTAGAGCGGCTGCGGCGCGGATTTCTTCTTTTCTTTCACGAGTGATCTTTCCTTCTTCAGGCGTTTGCGTTCGTCCCGACGACGTTGGTGTTCGTCCACATCGAAATCGCGTTCAGTGGCCTCGACTTGGCGTTGCTTGCGCAAGTTTTTGCGTTTGGCGTCATTCGACGTGGTTTCGTTTTGGGCCTCGACGGTTTCCAGCTGTTCCAATGCAGACATGTCCCAGGCCCACGGATCCGCTTGCTTTTCTTTCTTTGCATCCT
This sequence comes from Penicillium psychrofluorescens, assembly GCF_964197705.1. Lineage (NCBI taxonomy): Eukaryota > Fungi > Ascomycota > Eurotiomycetes > Eurotiales > Aspergillaceae > Penicillium > Penicillium psychrofluorescens. Next base: position 4,211,641 of record NC_133439.1, on the reverse strand, counting down.
TTGCACTATCTTCAGCACCTTGGGTTTTGCGCTTTCGGGGAGCAGTCGACTCTGTTGCGGAAGCTGCTCCATGTCTTCGAGGTGCTTTTTCCCCCCAGTCCGTCAAAATAGAGTCGCCCAGTTTCTGGAACTTGGCGATGTCTTGAGGATGTCGCTGTTTTCCGGGAGTTACGTGTGCATCCGTGGTCCGTCGGATAGTCCGATCCTGCCTATCCTTGCCTGGTGCGCCCTTTTCATAAGACCGTCGGTCTTCATAATCCCGGCGCCGTGGTTGATCGTTGTTCCTCGTCTCTGCCCATGTCCGACCTGGAGAACGAGATGGTTGAGACGCTCCAGGTTGACGTTTCCATGTATTGCCCAACCCTTGTTGTGTCCGAGGCCTGCCGTCTTGCTGTTCTAGATTCTTGTTCCTTGTGTCTGCCCATGTCTGCCCCGAGGGCCGACCCGATTGAAATGCCGCTGGTTGATTTCTCGTGGCGTTGCGGGGTACTTGCTGTGACCGGCGCTGACCCTCTGATTTTGGCGGTGGCCGTTCTGATTGTTTCGGCGCCTGTGGTTGGGGCTGTTGTTGTCTCTGGGCCACCATGGACTCGCGGAGTGACTTCTCTGCTGCACTCAGGCCAATTGGTTTCACGGTTGCCTTGGTGCCCCATCTGGAAGCAGCCCATTTAGGTTTCTTCTCATCTGTCTCCTCTAACCGGGTCGGGGATGATCGAAATGATCGGCGGAAGGTGAGGGTTGACGAGATCCTGGCCGAACAGGGCCATTGTGGCGCGTGCCGGCGAGAGACCTAAGACAATCAATTATATTAGCCATGACCCCATCACAGGTACACCGAGTCCAAACGCACCCCCAATGCTGCCCGTCGATACATCGTTGACACGACAGGTAGACAAGACTTCCAGCCCGCGGCCGACAAAGTTGATTGCGGGTACCCATCACGTGACAGGCTGGCCCCGATAAGCAGAGGCCGATAAGGAGTTTCCCGCGGCGGAGAAGGGCAAGACCGTCAGGCGGTCGGAGATTTCCTCCAATTAGGGATTGCGCTCGGAGGTTCCTGGACTGCTTAAAAGCAAGCAGGGTTCCTGATTTTCCTTCCCCACGTTAACGTGCCCGCACAATCATGGAGTCTGAAGCCTTCGAAGAACTGGAGAAGGGCGGCGGTGCCCTGCGCACCGTCAAGGACTTGGCCTCTGGTGCTGCCGGTGGAATGGCTCAGGTGTTGCTGGGTAGGTGTGCCCTCTCGAGCAGTTTTCCGGAGGACGGAACTACAAAGTGCCATGCGTGGGAATATTGAACAAGTTCATGCTAACCCAACTATAGGACAGCCCTTTGGTTCGTGGCCCAGTCGAAGCAATTGAACGCCCCGTACTGACCCTTCGCCCAGACATTGTCAAGGTCCGATTACAAACCACCACACAGTACTCGAGCGCGCTGGACTGCGCAACCAAGATCTTCAAGAATGAGGGTCCTATGGCCTTCTACAAGGGGACGCTGACTCCGCTGATTGGAATTGGCGCCTGCGTAAGTTGACTCCGGCTCATGCTTGCCCTCTGTCTCTGTCTGACCAAATCCAGGTGAGCGTGCAATTCGGTGCATTCCACGAAGCCCGCCGTCGGCTGGAGGAGCTGAACAAGAAGAAATATGCGAATGGCGCCCTTTCCTATGGACAGTACTACATGGCCGGTTCGTTTGCCGGTGTCACCAACTCGGTGCTGTCTGGCCCGATTGAGCATGTCCGTATCCGGCTGCAGGCCCAGCCCCACGGCGAGGGACGACTGTACTCTGGCCCGATCGACTGCATCAAGAAGCTGTCCGCACACCAGGGTACGCTGCGCGGCCTGTTCCGCGGCCAGGCCGTCACGGTCCTGCGTGAAGCTCAGGCCTACGGTTCTTGGTTCATGGCATTCGAGTACATGATGAACCAGGACGTCAAGCGCAACAATATCAAGCGTGAGGACATCTCAGCTCTCAAGGTTGCCACCTACGGTGGTCTGGCGGGCGAGGCCCTCTGGATTTCTAGCTACCCTCTCGATGTGGTCAAGAGTAAGATGCAGACCGACGGGTTCGGTGCGGAGCAAAAGTATAGCACCATGCGTGACTGCTTCAAGAAAACTTACGCGCTTGAGGGTCTGGGTGGCTTCTGGAAGGGCATCGGCCCGACTCTGCTGAGAGCCATGCCTGTCTCGGCAGGAACTTTTGTTGTGTATGTTTCTTTCTCGGCTCTGCTACCAAGGAATATTGCTAACTTCTTCTCTTTTTAGTGTCGAGCTTACCATGAAGGCCCTTGGATAGACTGTATTCTGGTATGTTTGTGCATTGTTTGGCTCTTTTTCGATATCCAGGTCTCGTTCAATAGCCCTTTAGAGAAGAAAAGTTGTATACAAGTGGTCTGTACTTATTCACGTCTGAGATATAAACTATTTTGTCCTACATCGCCAAAGAGAAATCCCCCAAAAAATCTTGCCACGCCGTAGGAAAATAGAATAAATTCAAACCCGGAAAGTCCCACTCCGAGACAAACTGCTCCGGCACAAACCACTGCAAATCTGCCTGTGCATCAAAAAGCTCCCAGAACGGCGATGTAGCATCGATACCCTCCGTACTTGACTGCGGAGTTTCTTTTAATGCACGCCCGTACTTTTCAATACTGACTTTCAGGATCTGTAGGTAGATATTCCCCGTCCGAGAGTGACTACCATTTGACCCGGCCTTGCTGAGCTCATCGACGAGCCGATTCCCATACTCCAGAAACTCTTTGTGTTCTTCTTCGCGCTCAGGGAGAAGTCGGGATAATTTGAGAAGCAACAGGAATGAGAATGCGCATTTAGCCCAAACGAAGTCCATGGCATACTTCAATTTGGCGATATAGAATTTTGGCTCGGCGATGATGATGCGCAGGTGTCGACGTGCACTGGATTTGGCTGCTAGGAGGATGTTTCGCTCGGTGGGGGTCATGGCTCTGGCGTTAGCGTGGTTAGATGGTATAGTTCGATTGGGAAGGCAGTACTTACGCCACGTTCTCAACGCCCATGGCTCGGAGAGCTTTGCAGTTGAGCATCATTTCAGTCCAGCATTTTTGGACTTTCAACGCAAGTAGAGAAAAAGGGTTCTCTTCTTTTGCGGCCGTGGAGCTTTCTTCAAGCGTAATGGTTAGTGAGGGGCAGCATGGACTCGAGGGGTAGAGTATACCGATTATGCGGACCCAGTCGCTACCAAGAGTTAGTGTTGATATGATCCAAAAAGATTAGACTCACTCAAGCCATAAATCCAGATCAATCTTGATGTCGTGAACGAAGTCAGCAATACTTGCCCTGTCAAGTGCTGCTTCGGTGCCTAGAGTGTCGTTGATAGTGGCTATCAAAGTAGGTGAGAGTGTGAATACTAGAAGAAGACGGAACACAATACCTCTCAAGATGTTGAGCTGCCATAAATGATGGACGTTAGTATATCTCTTAAATCAGCTCTGCGGGAATCCTACCTCCACCTGAGAAAACAACCGCAGATCCAACACAGTCGACGACGGGTGTCCAAGCAAAACCCGGCACCGTCGAGGATTTCCCGTCAACCGGACTCCGGGAGGCTTTCCACCATCAACACAAAATCTTAATCCCAATTAGTGACTGTAGTCCCTCAACAGGCAAAAGAAAGTGTTGTACATATGTTCCAAAACCAAGAGTCCAAACCAAGTCCTCGACTTCCTCATCAAGCGTCTCTCTTCTTCCACATCCGTGTCTGCAAAGCTACATCCCTCATCAGTGTCTCGAATCGAAATTCTCTGCGTAAGTTCTTCAAAGGCGTCATGCAATCCCAAATCTAGGGCCATGCGGGTTGCAAAGGATAGGATCAGTAGACGTTCAGCTGAATAGCAAGCGACCACGAGCAATGCCTGCACTGACTCGAGGCAGTTTAAGCGTTTGTTTTGAATAATCACATTAATCCGTTTCTTGAGTTCGGCATGTAGCATGTCGGACATGGGACCGCCGGATCCTATTTATAAGATTATCAGATATGGTGTGTTTGTTGGGGCCAAGCAAGTTCGTACTGGTTTCTACCATGCAGCCAATGGTGCAAATAGCATTGAGGAGGATACTGCTTCGAGACCGTACAGAGTTGAATGTGTCATGCTCTGGTTCGAAGATTGGGATGTACCTATCCTACTCATGTAGATGTATCGTCAGCATAAATGCAGGGCTTGAAAGTTCGATACTCACGCAGCCTTCAAAGAACCTAGCAGTTCAATTAGCTCTTTGGGTCTAAGTGTTCTCCGTAGAGTAGAACTCACGTCTTGAAACACGACACGGCACATTCAATGGTAATGAGTCTTTTATCAATAAAATCCGAGACAGGCTCATCCCGAATCTCAAATCCTGGACGTTTCCGCTTATTTCTGTGAACGGGACTTAATCCCAGCGCATCAGAGGGTGGGTTCATTGAGAGACCGCTGGCTGAGAGTGTGGAGATAGATTGTTGCGAGTAACCATTTGCATATCTTGATGAGCCTGCCACCGCTAAAGCATTAAGGCCTTCGTGGGGATATGTGAGCTGAGAGCATGATGAACCACGGCGAGCATGGTCTTGTGCACTATGTATCTCTCTGTTGCAAGAACCTTCCTCTTGACATACAGGCCTTGAATCAGATTGATTGCGGTGGAGTAGATGGTGTATCTCATTGAGCTTTTGTCTGAGGTGTTGGACCTCGGACTCGACGCCTTCAAGTCTTCTAGAGGGTTGTCAGTGGCCATGGCGTTTATTCTTCTTAGACGAGGCACTTACTCTGAAACGGGATCTTTCGGTATTTCGAAGAAAATCACCGCTTATCTAGCTTTTGGCATCTGCATAGCTCTGTTAGTATGATCATCGCCAATGAGAGGAAGAAACTCACCTTGTGCAAGGTCTCTCTCCATCGCATTTAACCTACATTTAAAAATGGTTAATATTAACTAACTTGCTGTAAATTAATACTCACTTTCGATTGGCGACATGCACTGCATGCTTTCTACGGTGATAATCCATGAGATGTCAGTCCTTGCAAGACAACCTAAGCTCGGGGCAGTGCATACCGGGATGCGCTTTTTTCCAATTGGCGGTGGAACAACATGCAAGGATTCATCTGACTGCATCGCTGATCTATTGCCGTCTTGCGTTGCTCGGTTCCGAGCCTGTATACAGAGTCGGGGAGGAGAGAACGCATCAAACGCGGGGTTCGGGAGTTCCGCCGAGTCAGTTCACGGAGCACGGACGGGGCTTGATTGTGGGAAATGGGGGCAATTAAACACTTCAAAAATCAAATAGACTACTATCCATTTTGCTCAGCTAAAATAGACTATCCCATTTCCAGTCCCAATCACCTAGTATACATATACAAAATCCTCGTTCTTCATGTCTGTCATGTCCTTGAACGCATTGTCCTGAGCAAGAACCTGAACAGGCATGTCCTCCTTGTCTGCCTCTACAGCACCGACAGCATGCATGGAATGGTCTATGGGTTTCGCATCCTTTCCTAGTTCCACGCGCCGCTTCTCGTGTTTCTTGTTCAGGACAGTGAGATATGCCATGTTTGACCTAGGTACCAATTAGTAGTGGAAGACTTTGGGATATAACGGAACTTACGTGCAGAGAACAATCAAAACGCAGAACATTGCAAGGCTAAACACTCATTAGATCTTTAAGTTCATGGTAATGGGATTGTACTTACTTTGAGGTGAGCCCGCGCGTATAGAGAGGAGCCTCTGCTGTAGTATAGAGATTCGGACCAATCACCTGGCTGTGTCAAATTTTGAGGTTGTTTTGCTGCATTCAGGCTGCCTACATTACCGATACATTGACCCACGACCAGGATACCGGTGGTCACTTTCTTCTTCGTCTCTCCGGCTGTGTTTGCCGCAGACCATGAGTAGATCAAGGGCGCTTGAAAGAGGTCAGTCTAGCTCAGAGTTGGTTATCCAGTCAACGCTTACTGATTCCTGGGTAAACAGAGATCTGGTTCGGTTAGTGAACAAAGTCCATGGTACTTGAACTGCACTTACAATATAGTACCCTGCAAGCAAAGGAGCTTTATGCATATTATCATGTGGAATACGAAGCAGCATCACACATCCCGCAATGGGTGGGAGGCATAGCAGAATCAAAACCGGGCCCTTCATCTTCAAAATGGTCGCCAGCCAGGCACCGCCCATAGTAGCAACGAGCTGGACAGCACCAAAAGGGATATTGAAAAGAATGGTGTTGAATTTGTTGAATCCAAAGGACTCAATGATCAAGGGGCCGAAGGTGGAGATACCGCCGCTCGGGATTCTGGTTACTGATCAGTTAAACAAGCTGAAGAATTTTGGGAAAGTGTCTTACGAGATTGAGAACATCAACGCAAACCAGATCCAGGACTTGACGTCGAGACATGCTTCTTTGACATGGTCCCATTTCCATTTGTCACTTTCGAAACCTTGTTGGTTCATGCGGAGTCTTATAGGAATGTCAGTCAGTCTTCCAACACTTGGGGCACACGTGGTTACCTCTCAATAGCCACCAGCTTATCCTCTTCTTGAAGAAATTTGGACTTTATAGGGGAATCTGGCATGTAGATGCTTTTGTAAATGTCAGACAGGGTTTCCCGGGAAGGAAAAAAGACTCTCACAGTATGACCAAGGAGAGCCCGACGGTGATGAGACCAAAGAAAAGGAAAATAATCTATAGAGACTTAGCACATGTCTTTGCAATGAGAGGCAAAACTCACCTGGTAAGGAGCTAAGACGGGCGAATTGATATGTCCAAGTCCCCAAGTTAACAAGCTGCCAAACTGTAATGCATGTCAATATCCAGATCAAAGTATACTTGAACAAGCTCCTACCATATTGACAACCCCGTTCATTGCATACCATGATCCCAGTCTCACAGGCTGCTCACGTCGTCGATACCACATCTGGGTCACAGCAATAAAGGCCGGTGCTGCCGCCTTATATTAGGGCCTTCTATATCTTTCGCCCAAAAAGAAAAGACCCACCTATTCCCGCCTCAAACAGACCAAGAAGCAATCGGCAAGCCAGCAGACTCCCAAAGCTGTCTGCCGCCGTCATACAGGAAAGCATGATCCCCCAAAGAAGAGTCGATACCGCCAGAAATTTTCCTAGCGGCAAAGTGACCAGACAATATGCCACCAACGGCTGGGCGACGAGCTGGGCAAGGTAAACCACCGAGCCCAGCCAGGAATAGTCCTGGCCATGGAGGTGGGCTTTTTCAATAATCCCAAAGACGGATGCATATGCGAGAGTCGACTTGTCGAGCTGCTGAAGAAAATAAATCCCTAAAAGAATAGGGAGGAGTCTGAGGTCGATCTTTCTCAGGACGTGCGCGTTGTTCTCGGGGGTCAGAATAGTCGAGTGACCTATGTCCTCGATCAGTTCCAGTGCCTGGTCTTCTTTCATGTTGCGGTCGGGACCAGGCGCAGAATGTGGTGCTGCGTCAATGGATTCCACTTGCTCATCCTGCTGCTGTTTTGGGGCGCCTGTCTGTGACATGGCTGGCACTTGGGAAGAAAGATGAAGAATGACTAGGAACAAGAGAAACGCCCTTCTAGTTATGGAGCCCGCCACCCCATGGGGGAGCAAACCTTACTTCCTCCTCGGACGAAACCCCCCAATCCCGACTACCATGTCTAGTGCCGCGGCCTGACTCGATGCCGGACAACCTCCGCGCGGCCCAATCAGTTGGCCGTCATGAGAGGGGCTTTGGTGACAACGAGCCGGAGCTGCTGCTTAGCATGGTTTAGCAGTCGGCTTTCGGATGTCTGGGCCGACCCGTGTGGATTATCTCCTCGTATGCAGTCCGGGGATGTGGGGAAGCCAGGATCCGGGGTGCCGCAGAGGATCGGTGATGAGTCCCGATCTCCGTTCTTCACCCACCCCTCGGTCTAATGAGGACCGCGGGGCAAATGGGAGAGAACGATACAAATGCAGCTTCAATCGCAGGTCTTTTTTGGTCATTGACTTTGATTTTCGATCCGAAACATCATGCCTCAGAAAGAAGTCTGTCCGCGAGGATACCAGCCAGTGCCCGTGCTAGCAGCGCATGAGGAGACCTCGCTACATCTTCGCTCGACCAGCACCAAGGGCGAATTCGACTTCACCTTCGAGACCGTCCGCCAGAACCTGTTCCGGGTGACATTCACCTCCGCGGGCCGTCCCATCCCGCCGTATCCCAGCGTCACAAGGCCGGCCACCGATCTACACAATGTGAATGTCTTCACCAAGACCGATGCCTGCTCCAAGACAATAAGTGTCGGCGACATTACTGCCTCGATTGAATGGGCACATAGCCCCGTCCTCTCACTATCCTGGACAGGCTCCGATGACAAGCCCCTGCACCGCGATCTTCCATTGCGCTCATACGTTACCGACGCAGCGGGGATCGCGAACTACTCGCAGCATGACCAAGCCGCGCTCCATGTCGGACTTGGTGAGAAGCAAGCGCCGATGGATCTCACCGGGCGCAACTTCCTGCTCTCTGCCACAGACTGTTTCGGATATGATGTGTATAACTCCGATCCGCTCTACAAGCATATGCCATTGCTGATCAAGGCCACGCCCGAAGGCTGCGTGGCGTTATTCTCGACAGCTCATGCCCGAGGCATGTGGTCTGTTGGCTCGGAAATCGACGGGCTGTGGGGTCACTTCAAGGTATATCGCCAGGACTACGGGGGTCTAGAGCAGTACCTGCTTGTCGGCAAGACGATCAAGGACGTAGTCCGGAGCTATGCTGAACTCGTGGGATTCCCGTTGCTTGTGCCTCGGTGGGCATATGGGTATATCTCCGGTGGATACAAATACACGATGGTCGATGAGCCGCCGGCGCACGTCGGTCTGCTTGGGTTTGCGGAGAAGCTGAAGAAACACGGCATCCCGTGCTCGGCGCACCAGATGAGTTCCGGGTACTCCATTGCAGAGACGGAACCTAAAGTCCGCAACGTCTTTACCTGGAATAAACACCGCTTCCCGAGTCCCGAGGAGTATATTGCCAAGATGCACGCGCATGGCATTCGGCTGTTAACAAACATCAAGCCGTTCCTGCTGGCGTCTCATCCGGACTTTCAGAAACTGGTGGATGCCGGGGGTTTCTTCAGAGACCCCGACACTAAAGAACCGGGGTATATGCGTCTATGGAGTGCTGGGGGTGCTACTGGTGGCGACGGGTGCCATATCGACTTTACATCCGAGGTAGCCTTCAAATGGTGGTACGACGGGGTGCAGAGTCTGAAGCGCGTTGGAATTGATGGCATGTGGAACGATAACAACGAATACACGCTTCCCAACGACGACTGGACGCTAGCTCTCGATGAGTCTTTAGTGGATAAGAAGAATGTCGAGAACTCGGTTGGGCTGTGGGGACGGGCAATGCACACGGAGCTGATGGGCAAGTCTTCGCACGATGCTCTGCAGGATATGGAGCCCAAGCTGCGCCCGTTTGTCTTGACTCGGAGCGCCACGGCAGGGACGCAGCGGTACGCGGCTAGTTCCTGGAGCGGAGACAATGTCACCAGCTGGGAGAGCATGAAGGGTGCGAATGCGTTGTCTTTGAATGCCGGGATGTCCTTGTTGCAGGTACGAATGCTCACGATTCCTGGGATATATGCATCTCTGCTAATAAAATATAGTGCGAAGGACACGACATCGGTGGTTTTGAGGGTATGTCTTAGCCCTAACTATTTAGATGTGACGCGCACAGAATCAGAACTAACCATATGTCTCTGTCTATATCCAGGTCCCCAGCCCTCACCCGAACTTCTCCTCCGCTGGATCCAGCTAGGAATCCACTCCCCCCGATTCGCAATCAACTGCTTCAAAACCTCACCGGACAACTCCTCCGTCGGCGAGGTGATCGAGCCATGGATGTACCCCGAGATCACACCGCTAGTGCGTGACACGATCAAGCGGCGCTACGAAATGCTGCCGTACATCTACTCCTTAGGACTGGAGAGCCACCTGAGCGCAACACCGTCGCAGCGCTGGATCGGATGGGGCTTCGAGTCCGATCCGGAAGTGTGGACAAAGCAGCTCAAAAAGGGCGAGGAGCAGTTCTGGTTCGGCGACAGCATTCTGGTGGGAGGCGTGTACGAGGCCGGCGTCACAGAAGCAAAGATGTATCTTCCACGCCGGAGCGGAGATTACGGGTACGTGAACATGAATGCGCCGTACGAGTACTTCGCCTCTGGACAATGGGTGTCTCTCCGGTCTGAATGGAGGGAGAGCATCCCACTGATTGCGCGGATCGGGGGCGCGATCCCGGTTGGCAAGTCCGTTCACACGCGGGTTCCCGGCGACGAGACGGCTGCATCCAAGGCTGTGCAGGAAGTGGATGATTACCGTGGTGTGGAAATCTTCCCGCCGAAGCGTAGCTCGCATGGCCATGTCTTTGCGAGCACCTGGTATGAGGATGATGGGATCTCGCTCCATCCGGCGATGGCATCTTATACTGTCAGCTATAGTTCGACAGAGGAGAAAGTGCTGGTGGACTTTATTCGGGATGAGAAGAGTGGGTTTGTTCCTGCTTGGAGGCATTTAGATATCATTCTGCATCACGGGGATCCGAGGCGCGTGGTCTCGGCTTCGGGGCAGGAGGTGTTGTACAAGGGAAGCGATGCACGGGGTCGTGAGGTGTATACCGTCAAGATGTGATGTGAATCCGGCATAGATGTTATTTGTTATAGAAGATAGAGGCCAAAGTGCAGAAACATATTGAATTTATGGGCTTAGGGTTTGCTGAGAAGGAAAGGAAACTGTTAATACACAAAAAGGTATGATATGATATGATAAAACACCCAGAACCACATAAATCACCTATCTGTACAATCCCTACTAGTTCTGCTTCTTCGCCTGTTCACTTCCAGGCGCAGTGCCCGTGAACGGATCAAGACGCAGAGCCTGAGCCGTGATCGGCTCGTAGGTGGTCTTGCCCTCCTTGGCCATCGCCATCCGTCGCTCCTGACCCGCCTCACCAGCCCGTCCCAAAATACCCGCGATCAAGGTCGTTGCGCGCAGACTGTCATCATTAGATGGGATGGGGTACGTCACGCGCGTGGGATCCGCGTCGGTGTCGATGATGCCAATCGTCGGGACATTATTGAGACCGCACTCATGGAGAAGCACCACGTTCTCCAGCGGATTGAGACAAACCACCAGATCAGGCTTGAGAGGCGGCCGATCCGCAAGATCCGCCTTAAAGTCAGGCAACTCCTCGTCGAGCGCATTAACCACCTTCGTCTCACAGTGTCCCAGAATCTGCTGACCGTTTGTAAGACTGCCCGGAATCCACCTTTCAAAAAGATGATATCCCCTCGCCAACTCGGCAGCCCGGACGACGGACTGCTTCTGGCCCTTGCGCGTGCCAGCGAACAGAATCAGCCCGCCGCGCGCGGCGACTTCTTCGACAACCTTTGCTGCGCGCCGCAGGTACGCGGCTGTCACGTCCAGCGAGATGATGTGCACGCCTTCACGGATACCGAAGATGTACCGCGAGTTCTGCGGGTTCCAGCGCGAGGTCGAGTGGCCGAGATGTGTCTGGGAGGCGAGGAGGAGCTCGAGCGTGATGTCTGAGGGTTTGGGCGGGTTCTGGAGGAGGGAGTCTGGGTTGTAGGCTACTTTCATGGAGGTTCCCATTCTATTGAAGCGGTGTCCTATTTGGGGCGAATAATGTCAGTGGCCTGGAATTTATGAGACAGACGGTCTCGGGGTAGGACTGACGGTGCGTCGCCTCCTTCTTCCAACTCGCTTGGCCCGGTTCTGCCGGTGCCACCGGGACAATTTCCTCGATAATCTTTTCCGGCTCGGCCTCGGGTAACGGGGTATCTACTACTGGCTCCATCGGTGGTGGTGTTGGTATCTCGGAAGAGAAAAAGCGACTGGCGACCGGAGTCCGGCGCAGGGCCAGGAATTGGCGGCCTGGAAGAGATTAGTTGCTTTCTGAGGATCTCAATGGAACGGAGGAACATACCTTGCCGTGCTGCTAATTGCCGTACAATCATGGCTGGCTGGGGATGGTTGGATGGATGATGGAGAAGGGAAGGACGAACTTTTGGCGGTCGGCCTTGGCAGTGGTGCCTGTGTGCCTGAGGCAGGAATGGTTCCATGGCGCGGCATTATTTATGGCTGATCTAGCGAGGGAACTACTTGTCAACAAAGGAGATGATTTGGATCATATAGTCGAATAGTTGAATACACTGCTACTATTGGATTGTAAAATTGAAAAGTCCATCGGACTGGAATCATCGAAGCAGAGGCAATCGCATTGCAAGACCGGTATGAGGATAAAAGTAAACTAATAATACCAATGCATCATCATTCAAAAGCCTCGCTGGCATGAATTAAAAAAAGAAAGGAAGGAAAAAGGAAGAAAGAAAAAAAAAGCCAACACCGGCGTAAACGTCACGCAATCCGACAGAGACAGAGACAAGAACAGGCATGGGAATTCATCAGCGTCACAGATTCATCATGCGAGAAGCGTCTATCTCTTGTTGAAGAAGCCGCCCAGGTTATCCATCATGGAGCCGCCCTGCGAGGACGGAGAACCATAGCCGGGGGGAGGAGGACCACCGTAGGGACCTCCCTGGGGAGTGCCAGCGTTCATTTCCTCGCGGCTCTTGTGCTTCTTGATAGCGTCTTCGGCAATGCTGCCAATGATGGCGCCGCCGATTGTTCCGAGGAAACCGTGGCCGGCCTTGTGTCCGGCGAAAGCGCCGCCGGCACCTCCGGCTAGGGCTCCAGCCAGGCCGCGCTCGCCGTCTTGGGCTTCGCCCGGAGCGCCCTGCTGCTGTTCATAGCCACTGGAGGGGGGGTTAGTATGTGGATGTGGTAGAAGGGAAATGATTAGGGAATCTCAAACTCACCCCTGACGGTAGGAGTCTTGCTGGCCATACTGCTGCTGCTCGCCGTACTGCTGCTGGGACTGGCCGTGCTGGGACTGTTGCTCGTAGCCCTGGTTGTAGCCCCCGTACTGCTGCTGTTGGGGCTGCTGAGAATAGCCACCATACTGCTGCTGCTGCTGGTCGTAGCCGGGTTGGCCGTACTGGGGCTGCTGCTGACCATAGCCTTGCTGACCATAGCCCTGCTGACCATAACCCTGCTGGGGAGGGTAGCCCTGGCCGTAGCCTTGGTTGTACTGGTTGTAGGGATCAGACATGGTGGGTGGAGTGGATGATGGGGATGAAGTTAGATGATGAAGATGAAGATGATGAAGAGAAAAGAAGAGGAGGGGCAGGTGCGAGTGTTTATAAATGTACAGTCACAGGGCTGACCCCCCACATGCCCACGAAGGCGCAGCTCGACTGAGCCACACTTGAAGCGATGAGTGATTATTCTTAGTAGCGGTAACTAATAATGCATAAAATCGCACAGATTACCTAGTACAGCACGTACCTCGAACACCGCCACACTGTGTGGCAATGCGAGGAGGACAATCCTACGTTCGTCCGATTTGCCGAAACGAGTTCTTCCATTGTTGTCGGTTCCGGATCTCACGGCTACCCATCGGCGCTAACTACCGTCGAGACGTACGTACTCCGGCCTGGGCACTGCAATTATGAACCATTTGCCGACGATTATTATTCGGCTGCCTATTACAGGAATGTTATTATCGACAAGCGAAAAATTGTCCACTAGTTACAGGGGTCCCATCTATAACCCACTATGCCCTAACACCAACCAGACGATGACCAACTCACCCGATCAATATTTAATGATTGTCACCCAGACCAACTAAACTAGACACTACAAATGCATCTGACCCGATCACGCCGATCGGAGATCCCATCGTGCTACCCTACCCGCCAGACCCACTGGCTAGTGGTTCCCTGCAATGCAGACCGGCAAGAGTAACAGAGCCCCTAGAAGGAATATATATAGATATTAAGATAAGCCCAGTCATGGCGAAAAAGAGATTGGACTTACCTCTCACGATAACTATAAGTTGTTGGACTAGACTAGGAAATGTGGTGGTTAATATTACTTCTCTACTTCGGCCTCGCTCACGCCCGCGCCCGCTCCACCGTCTATCTCATCCGACACGGCGAGAAACCAGCCGATCCGACAGACCATGGCCTCAGCCCAGACGGCATCCGCCGCGCGGAGTGTCTGCGTCATGTTTTTGGTCCCGAGTCGGGCTATGAGATTGGACATATCATGGCGCCGAGGGTGAAATGGAGTAAGCTTACAAGGAGTTTTCGCATTAACCGGGAAATACATAACACAATAGTCAAGTAACTACCAATTGGTCATACCGAATTAACTAACTACTTTTTCGGGGGAAGATGGCGCACACAGACGTTCCTATGACACCGTCCTCCCGCTCGCACTCGATCTCGGTCTTGATATCGACACTTCCTGTTCCCGGAACGATGTCGAATGTGTCGCGGAGACGGTTCTGTCTTATGAGGGCCCCGGAAATATGTTGATTTGCTGGCGGCATGGACGAATGCGTGAGATTGAGATGTTGTTGGGTGTTCTGGAGCTGCTGGAGTATCCGTCGAATCGGTCAGCGATTTGCCTTTCTTTGCATTATGTTTCTGACAACTAGTAGATTCGACCTTATCTGGACGACTCCTTATCCCTATAACAATATCACGGATGTTCGGGATGAGGAGTGTCCTGGGTTGGATGTGGCGGCAGGACTTGTGGTGCAGGGTTGATGAGATGGTGGATAGTATATGGCATTGTGGAAAATTGAGTTATTTCAGAGTCATTCATCTTGTATCTGAGAAGCATTGCTCACAGAAGTTATTCATTTCAATTTTACCCTGGTCGCTATCACTTGGAAGCATACGTAATTGCTGCTGTGGGCAGGATACTATATAAACATCTGCCAGTAGGTTCGAACCGAGTTGACTGTGTAAGAATTATACTAGTGAGACAAGTGATTGTTTCGCTACTAATCTATTCCTAGCCAACTGACCAATTTTTCACTGATCATTCTCATCTAAAACTGAACTTATACTTAGTTGAGTATGTAAGCAGGAAAAAATGTTTGGCGGTGAGGGAGCCGAGCGGAGGCTTTTCCTCATCCCCCAAAATTTTCGAGATTCCCGTTCGCCAGCCACGCTTGTCCTTTACACTGTAGGAAAGATGGACGACATCGAAGTATGTACACCATTCCTCCTGTGATCAACTAGACTGACATCCCCAGGAACGGCTGCGAAGCCACGCACAGGCCTTCGACGGCCTGCTGTCTTTAATCCCCGCCAAATACTACTACGGCGAGGACAATAATGTATGTCTCCCCTCTTTTGCTAGCCAATCTGGTTCTTACCAAGTATTTCTTCAGGATCAATGGAAGCGCAAGAAGCAGACCAAGGAACAAGCCCGCGAAGCCAAGCGTGCAAAACTCGACCCCGAGTCCGCCAAAACGGCCAAAGATGTCATGGACGAGAACGCACGCAAGCGCAAGCGAGAGGCTGGTGCACGAGACTCTGATTCCTCGGACGGAGAGCTTGGCTCGGAAGCGCCCAAGGAAGGATTGAACCGTGGCAACGCAAAGCCCAAGAAGCAGAAGCAGGCGGAAGATCCTGCGGCGGCGGCTAAGTCAGCCGCAGATGCAGAGGCCAGGAAAAATGAGAGAGAGGAGAAAAAGGCTCAGAAAAAGGCTACTCAGAAGGAAAAGAAGAAGGCCAAGGAGACGGCCAAGAAGGAAAAGCAAAATCAGCAGGCTGAAAAGCCTGCACCCGCCAAACCAGAGGAAGCCTCCGAGGCTGAAGATGACGATGAAGATGGTGAAGATGTTGCTGCCGAGGAGGGGTTCTCTTTCCAAATGGACCAGCCCTCATCGGCCTCCTCTACGCCCAACTCCCCCGATGCCTCCAACCCCCAATCCGGCAGCTCGTCCATCTCATCCATTGTCCCCCCCACCAACTCCGAGTCAAAACCTCTCAAACCTACCCCAGAAGAACTGAAGCAGCGTCTCCAAAAGCGTCTGGACGAACTACGAGCCAAGCGGCACGCAGATGGGTTGAACGGCAAGCCGGCCCGCAACCGCCAAGAGCTCATCGAGGCCCGGCGACAGAAAGCCGAACAGCGCAAAACACACAAGAAGGAGCTGCGGCAAAAGGCCAAGGAGGAGGAACAGCTCAAGAATGACGAAGCCATGGCACGGAGGTTTTCGCCTGGCGGCTCAGGGTCGCTGCTTGCTTCTCCTCGCTCGCCCGTTGATTCCGTGGGGTCAGCGTCCAACAATTTCTCCTTTGGCCGTGTTGTTTTCACAGATGGCCAGCTTGCCGACTCGTCATTGTCTGGCGTGAGCGACAAGCCCACACAGCGCGGTGCCAAGGACGCCGCCGGGCAACTCAAGGTCGCCGAAGCGAAGAAGGCCCGTCTGGCCGAGATGGACCCGGAGAAGCGCGCCGATATCGAAGAGAAGGACCGCTGGTTGAACGCGAAGAAACGTGCACACGGCGAGCGTGTCCGTGACGACACTTCTCTGCTAAAGAAGGCGCTCAAGCGCAAGGAGTCCGCGAAGAAGAAGTCCGAGCGTGAGTGGAGGGAGCGGATTGACACCGTTGCCCGGGCCAAGGACCACAAGCAAACCAAGCGTGAAGATAACCTGCGCAAGCGGCGAGAGGAGAAGGGCAACAAGGGCAGTAAGGGGAAGAAGGCTGCTGGTGGAGGCAAGAAGAAGGCCAGACCTGGGTTTGAGGGCAGTTTCAAGGCCAAGACGGGTGGGAAGAAGAAATGAGGAAGTGAACCGAAGAAAAAAAAAGTGATTTTCGATTGAGACGAGACGAAGATATCCGTTCTTGGTGTCTGGTGTTTTATATTGCGCTGTTTCGACGGCATCATATTTCTATCATGCATAGGTAGCGATTTGGTTCTTCTGTGAATATGATTATGTTTTCAAATATGATTATTTTTCGACAGTAGGAATGTATCAGATTTTTTCTTGATTGTAACCTTGTAAGGTGCTAGTCCGGGACATAGGAAAAAGAAACGATAACGGAAGACTCGAACAGAAAATTCTTTCGAGATCAGGTACAGGAGACAGACGGGGGGGCACTTTATATACAGGATGGGTGTTTGGGGGGAATATTGTTCTTTTGGCAGAGTGTGTAGCCACCAAGGCCAGTGATTTATCGGTAGGGAGCATCGGCACGAGCAGCAGCCGCGATCTCGGGCTCCCACTTGTCACCGTTGGCCAGCAGCTTCTCCTTGTTGTACAGCAGTTCCTCACGGGTCTCGGTAGCGTATTCGGCATTGGAGGCTGGGAAACAGTTAGTTGATGTCCTCTTTGTCTTATATTCCCGGGGGCAGAACACTCACTCTCGACAATGGCGTCCACGGGGCAGCTCTCCTGGCAGAAACCGCAGTAGATGCATTTGGTCATGTCAATATCATAACGGGTGGTGCGGCGACTTCCATCCTCGCGCTCCTCAGCCTCAATGGTGATCGCCTGGGCCGGGCAGATGGCCTCGCAGAGCTTGCAGGCGATGCATCGCTCCTCGCCGGTGGGGTAGCGGCGCAGGGCGTGTTCACCACGGAAGCGGGGGGAGATGGGGCCCTTTTCGAAGGGATAGAAGATGGTGTACCTGAATTGAATTGATATGGTGAGAATGGTGGGCTCGTAAATTTCGCACTTTCGGTCCAGGGTCGACGACTTACGGCGGGCGGAAGAACTGCTCCAGCACGACGTACATGCCGCGGAAGATCTCGGCCATCAGGAAGTACTTGCTGGCCTTGTCGAGGGACGACTCGCCACTTTGGTCCCATCGCTTGGGCGGGGGCAGACGGAAGCCCGATGGGGGAGGGCCAGCAGGCGTGGCGGCGCGGGCGGCCGAGGTGGAAAACGGAGATGAGGAGATGATGAACGGGGTACGGCGGACAGCAACCAGCCGGGAGACCGACATGGAGGCCATGATGGGCGACAAGGGGGGGATCTGGAGAAGGTGGTTTGAGGATGTGTGCTTGGAGGAGTGGAAGGAGTGGAAGAGGTGTTGGCCGTGAGTAAGCAGGTCATTCGGAAGAGTTGGGTGCTGATTGGCTGTAACAGGATTTTGCTTCCCGAGCACCACCGACTGTGACTTGATCTCCTTTGTTACTGATTTTCTAACTCTCCTCACCTCTTCCACATCCCCCCCTCCCATCATCATGTTCCGCTCTGCCATTGTGCGCTCCCTGCGGGCCTCGGTGCCTCGTGCTATCCGCCCATCCACCCCCTTCCTCCGCAGCTCGCCCGTCGTCGCGCGTGCGCAATTCCAGCCCTGTGCTGTCTCCCAGGCCATCCGCTTCTACTCTGCTCCCGCGGGTCTGGACCAGAAAGAGGTCGAGGGTCGGATAGTGAACCTGCTGAAGAACTTTGACAAGGTGCGTGATGGCGCGTTGTGATACAATTGTGAAGTCCGTGCTAATGAGAGTGTTGATACAGGTCACCGATGCCAGCAAGGTCAGTGATGGATTGCTCTCGGCTTGACCCGAACCGAATACCAACTAATGCCCGGTAGATCAACGGCGCCTCGCACTTCTCGAACGACCTTGGACTGGACAGTCTGGATACCGTCGAGGTGGTGATGGCCATTGAGGAGGTATGTGTGGCTGTTTCCCTCGGAGAAAGCAATGGCGGTATATCTGACACCGCAGCAGGAATTCAGCATTGAGATCCCCGACAAGGAGGCCGATCAGATCCTCAGCGGTATGTGCAACAGTCTTGCAAGACAGGAAAAGACAACGCTGACCTCATAACAGTGGACAAGGCCGTCGAGTACATCCTTGCCCAGCCCGACGGTATGTTTCTCCCCCGTCTCGTCCCTTCGCCCTCTTTGACTCTCCGTTGCTAATTGGTCTCTAGCCCACTAATTCACTAGATGCCGGGTTGGGAGGATCGAATAGAACGGTCTGAATGTATTCGGAATCCATGTGGTTTTTTTGGTCCTTTCTCTATCGTGTATATCAATCCCTGAAATGCTTTCTACTCTAAACCTGTAGTTTTTTCCCTCTATAAATTGTGTCGTGAATCCCTCTGATGGTCGTCGTTCATATCGGATCGGGCTCCGCGCTGAACCTAAGACCACCTAACAATCCCGAAGCGGACCCGGCGTGCCAACTGCAACATTTCTTTCAGTCTTTCCACTCACGCCCTTGTATCCCACCCCAACCATACTTTCCACCTATCTACCTACCCATTACAGTCAGTCGGTTGACTATCACCATATTCCCTCGGTCGGGCACGCGGCCTTTGGATCTTCCCGCCCCTGACACCGAAAAAGTCCCACTTCCGCAACTTCTGATCTTCCTCCCCCCCAACCAAACCCAACCCAACACACTTTTCGGCTAGCTCACAACCACCTTTAAATGTCCGCAGCCGGGGGCTTGACTCGCCGACGAGGCGGTGGCCGCGCTGGCGAAGAGCAAGATGAGAGCCGCGTGTCGTCGCCGGTCTCGCGGAACGGCTCTGCAATGGACAATCGAGGCCCCGAAACATCCTTCACCAACACGGAGAATGGCCACAAGATCGCATTCGACCCGCGCGACCTCAGCGAAACTGCCGAGCGGAGCAAGCAACCAAAACTAACTCTCATGGAGGAGGTGCTGCTGCTGGGGCTGAAGGATAAACAGGTGCGTGATGGCGGCTTGTGTTCGAACCCGGCGGGTGGTCTAATGGCGCAATAACAGGGATACCTCTCATTCTGGAACGAAAACATCTCCTATGCCCTGCGAGGGTGCATTGTCGTCGAGCTGGCCCTCCGCGGTCGGATAAGCATGCAAAAGGACTCGTCGCGGCGCCGCTTCCCCCTGGCCGACCGCGTGATCGAGGTCATCGACGACACATTGACGGGCGAGGTCTTGCTGGACGAGACGCTGAAGATGATGAAGTCTAGCGAGAAGATGAGCGTGAATACGTGGATCGATCTATTGAGCGGTAAATGATTTTACATGTCTGGTCTCGAGGCCCAAACTGACCCTTTCTTTCTTGGCAGGGGAAACATGGAATCTCATGAAAATCGGGTATCAACTCAAGCAGGTGCGCGAGCGCTTGGCCAAAGGTCTCGTCGACAAGGGCATCCTGCGCACCGAAAAACGCAACTTCCTCCTCTTCGACATGGCCACCCACCCCGTGGCCGACGGCGGCGCCAAGGACGACATCCACCGCCGTGTCCGCAACATCTGCAGCAACCGTACCGTCATCATCCCTCCCACCACCTGGCTCCCCGAGGATTCTGAGTACCGATACCTGCGCACGGTGAGCATGGTTTGTGCGGCGTATGCGGCCAACGTGCTGGAGAATGCGTTAGTGACAATGAGCCATGAGGCGCGCGAGCGAGCCTTTGCTCAAGTGGATGAACTGCTAGCCGAGTACTCGCAATGGCCATTTGGGCGACGGGCAGGCGGCTCGCAGTCTATCGGGGCGAACCTGGCCTCGATGATCAATGAGGAGATCAACCGGAACAAGGATAGAGAGCTCCAGATGGAGGTACGTTTCCCCCGTCTCTATCTTAAGACACACAGAGAGAGAGAGGAAGAGAGAGAAAAAGGATCATTTACTAATTATTGTTCAGATTGTTGCGGCATGCTTGAGCGTTTTCACCAGACTCGATTCGTTACTTTGAACCGGGGTGTACCGTAGTACTCTTTTTTTTTTTCATTTTCTTCACTTCTTCCTGTTCGCTCATGTAGTTTCTGTTGTCAAGCGGGCGGACTCTTTTCTTATAAGGTCAAAATGTCACGGGTCTTTTCTTCTTTTCTTTCCTTTTCCGTATCAAAATCCTCAATTGACGCGCACCACCACCATGCCTCCCCGTCGACTGCCCGCCGTGGCCGCCGCCCCAGACGCCAACAAGTCCGCGGAATTGATCAAATCCACCACCGTCTCCGGCACACCAAGCACTTTCCCTGCCTCGACCAACCCTCCAATGCGCATCATCGACGCGCCATCCGGAGCAACAGCCACAAGCTTACTATGCAGCCCCCGATCCGGAGACGCAGCCTGCTGCGCGGGCCGCGAGTCCACCGCCGTCAAGACAGCGCCATAGTTTCGCACCACGCCCGCCTCGTGCGCCTGCCGGTACACTTCGCCGCCTTCACAATCCAGCACAACATCAACGGGCTCCCAGCGTCGCTGGCGGAATGTCCCCGCCAGATCGCACTCGTCGCGCGTAGGCAGGTGCGGGATCACCAGCACCTCGTCGACATCCCACTCGCGCCGCATGATGTCCGCCTCTGTCGCTGTGCAGCTGACGCAGATCCATGGCCGCACGGGGAATAGCTTGTCCGCCCGCAGTAGCTGCACCGTTATCCGGCCGACTTCGCAATCCCGCGCGTTGGTGACCAGCACCCGCAGCGGCGGCACTTTCTTACCATGCCCGTTACCATTGCCATTGCCACTACCTTTCCTGAAAAGGCCGTATCCGTTGCCATTCCATTTCTTCCCATCTCTATTGCCGTGGTTACTATTCCCATTCTTATCACGGCTGATCCCATTCGCTGTGGCATCGGGATCCAGTCCCGCATACCGGAAAAGAGCGTGCCATGCCGTGAGCGCCGGCAATGCCACAGAAGCTGCTTCAGAGGCACTGATATTCCCGGGCTTAAAGGCCAGCTCGTCCTCGGTGGCGAGCGTATAGTCCGCCGCGCCGCCGTCGCGGAAGTGACTGATCAGGCCGAAGACGATGTCGCCGATCTTGAACCGCGGACCGGACTGCCGCTCGTGGTCTGCAGTGGGCGTGCTAATTACAGTTCCGCACAGGGAATGCAGCGGGATTTGTGGCGTGGTCTTGGTGGGATTAAGCGTTCGAGCGAGCCGCTGCTCGTCGTGGCAGAATGCCGCCGTTTGAACCTTCAACAGGTACTCGTGTGCTGCTGGTTGGGGCGTTGGGAACCCCGTGTCCAGGATTAAGCCGTCTGGGCCGGGGAGGAGGGCTTTACCGGACTCCTCGGTGGCCGTTTCCGGTGTTGGGAGGTGGAGGGTGTAGTACAGGGCGCGCATGGAGCTCGGAACGAACGTTTGTTCGTTCATTGTTGCCGATGCGGGCTTGGCTGGTTTCATTTTGAATGCAGATGCTCTAGTGATTACTTGCCTGGTACTTCTCAATTATCTATATGCTATAAAGCGAAGTATATAAACGTCCCCGAAATGGCATAACACTGACGTTGGCGATTACCTCAGCATTGCCTCAATAGAACTATACACCACGGCCGGGCAAGTATAGCCCCAATAAATAAATGCCCCCCTTCTGTCTGGAATATAATAACAAAAGATCGACTACAAAACCTGATCCTCCATACCCAACCCGTCCACAAACCCATACAACTTCTCCGGATCCTCAAACACCGTCCACATGTGCCTCGGAACATCCTTGAACGCCGCCTCAAACCTCTCGTCCTTATTCTTCTCCTCCATCCCTTGCACATAAGTCACCTTGCGAATAATAATAGCGTGCACCCAGTCTGGATACTTCCGATACATATCCCCATACGCCTCAGGATCCTTCTGCGTGGAATCGCCAATACACAGCACTCTGCGGCGCGGGAACCAGCGCCGGATCTTCTCCATGCGATCAACCTTGTACTCGAGCGTCTTCTCCGTGAATGACTTGATCAGCCCGCTGAGGTCTAGCCAGGAGTAGTCGCGCAGCACCAGCGTGCCTGGACAGTACGTGCTGTGCAGGAAGCCATGCAGGAACGGGTATAGGTTGTAGGGGGATGCGCTGAGGTAGAACCAGGTCGGGTTGAGCTCGGCGTGGACGTGTTTGTAGAATTCCGGCATGCCCGGCGTGGGCTGGGGGTCGTCGACGAAGGTCGTGCGCAGGATCCCCGTTGACTCGGATGTCTGCGTGATTTTGATCGTGTCGTCGATGTCGGAAATCACGAGCCAGCCTTCTGGCGCGGCGAAGAGCGTGTTCGTCGGCATCGCCAGGCTAAACCCCTGGACCTGCGGCTGCACGCTTATGCCGTCTGACATGCCCTCGCTGGCCATGTTGACCGTCTGGCTGATAATCCCATTGCTATCGGAGGGACCAAGCGCATGGGTCTGCTCCGATTCAAGCAGTGTCAGGGTCTTGGTCGGGGACACGGGGTCAAGAAACGGCCGGACACGTTCCTCGATGCGTTTCCGGGCTACAGTGTTGCCGCCCACTTCGCCATCAATCCCGACCTGGTCTGCGATGTTCGCAACGAACTTGCCCACATCGTCTCGGCCTTCTTTCTCGAAGATGCAGGCGACCACCTCGGCCTGCCATTGTCCGTCGTCGCCGTTCTGGTATGCGGTGTTGTCGAATAGCCAGACAGAGTTCTTGGTGGCATCTGCCGGCTGCGCGAGCGGGTTTTTCGCGCCGAGGATGGAGGTGAAGAAGTTGAGGAAGCCCGAGCCCCGCCGTTCTAGCGGGGGCGGCGAGGTTGGCGTGGTGGATTCGGCATCCTCTCCTTGGGTCGGGGGTTGCTCGGTTGAGATTTCGGTCGGGGTGGCCATGGTTTGTACCAAGTCTGTTAATGGAAGTGGTCAAAAAGAAAAATGCATAATAGCTCCGAGGGACCGGAAGTAAGTAGCCCACATGTAAGACTAGTTCGTCAGTCAGGGGCGGGAGCGACGCTGATCATATAGCTAGCTCCGTTCGTCAGTTGGTTGGTTTCGGTTAGGGTTCCTACTACGTACTTCGGACCATTCACTCTTGTTGAAACACCATCATGGCTGTGTCGTTGGTGTTCGTATAGAGCCTGCACCCTGTCAGCTTGTGCGTCATGCGTATCTATTCCCTGTCAGATCGTGGCTGTGGCATCTGCATCTCATCAGTTGACAGCGGGCCGGTCAGTCAGCCAGTCAGTGGATGGGTGGCAACTGATAACTGACATCCTACCACTATTCTACCACTATCGCCATAATATACATCAGCCAACACTATCCTAAAGTTCCCAGTCTACCCCGCGTGAAGCCATCTATAATATTCCCTAACAGTAAATTACTGTTAAGTCTAAGAATCGCCTGAGCTCCATTTCCCCTCTAGAATGACGGCGGTGTGGCTCAATGGTAGAGCATTTCTCTCCTAAGGAAAAGGCTGAGGGTTCGAGTCCCTTCACCGTCGAACACATGCTATTATGGCCTGCCATAATGCTCTTTTTTGTCCCCAAAACTCTGCATACAACGGAAGGAGGAGTTTTTTTTTAAGGCTAAATGGCGCTGTAGTTCCGTTTGATCTGGTCTGGTTGAGGGAGGTTGTGGCGTTTATCAGTTGACTAGATCAAGTGGACATCCTATCATCTTCCTGAGAAGAATGGTACACTTGGCAGCAGGCCTGAGACATTGCAGGTGTGCCTCGTGGGGCCTTCCACGTCTTTTCCGGCTCGTATCTAGAGTTATGAGTAGATGAGATGAAATGCAGATTCTCCTTCCATGTTTCTAATTAGTTTTTGCTCCTACTAAAATGTCCAAACCCAAGACATGACAAAAAAAAAATAGTAGATAAAATGCAAAATGCTATGCCGTCCTCTCCCCATTCCATCCGTTAGACTAAATTTTTCAGGTCTTGCCCTGGGTATCCTTAAGAGAGACGATCTGATTCAAGACAATCTTCTCAGGCGTCGAATCGCGATCAACCGCAAAGTACGCAACGCGCATACCCTGAAAGCGGATCGAGTGCTGGTTTGTTGCCAGATCACCGGCCGCGGCATTTTTCTCCTCCTTCGGCCAAGGCGCCGAGGCAGAGATATCCCGGAACCCGGTCTCGATGCAAGCATCCTTGTAGATCTGCTCGGAGCCCGGGTTGATATCAGCCAGGAAGCCGCCCGGGTGCGCGGAGGGATCCTCGGACTTGAAGAGCGGGTTGAAGATGCGGATCTCGGCGCGCAGCGGGCTGTTATGCGCGGAGGACTCGCCGACCCAGTGGATGAACGTCTTGCCCTTCTTGGGCGCAGCGCCTTCTTCGGGTTTCTCGTATTTTGCGTATACGCAGGTGACGGTTCCCGTGGCAGGGTCCTTGTCGAAGGAGGTTGCGGTGATGGGGTAAGGCACTCGCAAGAGACCGACGGTCTTGCCAGGCGCAAGACGGAAGTAGTCGGGTGAGTCGACCTCACGGAAGTCGGAGCGTTCGATGTACACCGTTTTTGTGAAGGGGACGTTGTGTGTGCCGAAGGAGGGTTCCTTGGAGAAGGGAACGTCCACCATCTCGACGTGGTCGTCGGGCAGGCCGTCGATGACCACCTTGAGGGGTTCCAGGACGACCATGAGCCGTGGCACGGTGGTCTCCAGGTACTGGCGCACGATCTGGTCGAACTTGGCCATTTGGACGTTGATCACGGCCTTGGTGACACCGAGGTCATTGACGAACGCTAGAATTGCGCCCGGAGGCACACCGCGACGGCGGAGCGCGATGAGCGTGTACAGACGGGGGTCATCCCAGTCGCGAACATGACCCTCCTTGACGAGCTGAAGAATCTTGCGCTTGGAGAGCACAGTGCCCGTAATATTAAGTCGACCATACTCGCGCTGCATAGGTCGGTAAACCTCCAGCTTGTCGCAGAGCCACTCGTACGAGACACGGGAGAGCTCGAACTCCGTCGTGCACAGTGAGTGCGAGATCTCCTCGATGCTATCGCATAGACAGTGCGCAAAGTCGTAGGTCGGATAGACCTTCCATTTCCCTCCTGTCCGGTGGTGCTGCTTCTCCTCACTGTCCATGATGCGCCACGCGAACAGATCCCACATCTGGGGGTTGGGATCCTCGAGATCCTGCTTCATGCGCAGCGCCGCCTCACCCGCCTTGTATTTCCCATCCCGCATCGCGCGAAACTCCGTGATAGACTCGTCGATCGGCCGCGAGCGGTGGCTACAGGCGTAGCGCTCCCCGCCTCGCTGGCCACCCTCGCCCTCGCCGCGCTGGGCTTTGATCTCGGCCTTGGTGCAGTGGCACACATAGGCTCCGTCACGCTTGATCAGATCCTCCGCGAGCTCATAGAGCCGGTCGAAATTATCGCTGGCGCACGTCTCCCGCACGGGCGTGAAGCCTAGCCAGGTCACGATGTCGCGGATGGCGTTGTAGTAGCGCTCGTCCTCGCCTTCAGGGTTGGTATCGTCAAAGCGCAGGATACACTCGCCGCCGTAGTGTTTCGCAAAGCCGAAGTTGATCGCGATGGCCTTGCTGTGGCCAATGTGGAGGAATCCGTTGGGCTCGGGCGGGAACCGGGTGCGAATCTTGGGGACGGTCTCCGACAGGGGCTTCTCCTGGTAGACATCGGACAAAAAGCCAATCTTGAACATGGCATTCGGGTCGCGGGGAGCAGGAGTCTCGTTGGCCGCCTTTTTGGGCTTGGGCTGGCTCTCCTTGGGCTTGGGGTTCGCTTTCCTCGCTGCCTTTTCCCTCTCTTTCTGCTCCTTCTTCAGTCTGCTTTTGGAGATGGTTTCTGAGGCCTCCTTGGGCCGCTCGGGCAGCTCGGTAGGCTTTGCTGGGTCCATGGTGACTGAACAAGACTGACAGCGGAGAGGAAAAAGACCAAGGGAGGAAGTAGTGGCGGGGTGTTTGAAGATAGTAGAAAAGATAGCAGTTGGGCTTATCAGTGGTTCGCTTAGTGGGTGAGTCAGATCCCCACGTGACCGAGATCTATACAAAACAAGGCGATGAAAGCGAAGTCATGATTTAATAGTGACAGGGGTATGGTAAAATATGTACAGACGGGAATCAAATGCGCCAATGTCCACCAGAGCCAGAAATCCACACCAAAAAGCAATTGATACAAGGAACAAATGGTAGTCACCACGATATGTGCACTGGAGAAGACTGTTGGGGTCATCTCCATGATATGAGTAAATAATGTCGTGTGGGAATGTACAAGGCAGGGATAGAAACAGAACCAAACCGGGTCGACCAACATGCGGGGTATATGGCGGAGTATCGAGTAACAAAAAAGAAGGAGAGAGAGAGAGAAGGAGAGAGAGAAGAAAAAGAAGGGAGAGACAGGGTTAGAAAAGTTGCTTGGTGTCGATGAGATCCGAATTCCCAGGCCGATCCCGCTCCATGTGGAACCACCAGTCGCGGCCCATCTTGTGATTCCAGGAACCCGTGCAGGTATCCTTCTCCCAGGGCAACGCAGCAACAGAGTTGAGGCTTGTGGATGTGGCTGGCGTCGAAGGCAAGGCCGGACTAGTATTTGACCGACCAATGGTGTTTGGCCGGACGACGGTGTTGGATCGACCGATGCTCCCCCATCCAAACCGCGAGGGTGGGCTGGAAGCCGGCGACAGCGGTTCTTCGGCGGGCGGGTTGGTATTGCTGCGGTGGAGGCCGAAGCAATCGACGCCGACGCCCGCTGCATACGTGAGAGACTGGTTTGATGCCAGTATTTGCTTCCACCCGGTCAAGCCGCCGTCTGATTCCTGACCCTGGATATCTGGGCGAAGGAGAAATTTGGGAATCGATGCCCCCGTCGCAGGGTCTACGACGCCCACACGTCCCATGAATGCCGGCATGTGGAACGCATAGACTGTCGCAGGAGTGTCGGCGTCTTTTTCGCGGAGTTGGTGTTTGAACCGCTCGCTGGCAGCCCAGATGCCATACTCATCCAGCTCAGGCTCTGGATCTTCATCAAACGAAGCCGGAGTGGCGCTGTCGGGCATGTAGTCATCTGAGTAATCTTGAATGACGACCTGCATGCCGGATTCTGTGTCCTTGACAGCCATGTCGATAAAGGTCTGGGCGCGAATTCGGGCAGAGGTCAAGTTGTTTCCAGCGGGCAGCGCAAGCGGCCGAGTACTGACAGAGCCGTGAGAGCTGCGGGGGAGACTATACCGGTCTGGTCGAAGGAGCGCTTGTCCCTTTGTGATGGGCCGACAGACTGCCTGGAGCACTCCCGGAGGCTCCACGTCAGAAGGGGCGCGAAGGGTTTCGAGGTGAGGGAATCCGCCCGACAGGATACTCTGGGCGAGGTGAGAGTTGGGGGTATCGGAGTGTTTGGTAGGTTTTTGGAAAGGGAGGGTTTCGAGTTGGGTGAGTGCTGCGTGGGGGTCTGGGCAAGCGACGTCCCAGTGAAGATATTTCAGACTCGACGAGGCAAAGATGGGCTGGAAAATCATGCCTTCGCTGGGCATGACAGGGCACTGTCCAGTTTGGACTATCTTGAGTCGTTCGAGTTGTCGGAGTGAAGACAGGATTTTTGAGACGACCAACAGTGATTGAATGTCCTGCTCGACCAGAACGAAGGTCTTGAGCGAGCGGGATTCCGGTCGTGATGTGTACTGCGAGAGACCGGCATCGGTGACCCCGGGCAGGTTCTCCAACCGCAACGACTCCAACGGGGGCAAACATAACAGCGCGCTATCACCAAAAGCCTCCTCGTCAAAAGAGGAGATGCACAGATTGCGGAGTGATGGCAAGAGAGCGAACATGCGCAAGAAAATGCTAGGCTCTAAAGCATTGCTTTCGTTCAGGCTGTAGAGAGCGAGGGTTTCCAGATTCGACCACGAGGCATGGTAGTCCAAGAATTCAAACATCTGCGATGGGCCCAAGCTTCCTGGGCAGGAGGTACTCCGGGGAGACACTTCAGAAACCTCAGCCGCCTCGCCCAGGATCCATGTGTGCTCCTTGAGTTTCTTGCGGGTCGACAAGGCATGGGTCAAGCGGTCGAATTCATGGTGGTACGGGATGGACAGGCCGAGTAAGCGTTCGAGGTTCGGGCAGACCATAACCACCGATGCAACAATATCCCGATACTCTTGCCATTGGGCGCTGTGTTTGGTGGTAGTGAACAGCAGATCCATCTGAGGAACGCGAAGCTCTTGCACAAGATTGGCCAACAATTTGCGCTCGCGCAAAGTCCGTCTCAACAGCTTCAGTCGACTGCCCCGCTTGAGACGGTACTTCTTCAATTGGGCGGGGGAATCGTTTCCAACAATGTGAATGCTGTTATATCTATCATTTCATTAGTACTGGCTTTGCCATCCAGTCAATCATAGTACTCACAGCTTCCCTCTCACGGCCTTCTCCCATGATCGAGAGGTCAAGGACAAGGCATGCACGTCGCGTTGAAAACATGTCGTGCAACCCGTCTGGTGCGGTCCCTTGTGCAAGTACTCGAGGTGAACGAGAATCACATCGTAGACATCCTGCGGGAGGCGTCTTTGGAAGGGCTCGACCAATTTGGGCAAGGATCCCACGGAGTCGAACTGGCGGTATGAGGAAGTGGGTGAGGTGGGCGAGTAGACAGTTGGCGCAGTCGAGGTGGTGTAGTTGGTCCTGTAGGAGGATATGGAAGAGGTGCGCGTTTGAATAGGGTGGATGGTCACCGGGAATTCGTTGCAATGCGACGAGGGGATGGTGGTGTAGGGCACAGCAGCGCTCTCGGGTCTACTGGCGACAACACTCATCGTGGCTTGCGGTCGCCCAGCATGGGAGGCGACGAGAGGAGCAAGGGATGGGTGTGGCGTGTGTGTGGGGGGGGTTTGTTGACACTGAAGAATGTACAGAAACAGAGAAAAGAGAGAGATAGAGAGAGAGCAAGTGCCAGGCCTGAAGAAGTCAAGAAGGTCAAGATGGCTTGGCGGGCGTGCGCAGACACCATCGGAAACAGTTTAGGGCCAAGCGCTTGTTTAGGGGGAGACAGTCGATCTGCCCCCACAAAAGGAATGAGTTGATGTTCTTCTGGCTCCGCTCCGCTCGTGCTAGTCTGCCCTTAGTTCAGGGGTAGTCTTCTCTTTTTTTTCCCCGAATTACCACTTAGTTTTGTCGAGTAACAGTCGGTGACATAGGATTGGATATGGGACGAGCAAACTAGAAATCACTTGACCCAGCTAGAACAATCATTGCGTTCTAGTGACCACCCATCACGAACTCGAAAGGATGGTTGTCCAGGACGGTTCGTGAGCGGAGAGCATTAACCCCATTCGGGACAAGTGTGATGGACTAGGTGGGTCATGCCCCTTTTTGTGTTTTTCTCTTTTTTCCTACTGCAACACCTGAGGCATGCGTTTCAGAGGTCAGTCTTCGCCCCAAGGGATGGATGTCTATCGTTGCATTTTCTTCTACGTAGTAGGTATGTACACGGTATATGTATAGAGCTCTACCACAACCCTAGGTGCTATATATACAACGTCTAAACAATAATTCGAACGATACGAGCAGGTCCAAGCCGTGAGACATGGGCGCCTCAAAAAGGGAAACAGCAAGTGCCGGCTCAAGGGACCCTGCGCTGCCAAGGGCGCTATCTGGGCCACCGAAGGTTCTGTGCTCGCTGCGCCGCATGCCATGTCCCGGGACGGAGCGGCCGAGCCGTACGTGCAGTCTACTACCCGCCGTTGCTGTAGTTATGTACAGTAGTAGTGATATTAGCTGGTGGGTGAGGAGCCACACCCGTGCTCATGGATTTAATATTACTGGCCGTGCCTAGCCCCGGGCAGAATCTCGGAGAAAGGGGCCAAAGCGGGTAAAATGCCCTCAATATGGGCGCCATCCTCGTTTATCCACAGCATGGAGATCCAATATCAGATAAACAGTGCAAGAGACAACTGAAACACGATCGAGTGGGGACAACCGTGCCCCATTTTTGTGTGACGGGGGGCCCAATTGTGCCCTGAGATCTGGTCCGGGCGTGGAGAATGGCGCTGCGTTGATTGCACATTTGGAATTCTTGTGGTCCACTGATGCGCATTGGACCTTACAATGTGCCCTCTGCCGGGTCGTTAGTTATTCAAGCCTCTGGAACATGCAACGGCATTGCTTGCCTTCGAGAAGACGACAAGGTGTTTCAAAGGATGATATGATGCAATAAGACTAGCTCGCCCTTGGCTTAGGCTAGGTATGGTATTGCAACCTATTCTTAGAATTCACAGTTAGGCCCTCTCCTCAGAGAACCGATACACCACGTCCCCAAAAGCACTCGTCGGAAACACATAGAACCATCTCAAATCCTCTGATCCCGTGTTCACAACAGCATGCTCTGCATCCGGAGGGATGTAGACGGTACTCCCAGCGGAGACCGGGTACACCGTTCCGTCGATGGTGACTTGTCCGACGCCGTGCAGGATATGGTAGAGCTCCGCCTGCACGTGGCGATGTGCGCAGAGATGGCCGGTGGCCGGTAGGCAGACGGCTATTCCCGCGCTTAGGTCTTGGGTGGATGTTTGGGGGGCGGAGATGAGTGTGTGCCAGGTGAGATTGCCGTTGGAGGTGTCCGGGAAGGATTCGTGGGGGGTCTGGGAGGTGTAGCTTGCGGGTAAGACCACTGGATTGGTAGGAGAAGATTTAGAGGTTTGCATTTTGGATGGTTGAGTGAGATGTATCAAAATCAATGGTGGTTCATTGCTTTCTATAGGTGTATAGTTCGGGGCGACAATGGGATGTGGAAACCGTTTCTCAAAACAGTAAATGAGTCCCCATGCATGACGGTGGATCTGATAAGATCCAACCAACCAGTCATACATTCTGGCTCGAATTCGGACTAAGTAGACTATTCTAGATCTTCATAGACAGTGATGTTCCTTAAGAATTCATGCGCCATGCTGTATGTTGGCTGAATAACTATGGCATCATTGACAACGATATACTTCGGGACAGTTCCGATCGCTGATCCACCATCATCCTTCGAGCTTGAAAGCCATGGACGGGGTCTATAAAACAACAATCTACGTTTCCATTCTCAGACGAGACTACAAATTACCCGTGATTAAATATGACTAACAAACACCACAGACCTACATCGACACCGCCGCCGTAAACCCAATGACAGCGCCAATCAACGGAAACACCGACCTCGCCAGATTCAACGCAGTCCAGTACCTCAACACTCCCGGCACCTCGGCATCATCTTTCGCGCGCTGCGCCTTCTCCTGCGTACTCAGCCCCTTCGCAGACCCCTTATCATCGCGCGTCGCATGCGCCGTCAACATCGCATTCGAGTTGGTGATCATCACCACCGTCCAGGGGACGATGCTCATCGTCACCACGATAGCTGTCGCGTAGCACGTCGTCCAAGTGAATCCATACATGGGCGACGCGCCCGCGTCGCGCAGGGTCCAGGCGAGGTAGCCGTTTGCGAGGGAGGACGCGGCGGCGAGGGTAGGGAATGTGTCGTGGCCGCGGCTGAAGAGGAAGAGCCATTGGTGCGTGAGGTGGGAGATGGGTGTTCCGGGAGTGGAAGCGTCGGATGAGGACCGGGCTGAGAGGGTGAGTGTTGGGAGGCCGATCCAGGACAGCGTGGAGATGCCACCTGGTGGGTGAGCGTTAGCTAAGTAGCTTGTGGAAGATGTATCGTTTGATGGGAGGGAACAATACCGGCTGCGAGGGCGCACCCGATAGTGCCGAAGGCTTGCGCAACTCTGATATCGGTAGACATGATGCTGGAGATGAGTGAGTTGGTGGTGATGTTCTGGAGAGATTGAGAAGTAGAGGAGAAGGGGGGGAGGATGCTTACATTGATACTGTCAGTTAGGCGTCCCAGGGGACGCCTAGAATGCGGCGTGTACGGCTGGCATGAAGCCTTTGGATGGCGAAGGTTTTCGGCTTGCCTGCCTCTATATAGATATGACAAATAGCCTGAATACCATCGTTCTCATCATTGTCGAATCAGACTACCTGGTAGATTTTACTAGTGCATACGCAAATCCCGCACTTCCACCCATAACTAGGATCGAATCATCTCTCTACTGTACTCCTTGCAATTCGCAATCAATACCCTACCATGCAGTTTAATATTTACTTGCTCTTGCCATGACACGCTAACCTCCGATCTCTAATGCCGCGCCACTGACTGGACCGGGCCAATAGCGGGGCCCACCTCGGACTTTACGGCGAGTACAACCACCTACGAACTATCTACTCTCTCTCTCTCTCTCTCTCTCTCCCTCACCCTCTATACACACCACCATGGTCCCCTCCCAGCCAGCGCCCAAGCCCGGCGAGGCCAAGTATATCGATTTTCCCAGTTTGCCCGCCGACGCAAGACACCCCGATGGCTCGCTCGCACTCAACCGGTATTCGTCCACCACCACCCGAGGTCATGACTTCCCGGGCGCACGAGTAAGTATGAAGCGCAACCCAATTGAGCAGGAGTCTAACGGGTACAGGCAATGCTATTCGCAGCTGGCGTTCCAGACAAGCAGGCCATGGCGACCAGCCCGCACGTTGGAATCGCCTCGGTCTGGTGGGAGGGCAATCCGTGCAACATGCACTTGATGGATCTGGCGAAGACTGTCAAGAAGTCTGTCGGCGAACAGGGGATGATCGGCTGGCAATACAACACCATTGGCGTGTCCGACGCCATCACCATGGGCAGCGAAGGAATGCGCTTCTCGCTGCAGACCCGGGAGATCATTGCCGACAGCGTCGAGACGGTGACCTGCGCGCAGTGCCATGATGCATGCATTGCTATCCCGGGATGCGACAAGAATATGCCCGGCGTCATCATGGGCATGGCGCGCCACAACCGCCCCTCGATCATGATCTACGGCGGTACCATCCAGATCGGCTACTCGGAGTTCCTGCGCAAGCCCATCAACATCTCCACCTGCTTTGAAGCTGCAGGCGCCTACTCGTACAACACCCTGCGCCAGCCGGATGATGGCGGTGACACTAGCAAGACCCAGGATGAGATCATGGATGATCTGGAGAAACATGCTTGCCCCGGCGCGGGTGCCTGCGGTGGTATGTTCACGGCAAACACCATGGCCACGGCCATTGAGTCGATGGGCCTGTCCCTGCCGGGCTCGTCGTCAACGCCTGCTGCCTCACCCTCGAAGATGCGCGAGTGCGTGCGAGCGGCCGAGGCCATCAAGGTCTGCATGGAGAAGAACATCCGGCCGCGCGACCTGCTGACCAAGCGGTCGTTTGAGAACGCACTGGTGATGACGATGGCGCTGGGCGGCAGCACCAATGGCGTCCTGCACTTCCTGGCCATGGCACGCACGGCGGACGTGGATCTGACGCTCGATGATTTCCAGCGAGTCAGCAATAAGATCCCGTTTATCGCCAACTTGGCCCCCAGCGGCAAGTACTACATGGCCGACCTGTACGAGGTCGGAGGCATTCCGTCCGTCCAGAAGCTGCTTATTGCGGCGGGCTTGCTGGACGGTGACATCCCCACCATCACGGGCAAGACCCTGGCTGAGAACGTGGCGTCCTTCCCTTCGCTGCCGCAGGAGCAGTCTCTGATCCGCCCATTGGACAACCCTATCAAATCAACTGGTCATATTCAAATCTTGCGTGGCAACCTTGCCCCCGGTGGAGCGGTTGCCAAAATCACCGGCAAGGAAGGCCTGCGCTTTACCGGCAAGGCCCGCGTCTTCGACAAGGAAACCGGGCTCAACGAGGCCCTGGACGAGGGGCGCATCCCACGCGGTGAGAATCTGGTTATTGTCGTGCGCTATGAGGGGCCCAGGGGAGGCCCGGGCATGCCAGAACAACTCAAAGCCAGCGCTGCGCTCATGGGCGCCAAGCTGACCAACGTGGCGCTCATCACCGATGGTCGCTACTCCGGGGCCAGTCACGGGTTCATTGTTGGGCACATTGTGCCCGAAGCTGCGACTGGAGGCCCTCTTGCTGTAGTGCAGGATGGAGACATGATTACGATCGACGCCGAGAAGAATGAGATCTCGATGGATGTGCCCGAGGCGGAGCTCCAGGAGCGGCTGCGCCAGTGGAAGGCGCCGGCGCCGACCGTCACCCGGGGTGTCCTGGCTAAATACGCACGATTGGTGGGCGATGCGTCGCATGGCGCAATGACGGATCTTTTCTAGTATTTAGAGAATCAATCAAGAATAATACGTATCTCTGCATCTCGATTTCTTCCTCTATAGTTCTGCTGGAGCAACCGGTTGTAGAATGCTGACTCATCCCCGTCCTTCCACGCTTTACGCTTCTTTCTTGTGATTCGCAGTTCTTCACTGCTTCAACGTTTCTGATCGAACAGCTCTCATTGGCAACCCCCGACAAGACCAGGTGCGCCCGAGTGTGGGGAGTCTGTCTAGACCGCTTCACCTTGGGGCTGCTACCTGCGTCCCAATATTTCAATAGCCATGAATCCCTCCGCCGACTCCCTCTCGGTCCTCTTTGACTCTCTGACCTCCCAGTCCTCAACTAGATCAAGCCCTGCTCTGCAGTTCTGGAACTCTCTTCGCGCATCAATCAGCTCCTTCGTCCCTTTTTCCTACCTCCGCGACCTCTACCGCAATGAATACTGGCGCCAGATAGTGTTCTTGACTACAGTCGCAGTCGCCATGGCTGGGTGTGGCTTTTTGTCGTCCCTGCTGCGCCGCGCGCGCTCGTCGGAGAAGAAGGCACAGCTCAAGCAGTCGACTGTGCACAAGAGCTCGATCAATTCTTCGACCTCCTCGGATGATGACTATGAAGACGAAGAGTCCGATAGCAATGGATCCTTGCGCCATAGCAACGACCTGTCTCACGACTGGCCGTCTGAGCCTCAGGAGCAAACCTCTGATGGTATGTGGATCTGTACTGTGTGACCATAACATGGCTAACTTGGATCACAGCTTTCAAAACGGATCCTGGTCTTCTGAGAAAGTTCACCTCCTACGCCTCTTACACCACCTCCGTTGCTACCTACCCGGCCATTCGCACGTTCTATTGTCCACACCCACAACTTGAGCGGCTCCCAACCAACCCGTCTCCAGTTCCATTGCTTGTGTTTGTACACGGCCTGGGTGGGTCTCTAGCGCAGTTCCACCATCTTCTCACGAGTCTCTCCAATGTCGGGTCGTGCTTCGGGATTGATCTGCCGGGGTGCGGACTCTCGAAGTTTGCGCCCACCGATTGGAAAGCATACTCGGTTGAGGCACTGGCCGAGCTGTTGGCCGAAGCTATTGACCAGCACCGGGACCGAGCCGCTGGCCAGGGCGTTATTCTGGTTGGACACAGCTTGGGCTGCTCTCTGGCTGCTGTCTTAGCCTCATCGACCTCATCGATTGGATCGCAACTGAAGGATCATATCCAGGGTCTTATTGCTGTCTGCCCCCGCGCAGCTCCCCCATCTGCCGAAGAAAGTGCCGCCTTTCGTCGACTACTCTACGTCCCTAGCCCTATCTTTGATCTATGGCGCTACTGGGACCGACGCGGTGGCATCAAGAGCACCAGCGTGATGAGAATGGTCGGAAGCGATGCCGACGCCGAGACCCGCGATCTTCAAGTTCGGTTCAACAAGCAAAGCCAGACGCCCGTTTGGCGCCGGATGGCATGGGGCACCCTTCCGACCTACACGGATGAGAACAGTCCAGCAACCGGGGGCATTCCTGGCGAGAGAGTGTGGGCTGGCATCCACATGCCGATTTTGCTGGTCGCCGGTGAAGCAGATGCAGTCACCAAGCCCGCTGAAGTGCTGAAGCTGCTGCAGTTTTTTGGAGATAGTTCGAGTCATACCGCTATCGACACTACTGATAGCAGTATTGTCCCCGATGCTTCACGCGTGCATGATCAGACGCCCACCACTCCTTTCAACCGTCTTGCCAATGAAGAAGAGTTTGGCGTCGAGGTGGTTGATGGCGAGAAGCAACTTGACCAAAAGAAGCCCAAACGCTTGGTCAAGTCGGCCATCCTGCCCGCCCCTGCATCCCATGCTCTTATCTATGATCGGGCGACGTACCGCACCTTGGCGGGTATCATCCAGGACTTTCTCTCTCACCACATCGACAAGCGCCTGGGATTGGGGTGGCAGCTGCAGTACATGAATACCTCGGGGAAATGGGACGTTAAGAACCTAGCCAAGTGGCAGAAAGTTGCGCCCGTCTCAGAACCGATTGCCAACACGTTCGCCGCAATGAAAATGCTGCGCGAGGTCGACGAAACGCACAACCCCGTGGACTTTTCGCAAAAGTACCACGACGGCATCTACGCCGTCATTGACATCAGCCACGAAAGCCCCGTCTACAACCCGGCACAGATGGAGAAAGGTGGGATCCTGTACTTCAAGCATCCGACCGTGTCAAAGATCCCTCCCACGCCGGACGAGACTCGCGATTTTATTGCATTAGTCGATCGTCTCCGAAAGGAAATTGACGAGAAAGCCGAGCGCGGCGGTCCTCGTCTCCTGGTCGGCGTCCACTGTCACTACGGCTACAACCGTACCGGGTTCCTGATCGTGTGCTATCTGATTGAGCGGCTGGGGTATGGAGTGCAGGATGCGATTGACGAATTCAATGCGCGCCGGCCGCCGGGGATCCGACATGGACATTTCATAGATACGCTGTTCGTGCGGTACTGCGTTGGGCTGAAGCGGGCCCCGACTCTGTAATTTTCTCTTTTTGGTGGCGTTTCACGGAAGAAGAGGACTGGGCGGACAAGAGGTGCATTTTTTCGGGAACAGGACTGTTATTATTCTTAATATGACGATAATGCATGAATTAATGATTTTCTTTCTATACTTCCTGCCCATGGGTCCACTAGGTGAAAGTGATGCCTTGGTGCCTGATTAGGGTATGACTAACCCAAACAGGCTAAGCGACACACACATCTTTGCCGTCCCGAATTTTCGGCCTCTTTCGACCCCTTCGACCCTGCCACGCCCACCGACAACTCACCCTATCCTTCATCTCATTCCCTCGACAAGTCGCCAAAATGGGTGGTGTCACCGTTCGCGATGTGGACGTACGTGTTCCCCTGCCTTGATTTCGATCGTATTCGCTGCGTGTGAGAGATCTGGTCGGTGTTCGTTTCTGGGAGCATCATTCATTTTCGAGACGACACTCGGTTCTGGCTCGACTGGTTGTGACACAGCATGGATTGAGCGAGCAGAAAAAATCGAGAGATATGGCGTCGCTTGTGGGACAGGAATTGCGGTCGTCGTGGTTTTGACTGGAAGTGATGATGGTGGTGCACACATTCAATTTGTGTGTGTGGAAAACCAGCTGGAAAACTCGATGCCCGCAACTCGACATGGACGATGCTCTCAGAAACGAATTCGACATATTTCTATTCGGCGAACGCACACTTGCTCTTCGATCAGGGTGCTGACATTTTATTTCTCAATATAGGCGCAGAAGTTCATTGCTGCTTACTCTGCTTTCCTGAAGCGCCAGGGCAAGCTCCCCATTCCCGGTACGGTCTATTCCTTCTACCTGCTCAATACACAAAAACTAACAGAACCACAGGCTGGGTTGACACCGTCAAGACCTCCGCCTCGAACGAGCTCCCTCCCCAGGACGCTGACTGGTACGACCCCCCCACACACATATTTCGCTTCCCTTATTACATTATATCCTAACGCCTTCCCAGGTTCTACGTTCGTGCCGCCGCTGTCGCCCGCCATGTCTACATGCGCAAGACCGTCGGTGTTGGCCGCCTCCGCAAGGTTCACGGCTCAACCAAGAACCGCGGCTCCCGCCCCTCCCACCACGTCGACGCCTCCGGCTCGGTCGACCGCAAGGCCTTCCAGGCCCTCGAGAAGATCGGTGTCCTTGAGACCGATGAGGACAAGGGTGGCCGCCGCATCACCCAGAGCGGCCAGCGGGATTTGGACCGGATCGCCAAGACCACCGTGGACGAGGAGGAGTCGGACTCCGAGTAAACTTTTTTCTCAGTCGGACAATAAAAGAATTTCCAAAATTTTTATGAAATGATGGGAGGCGAGCTACGAGAGGAAGATGGAGCTCTTTGTTGCATGAGGACGCGAACTTGGAGAGAAGCATGAGCGAACGAAGAGGCCGAGACTGATATCCAACAACACTTTCTCCCAAATCGGGGGGATTTCTTCCCTGCATACACCACTTCTTTTTTTCTCCCTCACCTCTTCTGGACCCGACCTAAACCCTACGGCGTCTCGTTCCTGTTTTCTCTCGCGGTCTCCTGGAAATAAAGAGCCATGTCTCAACACGTTTTAAAAAAGTCCATCGTCTGCGTAGATGTAGATTCTCCAAGCTTGCTATTTTATCTTCTGCTTGACTTCGATTGTATATACATTTGCTACCGAGTCTCTCACTATTTCTTCCCCGCTTGGGCCGAAGGATCCTACATCGGTTAGCCATCACCAATGTCATCCCAGACTCAGGAGTGAATACGAACCAAGTAAACCTGATAAAACTGCATCTTCACACCCTCCCCTTCCTTCTCGGGTGCAAACACCACCCTCCCAGCCCAGGGGATAACTACCTCCTTCGATGCATCCGCCTTGAGCATATACTTCACCCTGCCATAGAGCATGATCTCATTCGGGCCGCCGAAGAAGATGCGCTCGGCGGTATGGTGACGCGAGGCAACATGTGTCCAGAGGCCGTGGCGGAGAGGGAGGATTTCTATTTAGTTCAATATTGTCTCATCAGCATTAATTATCCTTGAAGTGGACGACGGGAACGTATAATGCATGTATGCGGTGGGTGGTGGGTGGTGGGTGGTGGAATTGAGTAACGAGCACAACACTTACCATTCTTTCCCTTGGCCTCTTTCGACCCCATAATCAGCGTCGCATCCTCCGTAAAGCTAGCCACGTATTTCTCGTGCAGGGACTCCGTGTCGCTCGTGCGGTAGAAGTCCTCCATGAAGGAGACGATGGCTGCCGCGCGGGGCGGCGCTAGGGTCGTGTCGTAGGCGATTTGGTATGACATCTTCACGGAGGTAGAACTTGTTTCCAATCTAGAGTGCTCAATGCGAGAAGAACAGGTGTAGATGTACAGTTAGGAGAGAGAGATCGTTGGAGTATTTCATCATGAGGGGGATGTTCGGGGTTCGGCCCGATGATGGGGGGAACACTTCCGATCTTATCGGTGGCTGAGGTTAGGTTAGTACATGGTCTCTAACTTGTGCCTAGGCTATTAGTTAACTAGGAGATGGGTTTAGTGTCTAGCGAGTACGCATCCGATAGCTGTTTAACTTGGATTGTACTTGATCTACTGTTGTCCGACGATTGCAGATACTAAAAGATTGTCATCATCCTCGGGCCGTCTGATGTAAAACAATGATTCAAAGACAAACGAAGATGCAATCCATTTAAATGCTATAATAAAAACCAGCTACTCTAGCACTTCTTCACATCCTCTTCATCCTTCTGGAAATCCTCCCACACCGGTTGATCTGTGCCATTCGGGCGGCTCGCGCGCACGAACCGATTCTCCACCCCCTCCACAGCAGCAATCGGCCGCACAACTTCCACATCTGCATTATACGCACGGGAGAACCACCGCTCCGTCAGCGGCTGGCGACCTCCCACAATCTCGCCGGCAGGTGTGTACAGATGCGGGAAACGGGTCTGCATCGCCTTCAGGACGGTCGACGAGATACGGTCGACGCTATCGCAGTGGCGGAGCTTGAAGAACTCAGGCGGCTGTGCGGCAAGAAGTTCCTTCTGCACTTCAGCAGGGTACTGACCAACTGCAAACAGCAGCAGATCGTAGTGCATCAGCGATGCCTTGCCGTGATAAGAACCACCGGTCTTGGCGCGGTGGTATAGACCCGAGAGCGCGGCGATGGCGCCCATGCAGCCTGTTCCGTAGTCGGAGATGGGAAATGGAGGCACAATGGGCGTGGAAAGACCCATGAACTGGCCCTGTGCCCAGGCAATCCCAGTGACGCAGTCGGCAATCTGCTGCCATCCAGCCCGTCCGGCCCACTCGCCTTCATATCCGAAACAGTTCTCGTTGACGTACACAATGCCCTTGCCGCGCTTCTCGGCCAATGCCGCCATCGCCTGCGCGCCATAGCCCAACTTCTCCAGCGCGCCAGGACGATACCCGTCGACAATGACATCGACGTCTGCCAGTAGCTTCTCGAATTCCCGTCGTCCCGCCTCGGTCTTCAGGTCGAGATCGGCTGCATGCTTGCCCATATTTCCATCAACTTGGAAGAAAGGCACGTCGGATAAGTTCGGGCTGGTGATCTTCAAGACATCGGCGCCGTATTCGCCCAGAATGCGTGTAACAGTTGGGCCGGCGATGATTCGGCACAGTTCCAAGACTTTGACGCCCTCCAGGATCTTCTTGCTCCCATTGCGGCGGGCTGGGAAGGGAGTCGGGGGCAGATTGCCCTGCAGCTGAGTGACTGTCCATGGAGGTTCTTGCACATTGAGTTTTCCCTGGTGAGGTTAGGAGTCTGAGCATGAAACGCAGCGGGGACATCTTACATGAGGGGTCTTGATAAAGTCCTCGTGCTTGTACGCCGTCACGCCTGCCTGCCGCCGTTCCTTGTTCATCTGCTCCAGCTCGGCAGCGGAATACTTCTGCACTTGACCCTCAATCACCTTAATGATCTCTTCATAATCAGTCAGATCTGGCCGGTGGCCCTCCAGACCGATCATATTAAGCGTTGTGGATGCCTCGAGTGATCCATGAATATGGAAGAATTCGTTCGGGTTCTTGGTCTTGTACAGATTCGCCGACATGCGACGATAGCTGATCGACTGGGCCTCTAGCAGATCCGTATCTGAGAGATACATTAGAAACAACAGTAACCGATAATGAAGAAGAGCTTACTCTTCAACTTGGACTTCACATTAGGGTCCAATTTAGACAATCCATCCACCTTGGCCATGTAGGCCTGGCATCCGAACGCGGTGGCGCCCTCCAGGCTAACCTGGACGCCGCGAGGTTTCGCATTGCAGCCAAAGCGTAGATCTGCGATTGCAGCAGCTACAGAGCCCTCGATTCCCTTCAGCGCGGCGAGCGTCTCGGTCTCTTTGAAAGGAATCGGGTAGTAGATCTCGTTGTGGCTGGTG
Organism: Penicillium psychrofluorescens; assembly: GCF_964197705.1. Taxonomy (NCBI): domain Eukaryota; kingdom Fungi; phylum Ascomycota; class Eurotiomycetes; order Eurotiales; family Aspergillaceae; genus Penicillium; species Penicillium psychrofluorescens. The sequence goes on along the minus strand of NC_133439.1, from coordinate 4,170,059 downwards.
GAAAACGAGACCCGATCTTTGTTCGCCAACACTTCGGCAGGCAGATTCAGACGCTCCGACTGCTCGCAGAGATCGGAGAAGATCCTGCTCGTCTCGAGGACGGGTGAATATATAGTGCCGTTACTGGCCATGTTTGGTTGTTCCTTCTGGGGCCGATCAATGGGTGGATTTGTTTCCTTGTACCTAGTGTGAGGTGGAACGGATAGGCGATGCTCCGCAATTAAATGCCAAGGTTTTGGATCGTAGTATTGGAGGGTGGCGAATATAGAAAGTCAAGAAATGGGAATCGCGGGTGACAATAAATATGAAGTGTCGTCTCAGATTCGGCTAGATTCCAAGTTGACCGTCGGGTGCGCGTCGGTTGGATGCTTTTAGCCGCTGCGGATGCGGGCGCTTGCACTAACGTCAAAGAGCTCCAGAACTAAGAGCCCCGCGACGTTCCGTTTATGCCTGTCGGAAGCCAATGATTCGGATCGGAAGCGGAGATCACGTGGGCTGCCACGCCCTACACTGAGTGATTGTATAGATCTAGTCTAGAGTAACTGTACTTGAGAGCTTTGGAATTTAATGATAAATAATGAAAAACTAAGACGGGTATTCCCTCATGAGGACTATCTCGACGCCGGTGTCAAATGGACTTTCAATGGCCCCTTCTGCCACATAAGGAAATTCCTTTGCTTAATCCAATCATGACAGTCGTCCGAGATCTTCATATCGAAATTGAAGACTACTCGAGCAAGAATAAGACGCATCTCACTGTATGCAAGACTAAAAAAAAGTCAGCGATTAATTCGACCCAACAAAACCGTATACTTACTTCCTTCCGAGGCAATTTCTCGGGCCAACATGGAATGGCTGCAAGACTTCTCGACGGTCATTTTCGAACTTAGCATCTCCCAGAAAACGCTCCGGGTGATATGTGTTGGGCTCGGTAAAGTACTCCTGCCGGCGATAGAGCGCCCAGTGATGAATCGAGACATAAGTCTATATATTGGTGATCAGCAGAGGTGTAGATGATACTCTCAGGTAAACTGACATTCTCTGGGATGTATTGCCCTGAGATCACCGCTCCACGGCAGACACGAGGAAGACCATTCGCAACGGGTGGAAACATGCGAAGTGCCTCGTCAAGACAAGCCAACATGTAAGGCAATTTAGTCACAGAAATCAAATTGATATCGTCTTGACTTTGAAATGTTGAGCGAACTTCTTGAGCCAATTTTTTGTAGATATCAGGATTCTCAAGCAGGAAATATGTCACTCCGCTCAATAACGACGCAGTAGTTTCAGAGCCTCCGATGATGAGAATTTCCGCATTTGCAACTAGGTTTTTGACGCCCAGATTCTGGAGCTGTTAGATACAGCTCCGAGCCAAGAACATTCTTACTTACCAATTCCGCTTTCTTCCTTAACAGCCCCTCAATCAGGTCGGGCCGTCCTTCGCTGTTCTCCATTCGTCGAGCCATTTTTGCGGAGGTGCGTTCCTTGTGTCGCTTGCGACCCTCTTGAACTGATTGGGGAACCAGTGACAACAATGCGTGTTTGACCCATGGATAAAATGATAGACTCTGTAGTATAGTGCCCACTCGTCCAGCTTGGAAGATGCCTGCGATCCATTCATCATAATTTGACCCTGCCAAGCAGCCGAAGGGCTCTCCAAACGCCAAATCTCCAATAATGTCGAACGTGGTGTAGTTGTACCAATCTGAGAGAACAACCGGTTTCCCTTCGTTGCAAAATCCGCGCAATTTTTCAACCAGGAGATCAACATATTTCCGCATCAGAGGTTCCTGGTCCCTCATCGCCTTCTCCGAAAACCCATGGGCCATTTGCCGCCGCAGCTGCCCATGTTGCTCTCTCGCCTCATTGACGATATGAAGTGGCTCGTCTTCAAGTGGCTGGTAGAACCATCGCGCTTTTTCCATTTCTGGCTCGCCCTTTTTGTGTCCCATGATATCCTTCCATGCATCAGGGTGGGAGAAAGCAAGTTCATCTGGCGCAATCCGGACAATGTTACCGTAGCGATTGTGGAACTCCAGCATATCAAATGGGAGTGTTCCTCTGACCGCTCGCACGCAATAGGGGAGACGGCTCAGGGCGTGGGATATTGGACCTGGGAAGCGGCTGAGTGGATGGAAAAAGACATTATAAATGGCTTTGGTGATGAGGTACGAAACGGCCTGTTTTTCGTTAGCGAAGATGTTATCCGAAAGTATCTTAACTCACTATGAAAATGCAAATGGCCGCTCCGGACTTCACATCCATAGCTGTATTTTCGAAAAGCATCTTCTCAATTTGTTGTAAAAGCGGGGTTTTCTGAGGACAATAACCCCGTTCTTTGTGAGGGCAGGGCTGGGGCAATTTGCAGTCTATATGCTCAGGGTCTCAGTGTCAATACGATATCCTGGAGTTGATCAGAACCACGTGAAAATCAATATATCATCTTGAATAAATGAAGTATCAATATTGGGACTGGGTTCATACAAATAGGATCTCTTCCATTATGTCGTCACAGATAGTCTCCGTCCGATTCGTTGAACGCCGAATCCGAACCCGAACACGATGTAGATCATTTCTATTCTACGTTACTGAACATTGGGAAGCTCGATTAAGCAGCGAAATGAAAGAAAAAGAACCTGGAGCAGTATTTCACAATTTCAAACTACCAACTCTTTTTTTGGAAGCGCGTTGCAGATTTTGACCCTCTGGCTCTTGATCTTTGTGAAGCACAAGTGTTCGACAGACCCACATTGATGCCACTGAACGGAAATAAACAACCAATGAGAATCACTATATTCCGAATACGAGCCCGCTCAGCGATCAAATGCCGAGTCTTCTCCTGTGAATCTACCGATTCATAAAATGAATCGGAAATATTCATTCCCGTGAAAGCGATTAGCAGAAATACATGCTAAATATAATAGTTTTGCCATGTTCTCGATGTGCAACAAAACACAACCACACTCGTCCATCGTTATAACGCATGCGGAGCAATGTCGCCGAGAGCCTCTGCAGACCCATCTCCCCCCGAAAGTAGCGGCCAAGGAACTACAGACGGGGTGAAGGAAACCAAGGAAGAGGACATAGGGAGCAAGGATGAAAGGAATGACTTCGAGGTATTCTGGGATGACCCTCCCGATCAAGACCCTGCCAATCCGATGAATTGGAGCACCGCGCGCAAATGGACCATTGTTGCGATCGTCTCCTTCATTACCTTTCTGACGTACGTACCATCGAAACAAGGTTTCGATTTATACTAACCAGGATAGTCCTCTTGCATCTTCAATGTTCGCTCCTGGTGTCCCGCAGGTCATGGCTGACTTTGGGATCAACTCTGTTCTCCTTGCGACCTTTATAGTCTCGATCTATATCCTGGGATTTGCATTTGGGCCTCTGGTTGTTGCACCACTAAGCGAGCATTATGGTCGATCGATCGTCTACAATACCTGCAACGTCCTGTTTCTGATCTTCAACATCGCTAGCGCCGTTGCTCCAAATCTGGCGTCACTGATTGTCTTCCGATTCCTTTGTGGTTTCGCCGGTGTGACACCCACGACTTTGGGGAGTGGCACGATCGCAGATCTTATACCACCACAGAGCCGAGGCAAAGCAATGGCCTTGTGGTCATTAGGGCCGCTTTTTGGTCCCATCATTGGCCCCGTTGCTGGTGGGTTTTTAGTCGAGGCAACGAATTGGAGATGGGTGTTTTGGGTGCTTTCAATAGCGGTATAAAAGCCCCTTCATGGATTACGAAACCGATTCTGACTTTTCCCCACAGGGTGGCGCTGCGTCTATCGTTTTCTTCTTTGCAGTCCCGGAAACGTATGTCCCAGTCCTCCTGGAACGAAAGGCGGCACGACTGCGAAAAACAACGGGGAACGATTCCTACAAGTCTCGCTTGAGCTCTGGCGCTTCGCCCAAAGAACTCTTTTTGAGAAGCCTGGTACGGCCAACCAAAATGTTGCTGCTCTCACCCATCGTGGCCTCGTTGTCCATTTATATCGGAGTTCTTTACGGTCTTCTTTACATCCTTTTCACAACCTTCACCGAAGTTTTCGAGGGCCAATATGGGTTCTCCGCTGGAGCAAGTGGCCTCTCATTTTTGGGAAGCGGCGTTGGTATGCTCTTGGGCCTAGCATACAGTGCTTACCTTAGCGATCGCAGGATCAAAATAAAGATCCAGCGACAGGAAAAACTCCAACCAGAGGATCGGCTCCCATTTTACATGACATTTCCTGGTGCTCTGGCCGTCCCCATTGGGCTTTTTATCTACGGATGGTCGGCAGATAAACACGTCCACTGGATTGTCCCTGAGATTGGAAATGCCGTCACTGGATACGGCATGATTATTATACTTATGTGTGTCCAGACTTATTTGGTCGACGCATTTACTGCTCACGCTGCCAGCGCAATTGCAGCGTGTACCGTTCTGCGCAGTCTAATGGGAGGTCTCCTGCCTCTGTGTGGGTTGAAACTATACAATGCAATTGGCTTGGGATGGGGGAACAGTTTATTGGCATTCATCGCTCTTGGAATTGCGCCAATTCCGATTCTGTTCCAGCTTTTTGGAGAAAAACTTCGGAATCATAGTAAGATATCTATTTAGCGATTTTTTGGAACAAAGTTATTGTCAACGAGATCCAAGAGTCTCCCAGCCAATTTGCTCTTGCGGCCACCTCAGCCAGCTGCAATATTTCTTATCAAGAACAGAGGTTATCTGCTTCATAAGTCGCCCACTGAGTCCTTCCATCCACCACATCCATTCAATCTGGCGGAGGGCCACGCAGAAATAGGAAAATATGATAAGGGCGACCGGATCCCATGTCCGCAACAGGTCCAGATAATCATCCGATACTTCAAGCAGCCATGCAAAAACGTCTGCTGTTTCAAGGCCTCGTCCCTCACCCAGTTTCAGAACCACTCCCAGCGTCCGGCCCACGTTGTCTAGGGTCTCTTGATAAGTCCGCAGTATTTGGTCGTTGTGAGAGCATTCTTTGCTGATCATTTTCTTTAATTCCCAAACATACATCTGGCCTAGGTCCATGGCTTGTGACCCACGGCGCACAGCTGCCGAATAGGAGCCATTTAGAAAGATGGGTGCGAGCTTTCCTGTGCGGAAGTCCTCGCTGCTGGAATCAATAATAGTTTTCGTTCCGCGAAATAGGCGAACCCAATCGCATAGGCGACCCCCTTCAAACAAAGTCAAAAAGCTTTCCTCGTCGTGGTTGCACGCACAGGAGAAGATACATGTGAGGGACGAAAATAGGAAAAGTGCGACACTGTTCTCGGATGCAAGAGCGGGAACAGCCGGCACCACACTGCGAATAGCGATATCATGGTGCCATTGTGCCCGAGTGAAGCAGGCAGCACGCCGATGGGGCTCGCAGCGCCCAAGATGAAGCGCGGAAATGGCTAGCAGCGCATGTAACACAAAAGGCGTGGAGAATCCAATTCGAGGAGCGTGTTCGTGCCAAACAGACTGCACGGCGGGGACTCGAGATAGTGTGTAGCAGGTTGAGGACATATAGTGGTGCAACAGTTCAAGATCAAAGATAGCAAATTCTGCTGGAAATGGACCTAATTGACCTAAATTGAGACTTGGGATGTATCCTCGAGGGCTGGTCGTCTCTGGTCTTTGTTCTGATCCAGCAGGTTGGTGGCCTTGGCTGTCATTCGATAATTCCTCGAAAGAGCAGTCTACGCCGTGTACTGTACAGTTGCGACAGAGAGGTTTGCGTTCATCACACTGGGAATGGGACACAGGCGTGAATAATCTAGGCAGGAGGCAGAGATATGGGCGAGCTTACCTTCACCTTCCTCCTTTTACATTGCAAGCATCCTGCCTTTGATTTTCTATGCGATCGACGACCTGGGGCAGCTGAATCCATATTCGTCTCGACATTCAAGCAGGGGCTTAATGGATCAAGGTACCCCAACTGGCCAAGAGAACTGCCGGTCCCGTAATGCGCTAATCGCTTTAGGTTAGACTGTTATATCTACACATTATATGCTTGCCCCAAGGATATGATCTTTATACACAATAATCAATAATTAATGTCCCAAAAGAACAAACTAGTACGGCTCTGCTTTCGCTAGAATTGGCTATCTTTACCCTATGGGTTCAATCTAAGTAACGCGATCAGCGCAACACCCCCCCTCCCCCCATATTCGGGAGTCGGTCTCCGACATCCGCGATTGACCCAATGAACTAGGCGACAATTTCTTTGCCCCCAGATTTAACAATGTGGGGAAAATAGAGATTGCTAATATCCCGATAGCCGGAATTGTGTGTTTTGTTTTGATTCCAGATAATTCTACCTTTGTTGTAGGTACAGGGCGTCATCCTAGCCCAGAGGTTGATTTGATCCGAGCCGTCAAGACCAGGGATATATATGAGTAGTCAACAGACAATCTATGATACCTCCTTTTGAGCCCTTGAAATTAGAAGATCTGCTATTGCCCTCATTCCATCGAGATTCGGGTGAAGGATGGGTCCGCGTCGAACCACCGTTGAAAGATCAAAGCCTCCAACCCAGGGTTCTTTGCTGCCAAGTGCGTGCCCCAGGCTGAGTTCGTGGACCGGTACCCTCTCACACCAGTCACCCCTACTTTCCGCTGCGACGACATAGGCGTTTTGTAGTGCAGATGCGACTTGGCGATGATGTTCTAGTCTCTCTTGATTGAAGGCAATATCCTGACTAGGCCGTGTATCAGGTCCTAGGACAGCGAGGTATTCGACAAGAAAAATGCGAGCTTTTGGAGCTCGTGTGTGTATTTTGTCGAGAACTTCGCCTAGTCTTTCAGCTAATTCACTTGGAGACAACGGGTCAGACGATTGTACTGGTGACTCGGAGGAAACAGCTGATCTTAACGCCTTTAAACCCCCGATGAGGGTGTTGATGATTGCTCCCGGTATAGTTGCAGCCCAAGCGTCGGAAATCATGCCACCGATGTAGTTGATGTCGTTGCCGCCGGCAGTAACGGTTATGATATCCGCATCTTCGGGCAGATTCGAGAGTTGGGTCGGGAAAATTTCCTTGGAGAACGGGGCAGTCTGTGGATCGACTGTTATGTTGAGAAGGGTTGCGCCAGAAACAGTAAGGTCAGTGAGCTCGGCGTTCAGCTGTTGCGACAGGAGATGAGCGTAATTCTGCCCTGATCGCATGGCAGCGCGTGGTTCGATTTGTGGGGGGATACCGGGACCAGCGGCAAACGAGCTTCCCAAGCTTGCAATTTGGAGCTTCTTATTTCCAGGCTCCATGTTATTATCAGAAATCCCAAATAGCAAAGAAGAGTTGAGGGTTTCAGAAGACTCTTGTCGTGGCTTCTGAGTTCCCGAGAATGACCGGTTTCTATTTCTGGAGGCCGAGATTCTCGGGGAAACCTGAGGACTTGAGGCCGATACCGTGAGGATCTACATGCAGCCACGCGTTCAAAGCATTTGTACTCTCCAACCTAAGGACCAGGTATATACGTGGAAAAATTCCCAATATAGACTAGCATGACGTGACAGTTAGGCTTCGAGAAACAATCGAAGAGTGTAGGTGGTGACACCAGTTACGGGACGTACTGTAACCCGATCAGCAAAATCCCCATATTCTAGAATCGGCCTCCGATACCCGCGATTGAGCCGATGAACTAGGCGATAACTCGTTTCTCCCCAAGTTTAATAATGCGGGGAAATTTGAGATTTCCAATGTCCCGATAGCCGGGGTTATGTGCTCTGAGGCATAGTCTGTTTAACTAAATTGTCCGCTTTGCTCGCGAAATTTCCGCTCCAGCGCGGCTATCGGGACACATGGCGCAATGTAGAGAGCGAATGATGGGATTCTATTCTGATTTAGTAAATCAAATTTGATGAAAGCAGGTATATAAAGGGACAGAAGAAATTATCATCTCAGTAAGAAGCCAGTCAAGCCTCAAAAGCTCTGCCATGGTTCGTCTCTTCAGTATTGCTGCATCTGCAGTGCTTGCCACTTCGTTTGTTTCATCCTCTCCAACCAGCGGTCCGAATTATGCCACTTATATCAACTTTGCAACGGACGACATCCTAGACAATGACGATGGCCTGCCTCCTCATCCACTCCAGGGTCTTCCTTACGGTAAGCCCACTTACCCACTCACGGTGGATGGCAACGGCCGAGAGCAAGTCGAAGCCCACTTGAATTATTTTGAGGGTAAATACTGGATGCATTCAGCGACTTGGGGCTGTGGCGGCAACATTTTTGTCTACGGCATTGTTGAAGGCATCAACTTTCCTGAATCACCCATATATCCGCCAGGCCGGTACGGCGAGAAAGGAAACTGTGGAATCAAGTCATACTCCTCCCCGGATCTCACCAATTGGACTCTGGAAACCTTCTACCAGCCCGATATAACGGTTGCCAACGTGACAAAGCCCGTGGTCCGTTACAGTAATGCCACCGGCAACTACGTGATGTATATGGGCTCTCCCAGTGAAGGTAATTTCTATTACACAACTTCAAAAAGCCCTGGAGGTCCGTGGAGTAATCCTCCACGAACGATGACAGGGGCGCATATCAACCACGATTTTGACGTCGCCGTTGGACCTGATGGGAGCCATTACATTGTCTCGGATCCTTTTACCGAGATGATCTCGTTCAATGGCTATTATACTCTACCTATTTGGGATATCTGGGTCCAAAAGCTGGCCCCTAATCTTACTGCAACTGTTGGCACCAACGAGACCTCAGCGAGAATCCGCACTGCTCGATCTCTCTACGCACAGGGACTACATCTCGAGGCTGCCAGTTTCTTCTACCACAACGGGTACTGGTACATGATGTTTGGTAGAACATGCCAAAATTGTGCTGGTCCAATTTATTACCTCTACGCCAAGAACCCATTGGGCCCTTACATCGATGGCGGATTTGTCAGTCTCGACGGCTGTGGTGGCCAAAATAAGGGCGCCAATGTGCTTCCCTCGGCGAAAGGACCGATTGTCGTCGCTGGGAACCTAGGATACCGCACTTCGCCTACAGACATTGTTGTGAACGGCTCAATATGGCATGGAGACAATCACCAAGCGGCCTCCAGCACTTTTTTCTTTCCTGTCGAGTTCAACAGGGACCACACTATCAAGGACTATACATGTCCACCGACAGTCCAAATTCCTCTGGCAAGTAACATCCACACTCAACCAGAGTCTCCTATTTCGTATCAATTGGACGGTCGGATTCGCAACTGGCAAACGATAGAAGCAATTTATGACCCTCCAAAATCAGGATCCCGCCTCGAATTTCCAGTTTGGCAACGTACAGACAACCTGGGGCAAACCACCAATGCTGGACCAATGCTTGATGGCCTGCTTCAAGTGACTGTTGAGTTTTCTGACGGCAACAGCACGGACTTCTCATGGTCTCCAAGAGATATCTCCTGGGCACCGGCCAAAATCGCGATGGATGTCTCCGGCAAGCAGATCTCAAAGATAATCCTGAGCACCAATGCCACAAATGGCTGCTTTGGAACCTTGGTAGAGCCAAAGAAGTCCGACTCAAATTATGGTTCGCGGGTTCGTGGGGCTTTCAAAGACTCACCCAAAGCCGAGCTATATGTGTATCAGTTTTAAATTTCTCTGCATTTAGTGTATGAAAGCCTCTAAAAGAAAACTTAACCAGCGTTAGCAACTACTTGAAATTCCCTTTATCAAAGCAAGAATTGAACTAGGGAGTCAAGAAATAGAGAGTGGAATCGAGGTTCAATATCCATCAGCTTGTTCTGGGGCTCCGGGACAGTACAAGATCTTTCCTCTAAATTTTGATAGAAAGGGCATAATGGTTGCAGAAGAACTAGCATCGGACAGAGAGTCGTCGTAATGTGCCTAACTCAGGGCAGAACTACGACCAATATGTTTTATCGTTTCAAAATTGACTGAACCGATATTCTCTGTTTATGCATGGTCAGAACACGATAGAAGCGTCTTCTATTCTATAATGCACTTCATATTTAACATATCAATTCTCATCCTCGAGTACAATAAAAAAAGACCGTGGGCAGGCTCTACAGCTCACCGGGTGTATTGCATGGTCTTTTGTGTCCCGACGTCCTATATGTACCCTCATGACTCCATCTTGACTGAAGATCCCGCAGATTCGTCAGCCTCTGATATTTCCAGCTGGCGTGTCCGACGATCATTTCTAACAACAAAGTACCAGCAGCTACCAATTGCCATACATGCGAAACACAACAAGCCAATAGAGCAGCTGTAGCTGACGTGGTAGTAAGGCCCGAATTTAGGTTGATAGATTTGAGGTCCCTAACATTGGCAGTAGTCTTAGCGAGAGAAACAAAATTATGACACGTTCAAGACGGTGGTACTTACCACAATGCCCATCAATTGGGCCGCACCATTGGTCATTCCAATGGCCATACCTGCTGCCGTTGTACCATGAGCAGCCCGAATACGCTCTGTCACAGAGTAGCTATATTAGCCACTAATTTTGAAGAATTTAGGGATTAGAGGTCTCACCTGGCCAGACAATTGGAAACAGACTCTGAGACGCCGCGGTGGCAATCATAACGAAGATATACCTTGCCACAGAATCGTTCACGGTAATCAGTAGGATATAGCATAATATTTGCAACGCCTCAATGCCAAGAGCAGCAACCCAGGAATTGAGACGGCCTTTGTGGACAAAGTATGCAATCGTGACGAGGAATATGAAGTTAAAAGTATAGGGTGGCTTCGGGATGATATTAGTTTTGTTCGGAAAAAAAGGATTACTATATTGCAGCTGCTCACCATTGTCATAATCTGGGAGATGGCCGTATCGGTCATACCCAACTCGTAGATGACAGTCGGCAAGACAAAAGTTATACCAAAGCCGCCGATACCGTGACCAATCCATATAAGAGTAAATGGAATAAATGTGGGGTCCTTGAAGGCCTTTTTGAGTTGGTCGAAATTCCATGTTTTAGCTTTCATGTCTGGCGCAGTCTCAGCCAAGTCTGCACGAAGGGCCTCTTTTTCTTCGGGCTTGAGAAATTTGGCCGTATCAATGTCTGAGAGGTATTAGCAAGGATTTTGTAGTTGGCAGTGGGAAGTATAACTTACAATTCGGGAGAAAGAAGTATGTATAAATGCCGCATAGAATGGCTGGCATGCCTTCGAGGATAAATAGCTAGTTTATGCATGTCAGTATATAATCACCTTGATATGCATCTCTGAGCGCCTACCCATCGCCAACCGGCAAGACCACGGATTCCATTCATGTAGGAAATAGCGTATGCTTGAAGAGAAATATCATCAGTCTCGCTACTTTTCTTAATTTGTGGCTGCTAGACATACCCAATAGTCCACTGATAGTTCCAGAGAACATGCCGCTTGCGTAGAAGATGCCCTGCGTTTTCATATAAATTAGAATACTGCTTTGTACAGTCTGGCTCGATGAGCCATGGAAAAAAGAACAGAGCAACTCACAATCCTTAGGGGAAGCCTGTCGGTTGGGTACCAAAAGCTGAGATGATATAAGACACCTGGGTAGAACCCAGCTTCACATAGCCCTAAGAAGAAGCGGGTTGTGAGGATACCGGCATAGTTCTGAGTGGCGGCCTGGCACATTGAGACAATTCCCTAGATTCATTGCTTATCAGTCCATGTCTTACTACCACTTCTATTGAGTGGGATACTCACCCAAGAGACCATGATGCGACTCATCCACACATTCGGACCGAAACGCTTGAGTGCCAGCGTTGCCAGTGGCTCGGCGAACATGTACGGGTAGTAGAAGATGCTGAGCACCCAGGCCCACTGCTCGCTGTTCAGATTGCCCAGCTGCTTCTCAATACCTGTTCCCTGCTCCAAGTTCATGATGGCTGAGTTGCTGATATTGCTGACATGAACTCTCATGATGAGATAGACAAAAGAATACCAGATCAGGATATGTCTGTCAGCCTTTTTGCGCCCAGCGCTGGCAGCATCTACCGCTTCTTCCAGACTGCGGCCGTCGCTCGGGGACTCCGATACATCTTTCACCGGAGGAGAAGACACCTTTTCGTCAATATCTATGGGGTCCATGCTGAACGGTTATAGGGACAAATTGATGCCGTCGTTAGATAGTCGACGTCAGGATTGGACTTGGGAATCGAACAGAGTCGAACTATTCTAGCTCTACGGAGAATTACAGGCATCGCCGCTATTAAAAAAAGTTACAAGCAGTTGGGAGTGAGCACGCCTTCAAATTGACATATTGACAAGGATGGCATCATATCCAGAGCTAGTGTCGAATAAGCGCGGGATCACTGAATAGCCTTACGCGGACACAAGAGAGGACCAGACAACGGGATATGGAACTCGGGATTTGCTCAAGGAATTGAAGTTAAATGTTCTTACGTTCGGTATTTTGGCCGAGAGTCAAAAATATTTGCGATTGGGGGCGCGGATGGTGTGACGGGAGGAATCATTCGACCAATGAGCCCAACCAAAAATCGGAGGGGACAAAGGTACAAATGCGCTTTTACGTCCTGGTGCGGGGAGATCTTGACAACCCCTCAGAAGCAGACACAGTACATAGAAGGCGATAATTCACTTCAGACAAGCATCGCAATGTCGCCAGCACTCACTATCCAGGGTCCCGACCTGCCCCATTGGGAGCAGCCGGCTAAGACTTCAGAGAAGTTGCCATGGGCAAACATCAAAACCATCGACCTGAGCACCTTTGATCAGCCTGGTGGCAAGCAAAAACTAGCAGCAGATCTCCGTGACGCGGTAAATAAACTGGCTCTGTCGCATTATAGAACGGGATAGCTAACAAGATCAAGGTCCACGAGACCGGCTTTTTCAGTGTTGTCGGTACCGGCTTTACCAACGAAGAGGTCCAACGACAGTATGATATCGGCCAGGCCTTTTTCAATATTCCCCTCGAAGAGCGAACTCGTCCTGAGTACCGGTGTGACTTTGCAAATGGCAATTACTTCGGTTATCGCGCTGTATGTGGTCTTCCATGTCTATTTCCTGCGACTGTCAAACTAACCAAGAGATCACTTGCAGGCGAACGAGAAGCAGATCAAGGGCACCGAGGTCAAGGACAACGTTGAGTCGTTCAATTTTGCCAAATTCACTCAGGCGTACGCCGACCAGCCGTTCCATCCGTTCTTCGAGCCCTACCGTGCGGAGATGGCGAATTTCTCTCGGGTGCGTGAAACAGTGTACAACCGTCCTTCCCGTCAGATAGACTGACTTTTATTTTCAGCGCGCCCTCGGAATTGCTAGTAAGATATTCGAACTTTGCGCAATCCTCCTCGAACTTCCAGAGGACTACTTCTCATCCGGACACCAGTACGACGAGAGAGGCGACGACCACCTCCGATACATGATCTACCACCCGCGTAGCGAGGAGGACGATGCGAAGGTTGACAACAGCTGGTCCCGTGCGCACACGGACTTTGGATCCCTGACGCTACTTTGGAACCAGACCGTCGCCGGTCTGCAGCTGAAGACCCCCACCGGCAAGTGGGAGTATGTCCCACCAGTCGACGGCGGCATTATCTGCAACGTCGGCGATACGCTGGACTTCTGGTCTGCCGGATACCTCAAGTCGACAACCCACCGCGTTGTCCGGCCTCCAAAGGACCAGGTTCACATTCACCGGCTGGGTCTCTTCTACTTCGTGCGGCCTGGTGACAATGTTGATATCAAGCCCGCGCCGTCGCCCTTGCTTAAACGATTGGGGCTGGTTCCTGAGAACCAGGAAGAAAAAGAGCCGGTCCGTGGTCTTCAATATGTGAGGGAGCGGGTGAAGAATTATCACAACCATACCAACTATGCGGATATGACGGGTCACAAGTTCCGCGTGGGTAACCTTGAGATTGTTGATGAGGCTCGGTAAAGCACTGGTGCTTGCAGCAATGGGTGACTTGCAGGGGCTGTACATAGGGTAGGTTTTAGTCTCAAAATTGTATATTCGCTCAATATCATGGGAGGCATGTTATCGTTCATAATGTTCTCCCACCTATAGTAGTCGCGCTTCCACTTAGTTGATCACAGTGCAGCTGTATTTAGGTCTCTTTTAGGTCTCTTTTAGGTCTCTTTTAGGTCTCTTTTAGGTCTCTTTTTACTGGGGCTCACTACTACTAAACAAGGTACCGCCTGACAGACCATTTATTGGTATTTTACCCGAGAATCAAGACACCTTAGACTGGTCAGCACGCGACTCAGTTGTCGCCAGACGCCCGAGTAGACGTGAATCATCTCGCAAAGGGTCTGACACCTCAAGCCCTAATTAAGGCCTCCTCGCTAACGGACCATTCCACACCCCCCCCCCCACAAGGCACGGGAAGAGCGGGAGTATGCGTCAATGTGGTCCCTGGCTACAAGTCTAGATTGAGTGGAGTGTCCCAATGTAATGATAATGCATACCGCGGGATTATTTGCCGGGCAACGCGATACCGGAGGCGGGGGTGAGGCGAGCATTCCCGAGGTCGGACGGGCATGCTGGTTGCATGCGGACATAATTGGCCAGGCTTTACTCTCATGGGAATACTTGCGCCAGAAGAATAATTCCCGCAACAATAACACTCATAATAGTTGTGTGCATTGGATCTTCTTATTCTACTACAGTACTCCGTCCCCGAACCGGACCCAGTGACGTCAGGCTCCACTTGTGTCCAGACTCATCCCCTTCTACCGGTATGTAGGAAGTCAGGCAATGCCTAGGATAGTAATAATCATAATCATGGTATGATGTATGACTAGGTCCTGATGTACTACTTCTGGATAAGAGAAGCATATTACACTCCCATGATGTAGCCGATGGTACCGCGATGTTCGCCTTGGCCGCATTTGGACCAGCGTGTGGCGCACGTGCGATCGGCTGCTCTTATCAAGCGGTACCAAGTCTGCGAACGTAGCGAACTAGGTTTGAGGGGTTTCTGGTTGCTGCTACAACTCCTTAGGCATGAGGGGCTTACCCAGTCGGGGCGCAGGGAACTGACTTCCAGAATCCTAGTAGTGTGTAGATACACAGCTACTTACTATTCTAGGGTAGAGCTGGGTATGCTAGGAGAGAATCATCTACATCATCTACTATAATCCTGGCAAAGGAATAGAATAGAGTAGAATAATCATTAGCTATAAGAGGATTCAGATAGTAATAAATCAAGAATCCGACGTAGTACGCCGGGTCCGCCCGGCCACGCTTTGGCTGCTGGCGCCTTGACTGGCCGCACATGGTCATTGCTGTACACACGTTCTGCCCCCTCCTGCCTGCCCTGTGGCTTCCTCCTTCTTATTTCTTTCCCTTCCCTCCCTCCAAGACTGAAACCAAGTTCTATTCTCACCTGTCCCCCAGACATTCCCCAGACCGTTGCTTTGCGCCCCGGTCTGTATCTTATCGCGCCTTATCATCCTTCCCCCGATCGCGTCGCATCTCCCGTTGTGATCCTCATCCGGCCCCATCAGCCCTGAACACGTCGCGTTCTGCTTCACTGCACCACCCGTGTTCTTTGTGTTGACTGTGTATCAGGTATGTGTCTACCTTTCTTTGTTGATCCTTCTTTATCTCCGTCGCCACCAGATGTTATCTCGGTGGTGCCACTGGTACTTGCGAACCACTGGATCGTCTGACTCATATGATATGAATATAGCCAACACAACCCCCTTTCTCTTTCTTCGCCCATCATGGCTCCTCAAACGTCTACTTCCACCATCGCGATGGCTCTTGCCGGCAAGACTGGCTCTGTCGACATCCCTCAGACTCGGTCGGGCCTCGCGTCGGGTCGTGCCCTGTCGCGTCGTCTTAGCAAGCCGGCCATGCTGCCTACGCCACCCAACTCCATCTCCCCTACCCTCCCTCCGCAGGCCTTCAAGCACCGCGCGACCTTTTCGCCGGGATCGCCGCTGTCGACAGTGCCCCAGCTCGACTCGGATATCGACCTCCAGGACGCGGTGGAGCATGCGAACAGCCAGGACCAGCCCCAGCAGGCTGCGCGCGAGCTCGACAGCGCCGGCGCAATCACGCCCGCCATGCTAGCCAAATACCACCTGCCAGAGATCCTGCTGCACCAGGGCCCGATGGCTATTCGTCATGTCATGGGCTACCTGACCACCTCGGTGCCAGGCTTCTCGTGCATCCCCGCGGCTAAGGCGCGCCGACTGGTTGTTTCCGCGCTGGAAGGCCGTGGCCAGGGAGGCCAAGCCGGCGGAGTGGATGGCGATGTCATCTTCGAGAAGGCCGGTTGGGGCTGCTGGGATGCGCACCACCGAGGAGAGCCCGCGCGCGACCAGGCAACCTCGCCTCCGTCCAGTATTCCGGGCTCATTCCAGCAGCGCGGCCTGCAAATCCAGGATCGCTCTACGGCGTGGCTCAACAAAGGCCGGGCTCCCTACGGCACGAGCATAGGCGCTGACTCCACGGCGTTTTCGTACTTTGAGGACTATGGCGCGCACGGGGATCTCGATATGCTCGAGCATGAGGCCGACAAGATGTCACTCGATGGCGACGAGCGCGAGTATTGCTCTTCTTCGGAAGCCCCGGACGAGATGCAAGATGACGACTGGGGCGAAGGCGACGTCACCGACGAAGAGGACTGGGCGCAGATTGGCGCGGATGCCCTGCGCGCTCGCTCGATGAACGGTGGTGGCGGTTTCTTGCCCAGCCACGTCACTGCGCGAGCTAAGCCGCAGCCTCCTAGCCTCTTCGCCAACGACCTACCATCCAAGTCCGCTCCTACGAACATCGATACTCAGGAGCGCGCTGCAGTGGAGGCGCTTCTGCGACTGGGCTCCATGTAGTGTCTACATCCATCACCATCATCATATCATCATCACCGGCGTTTTTTTTTTTTTTCTTTCTCGGATTGGGAATCACAAACCACGTTCATAATCCGGTCGTCAAGGCTGGACCGGACCGCGCTTGACGGGCTTGTTACCCCTTTTTTTTCGCGACACTTAATCATGAAAAAGACACGACCAGATATTCGCACATTTTTATTTCAACTGCGACTGGTTCGATAACATGCATTGGTTTCCTGGGTCGGCGTTTTTGGGGTTTGTTTTCTTCACGTCTTACGATCAAATCTGAGCAGGACCCGACACCGTCGATCCTGTTCTACTCTCTACAATATCCTGTTCCGGGTACTGCTTACCCCAGACATTGGGGCTCTGTGGCGTTTCTTCATTTCCTTTCTTACATCAGATCCAATCGAGTACATGTCTGTACATGTCTGGGATCGGATTCTGTCTTGGTTTTACTTACTTACTTTCTTTTAATGATCTCGGATTCCTGGGTTGAGGAGAAGAGCCTGCCTATTGCCTGACCAGAATGTGCTTTGGTCGTCTTGATTGTACTGTACTGGGTACATATCTGTCTGGTTGTTGGTCTGCTATTGCGTGGTGCAAATTGCCTGGTCATCTTGATTGATTCCACTGGGTATTTATTTGCGTCGAGGAATTGACTCCACTCTGCAAGTACATAAGTTCCTAATGAATGTGCATGCATACATACTCTTCTCTGTAAAAAGAGGACCTCTGAGGCTCCGTATACGAATGGTTTCACCGATATCTAGTTGAGCGAGGAAGATATTTGGATCTGATACGAAGAACTCTCTAATTCGCGTACAGACTCGCAAGATCTAGCGTCTAGTCTTTTATCAGCTCTCTACATTCTTCCTGTATGCTCGAAGCAGCTAATCACCCGTCGAGGATATTTGATCAAATGAGGAAAAAAAGTCAGGGTTGCTCTAACTATATCGGCTAGGTACCTAGAACCACGGCGGATCTATCGTTTCTCTCCCAAGCTTCTTCTCCCGTAAGGTATTCCTCTAAGTATATGGAGATTAGCTGGACATGGAGCAGTCCATACAAATTACACAAACTCCATCCCAATCATATAGAACGAAATGCAACCACCATCTCTTCCTTCTTTCGTTTGCCCTTGGAAATAACATGCACAATTAGGATTCGCCATAATCATCCATAGCAGAAAACAACAAAAACAAACAGCACTGAAACCAACGACGTCCATCACCCTCTACCAACAACAATCCTCTAGTTAACCTTCCTTTCTTCTCCCCATGATCCAAGAACGCGCACATCGCTTGACAGCAGTCCTATTTCTCACCATGCGCACTATTAATCCGCTTCCAAACCTCTGCCTCCACCTCCGCTAGCTTATTCCCGGCAGTGTTCATCCACCCCTTAGCCGTGTTGAACATGCTGGGCTCATCCTCGTCTGCGAAGATACTTCCCGCTCCTCCTCCACCCCCGCCACCATAATGCGTCGGTAGGCCCTGCGGTCTACCCGCCGAGCCGGGGGATTGGTATACCGAGGCGAAGGGGGTGGATGTCGAGTTTGGGGTTGCTTGTTGCTGCTGCACGGACGGAGCCTGGTAGGAGTAGGATTGGGTGAAAGGTTTCTGTGGAGGTGCTGTAGCGGTCGCTGTAGCTGGAGCAGGAGAAGACAGGGAGGACGGGATTGGTTCGCCTGCTTTTGGCGGTGGAGGAACAGCAGATGGGGCTGCTGCACTCGCAGAAGGAGGCTCGGGACGGGCGCCGGGCTGCGGCGCCGGCGGGGACTGAGCAGATGCACTCGTCGGCGCAAGCGGCGTCGTCGCTGTAGCAGCTACATTTGCCAGCGGTGGTTGCTGTCCTCCGGAAGCTGTTGTCGCCGTTGGAGTAGGCAAGGTAGGGGCTGCGCCGGGCTGAGGTGCAGGAGGACCGTCTAGCTGCGTGGTAGTGTAGATCGGCGAGTAGGACGGTGCTGTAGCTGTTGCAGAGGTATTGGGTGGTTGGGGGGAAGCCGTGAGCGCGGACTGAATTGCGGTGGCGGGTTCGGGGTGTGAGGTTGTGGTGTGCGTGTCTTCTTCCTTGGCCGCGGGGTTGGCGTTCACGGGCGCAGAGGTGTAGGTTGGTATGCCCGACATGTTGAGTGAGCGTGGTATTTAACGTTCCAAGGTGATGCGAAAAGGGAGGTTGAAAAAGAGTAGAAGTGAAGAGAAGCAGCTCCCGGGGAAGAAGCTTCGGACGTCATACACCCTTGCTTACCGCTGTGGAGCATGAACGCTGATTACAGAGTATAGAGTTCAGTCCACGTCTAGACATTCTGTACTTGCAATGAGCTACTTGGATGTATGGATTTACTTATTATTTTGGAATATAAGCTACTGCAAATACCGCCTCACAAAGTTGTACAGTGCCGGATTCTGGTAATCCTCCTCATTGTCCAGGAAGTGGTCATCCCCATGAGGAAGTTTATATTCAACCGTCAATCCACATCCCAGAATCGCACCCGCAGCTTCGTCAGCCTGTTCCACACCCACAGCCGTATCCGTATCTCCATGCAAGAGATACGGTGGCACCGCGCTCTTCAGCCATTCATTCCATTGCAGCTTAGACGGGAGATGGGCCAGCCATTTGGCCAGGGCGACATGGAATTCGTCGACGCTGCTAGGATACTCGCGTCGGGGGGAATCTTGCGGTACTCAAACACCTCGGTGATGATGCGATCGACGATCTTGGAGAGATTGGCAAGTTGAGCACACCAGCTACTGAACGCAACTCCGTCTTCTTACTGCGTCCGCGAGGTATCCTTCTTGAAACTCGTCCAGTAGAGTCCCAGTCGCCTGGATATGCGATCCGGACGGAATCGTTCACGGCTTCGCTCGGACGAAGAGCGGACGACCGCCCAAAGTGAAGACTTTGGCAATCAGAGAGCGAAAGCGGCCGTGACCTATAGTCTACATGTTTACTGTTGCGAGCAAGGTAGAGACAAAGTGAAGTACAAATTTGAGAAAGAAAGAAGAAGTTTGCAGGCAGTAAAGTACATCGGGTACACAAAAGGGAAAGAGAATCACACCATTCTATGCTTCAAGATCCCCCCGGACCCATTTCTTGACGCATCTATCTTTTGACAATCCCACAACCTCAGCATCCGCGGCTCAGGAGGAACGGCAGCGAATCATCTATTTGAACTTCTTGCCGAAGAGCAGGAGCTGGGCCTGGTCGTAGATGGACAGGACACCGGCACCGGCAACACCACGCAGGATGTTGGCACCGGCACCCTTGAAGAGCGACTTGACACCCTCCTTGGCGACGATCTGGCGGGCGGCATCCATGGAGCTGGAGTACTTGACGGCCTCACCCGAGGTCATCATCATGCGACGGCGGACGGTATCCAGAGGGTACGAGGCAACACCGGCACCGGTGGTGACGGTCCAGCCGAGCAGGAACGAGGCCAGGAAGGAACCCTCAAGAGGGCCAACCAGGAGGACGGGCTTGATCGAGTCGTACATACCGAAGTACAGACCACGGTACACGACAATTCCGAGGACGGAGGGACCGAAGCCACGGTAGAGACCGGCAATACCGTCGCTGGCCAGGGTCTTGCGGTAGACATCGACCAGACCGTTGAACTGGCGCTCACCGGTACCCTTGGCGGACTTGGCGTCGTTGGCCAGACGGGTACGGGCGTAGTCCAGGGAGTAGACGAAGAGCAGGGAAGTGGCACCGGCAGCACCACCGGAGGCCAGGTTACCCATCATCCACTTGGTGTAGCCGTCACGCTCCTTCTTGTAGGCGAACATCGACTTGTAGGTGTCACGGAAGGCGAAGTTCAGGGCCTGGGTAGGGAAGTAACGGATGACGTTGGCAGTGTTACCACGCCACAGCGAAACAACACCCTCAGCGGCAGCAGTACGACGGAAGCAGTCGGCAATACCGGCGTACTTGCGGTCGAGACGACCGGCCTTAAGCATCTCATCCTATAAAGGGGTTAGACATGGCTGCTCATCAGGGGCGGGCCCAAAATGAAAAAAAATTTTCAACGTCAAAGCGCAAGTCCAGTCGCTGTCACAATTGAAGAATTTTCATTCATCTTCGAGTCAAAACTAACCTGGTTCTGGATGAGGAGCTTAATACGCTCGATGGGGGCAGCAGCGGTCTTGGAGACAGCGGCGGAGACACCACCCACTACACGCACAGTTAGTTATCATCCAACAAAAACGGGCCCATGGTGATTGTGATGCCAATCGATGGGATTGGCATGATGGGCACTGGTGATGAGTGTCAGGGTTGGCACATACTCAGGAAGTCAACAACGAAGCCCTATTCAAACAAAAAAAATCTGTTAGCATCATCTGGCATCTCCCAAATCGAACCAGCATCCTCCAATCCATCTCCCCGATTCAGTCTGATGCGATTCTGGATGCCACAGCATCCATCGAGGCACCATGCCGACCGGCAAAGATGGACCGAACAGGCCAGCTCAGCAGGAATGGCGACTTACGGGCATGCCCATGAAGGACTTCTCCGCCTGGTTAACGTCACCCTTTGACATTGTGAAGGTTGTGCAAAAGAAAGAAATGCAACAAAGAGAGGAGATGGGGGAAGAAAAGACACTTCACAGGGATGGGGGAAGAGAAGAAAAAAAAGAGAAGAAGGGGCGGAAGGGGCAGAAAAAAATACGGCAAGAAGCGAACGCTAGCCCCGATCAAGTAAAAATTACACTGTAACAACGCCGTTTTGGTTACGGCCAGGCCGGTATTTCCCGATCGCAGAAATTTTTGCACGCCGGCCATTGTGCTGGTTGGAGAGGATGTATTGATTCGAGGAATGGTTCTGGCAGCAGAGACTGTCTCCATACAATTATGACTGTTATTTTTCCGCTGCCTTTCCCCCGGTTTTGGCCTGCTACACGCCCCGAACGCCGTCCAGCACCGGACGGTAACAGGCTGACGGGCCCCATGTTTTGCCCGTCCAGAGCCGAAAGAGCCTTCCTTCCCACCGGGGCAACGCCTCCTTTTCTGCTCCGAGTATCCCGGCAATCTCTGCCGGTCGCCACCGAATGCTTTTCTAGATACGCAATTTGTGTGCATTTTGACTCGGTGGTACGGGACATTAGCAACGGCATAGACTATAGGAATTTCTATGCATCTTCGATCAATTCTTGTCGAGTTGATGGTGAGCATATATGATAGTGGGAAATAATTGCGCCATGGGGTCCATGTCATTGGTACGTCGCTGGTAGTAGCGTTCTGCTGCATGAGCGAGGTACATGTACCGCAGCGCTTGAACAAGGCCAGGCACGACCCAATCAGCGATCGGCTCGGAACTCCACCGGGTTCCCGTTTGGGGTTTATCAGTATACAACAGCTGTAGGAAGGGAGAGTCAATCAGGAATCTAGTAAAGCCGAAGATCCGAAGAATTATTTAATCGGATCTGGTGGAAGATGTCTATATTCAAGAATCGGCTGGTCTATCTCCGGGTGTAACTCCCGTGATATTTCTCTCGAGATGTTCGACATATATTGGTCTGCTAGGATCACTGTGAGTTCAAAATTCTCTCATATTGAAAATACTATCCACAAATAAAGTTTATGATCGCAACCCTATAACTCAATCATAACCTACTTCTTCGACCGCTTCCTCTTCTTCCGCCGCCCATCGCCTTCCCGAATATCCACCTTGGCCTCCTCCTCATCGTCTTGCTCAGCCGACGGTCCCGGAGCATCACCGCCAAACTTGAAGGTCGGCCCCTCCTCGTTACCAAAGGTGTCCTTGCGCCATTGACGCAGTCGGGCTTTCTTCCCCAGCTTCCTCTGGTCGCGTGCCTTCTGTTCCTCATCTCGGAAGGCAGCGAGTTTCTTCAAACCCGCAAACTGATTGAGCTGGGTGTCGTCCGCCATGAGAATGTCCCGCGCAGTCAGGCCAAAACTCTGGGGTGAGGTTTCACGGTAGCGGAATTGAGTGGCGTTCTTCTTGGTGGCACCGGGGAGCAAGGTGATGTCGAGGTCCAGATTGCGGTCCACCGCCTCTTCGACCCGCATCCGATCTTTGCGGGCTTCCCGTTTCAGATCGCGCCTCTCCTGGGCCTTGCTCTTCTTCGCGGACGGCTCACCATCCTCTCCTTCGTCGGACGAGTCTAGAGTAGGCCGGGGCTCTTCTTCCTCAAAGTCTGGGACCAGATCTTTGATATCGATATCGTCGTCCCATGTCGGTTTCTTGGGGTGCTTCTGCTTTTTTCCCTCGGTGCCACTCTCACCATCGTCCTCGGCGTAGTATTCTTCCCCAAACCGCTTCTGCATCTCGGATTCCCACTTCTTGTCATCCCATGCATCGTCCAAGAAACGAGCCCAGTCGTCATCCGTAAACTCCGATGCCCGCAGACCGGCGACAGCCTTGATCTGTTTGACCTTGTTCTGCAGTTCCTCCGTCTTGAGTTTGCGAAGGCGGTTCTTTTCAGTATCACGCTGTTTCTTCTCTTCTTCTTTCTGTTGACGCTCCGCATCACGAATCTTCTTTCTCGAGCTCTTCTCCTCTCTGCGAACAGATTGCTTGTTGGTGGCGTCACGGGAATGGGTGAGTAGTTTCTCATTGAGCTTGCTGGGGTCTTCGAAACGGAAGTTGTACGCTTCTTCAAACTTCTCGGCTCTGTCCACTTCCTCGTCGTCTTCCGAATCAAACGGATGCAGCTCGGGTCTTCCAGCAGGGAGCCACGCTCGCGAGGACATGAAGTTGGACAGGAAAGTCTCCGGGTCATTGTCCGCATTTTTAACGTCCAGATTGACCTCGCGTTTGGGCGCTGGAAGCTTCTCGGGTGCCGATTTGCGCACCAGAAAATTGTCTTCTGCGTCCTCCATGTCCTCATCTTCCGACTCATCCTCCGCGTGCATCTGCTTGATCAGGGCATGCTTAAGGTCGGCTTGCTCCTGCGCAAAGGTCTTCGGCGCATCTTCCTCATCGGCGGGGTTGGTACCGCTCAGAAGATTCTCGCGATGATAATCGTGCAGCGTCATCGATTTTTCTTTCTTCACAGTTTCGGCGTTGGCGTCTTCAGGATCGAACTGGGTATAGAACGTGACATTCTGGTCGTATACCCGAGGGTCCTTGGAGCGAATGGCATTTAGAGTGGCCATGATCTCCGCGTCAACGGCTTCCGTAGCCAGCTCCGCGTCATCGTCCTCTTCCTCAGAGGAAGAGTCGTCGGAGTTTGAGGCCTCATCGTCGGCTCGGCGCTTTCCCAGGCTGGATGCCTTGCCATACTTTAACTCCACTAAGACGCAGATATGGTTAGAGGTAAGAAAAAAAACCCATTTTGACTCCAAAGAATGGATTGCACATACGTTTCTGCACTTCTTCTCTCTTCTTGTTGTGCTCGAATCGACGGGCATAGTCCTCATTGACCTTGAACGAGGAATCGGGCGACTGCTTGCCAACGAGGACTCCCCCAGCATCATCTCCAGAGTCAGAGGAATCGTCATCCAGCAGTTTGCGCATCTTCTTCGACGGAGGCTCCATGGCTGCAGCAGAGAAAACGAAGACTCTCAATCGCTGGCAGAACATGAAAAAAAAGTCACTCACCGCTTTCGCTGGTTGCCTCAGGCCACAAGGCAGAACACCCCCTGACGTAATTAGGCCAACCAGGAGCTGCGACTGAACGTGGGCACTAAACCTTCCTGGTACTGCATTGGGCTGGGTTTCAATCCTGCAAACCATCATCATCCTCGTGGTTGTTGGCAGACAACCAGACATCCCCTCCCACCTACGCTGGCCGCCGTGTTTCGTCCTCGCGTCAAGGGTATGCCCGGGAGAGACATCAGACTAGATGTCGACTCAAACAAACACCCCACTGCCGCCCCAAGTCGGGAAGCTCGTGAGCGTGGTGTAAGTTCGGAGACACGAACCAGACTTGATCTGCGTGCTGACTGTTTACCCCCTCCAGTCCGGTCGGCCTTAAAGAAGCGGCTCTTGATTCGCCTACCTTCCGCGCGACCACTCTTCACTTCTGCGACCAGATCGAGTTCATCGAGAAATGGCTGGACGGATATGCCCGAGCCGCCACCAAGCTCACCTCCGAGCTAACCGCTCTGGAGAGTCTGGTGGGCAGTTTCCTCTCCTACACGACAAACCCCCTCATCGTCTCCGAAGCCGTGGTCGATCATGACTACACGTTGCTGGCAATGAGGAGGTCCGGGGAGGGATCCAAAGATCTTTGGAATGGCTTCGTTAGCGTGGCAAAAAAGACGGAGACGGCGATTGCGGAACCCATTCGGGCTTTTATTCACGAGGACCTGCGGCACTTCAAGGAAACACGACGCTCCCTGGAGCTCGCCCAAAAGCAGTACGACTATTTGCAAGCTCGATACGCATCCCAGTCAAAGTCCAAAGAACCCTCCTCCCTGAGAGAAGAGGCCTTTCAGCTCCATGAAGCACGCAAAGCCTACCTGAAGACGTCTATGGATTTCTCCGTCGAAGCTCCTCAGGTGCGAAACGCGCTGGATCGACTATTGGTGCGGATATCGTTTGACCAGTGGCGAGACTTCAGACAGTTTCACAATAGCAACGGCAACGCATTCTCCAAATGGTCGTCCGAGATGGACCGCATCAAAGGGTGGGTCCATGAAATGGAGGGAAGTGAAAGGTCCTCCAAACGGGAGCTTCTCTCCACCAGAAAGCAGATCGAAGAGGCTGCGGAGCTGGTGGCACGACCGTCCCGGGAATTGGAGGATTACTCGATCTCTACTGTTCCCTACCTTGGATCTCGGCCTTTGTCGTCGCTCAATATGACCAAAGAAGGGAAAGCGGAAAAGCAAGGATGGGTTAATCTACGGACACTATCAGGGAAACCGACTCGGACTTCCTGGGTTCGACGATGGGCCTTCCTAAAACACGGGATCTTCGGGTGTCTTGTACAGGGTGCGCGCACGGGTGGTGTTGAAGAAAGCGAGCGGATCGGCGTGTTGCTTTGCAGCGTTCGACCAGCGCTTCAAGAGGAACGGCGCTTCTGCTTCCAAGTGAAGACCAAAAACAACAACATCATGCTCCAAACAGAAACGCAACGAGAGTTGATAGAGTGGATCGGGGCCTTTGAAGCGGCTAAGCAAAAAGCGTTGGAGAACCCAGCAAGCACCGACCTCTCGATCACTGGGAAACTTACCGTTCAAGACCCTGCCTTCTCAATCTCTCAACCCCCAGCCCCAGAATTCGCCGCGGAGCCGCACGATTCTCTCACCCCTGATGCACATGACGAAACGAGCTCCTTAGAACGCTCTAGTACGCTCTCCGTTCCGGACCGAGATGCGTTGGCGTTCAGAAATAGCACCGATATCAGCACGAACCGGAGGCTCACTGGGATTGAAGGGGAAGGCTCTACCAGGGAACATGCCCGGGAACACACGGCAAGAATTATCCAAAAACTGGATCTGCATCGCAAGTCGAACAATGCTCCACCATCGCCTGCCACTGGCATCGCCAGCCTCATTTCTGCCAGTCACAATGCTCTCCCTTACGGCAATGCTGGCCCATTCACTGCGGGAGAAGGCGAAGGGATTCGGAGCCGCGGTCGCAGTTTGACTAGCCGTGAGGAACCTGGCTGGAGCCTCGCGCCTCCGACTTTGGCCAACCCACCTGCACCTACCAGCATGAGCAAAGCTGCGGTCGTTGTCAGCAACGAGAGAGGCATTGGACTGGGATCCGCTGATAGCACAGGTGGAATGCCCAGTGGGATGATGGCCAACTTGTGGGGAAGCTCTAATTGGGGGTTTATGAACAAATTCCAACGAGACTACGTTCAGCATATCAATGGGGATCAAGATAGCGCATCCGAAGGACGGCCATCCTCCGCATTGAGTGACTCGTCCAAGAACACGATTGCTGCGCAGGCTGATAACGAAACAACATCGACCGCCCGACAGACACCTGGTCCACGCCACAGACAGACCGTGAGCCTGGATGGCGATGCGTCTAAACTCCAGCGAGCCGCGATAGGGGTTCAACACGAATACCCTAGCTACTATCCCCCGCCGCTCAGAATTCAGGATGCCCAGTTCCGACTGCTGTTCCCCAATGTCAAGAAAGATGAATCATTGGTTCTGGTGTTCAGAGCGACTTGGAGCCCGAATGACCAGCAAGAATTCCCAGGACGAGCTTATGTTACAACCCAGAACATCTTTTTCTACAGCCACCACTTTGGTTTGGTCTTGACCACTAGTGTCTCTCTGGATAGCGTCAAAGAAGTCACCGCTGCCTCCGGGAGAGACTGTGACTTCCTTTACCTGCACACCATCCCACCTCTTGGAAGCGACACTTCCGGACGGGTAACGATCAAGACGTTCCTTGAGTCCCTCCGAGTTCTCCAAAAGCGTCTGAATTTCTTGGTTCAAAACTCCATAGCCGCTGAGCCCTTGACATTGGAGGCCGTCTTCAAAGCTTTGATTGCGATGGATTCCGGGTCTCCAACTCGACATTCCAGCGCAGATAGCTGGGAGGATGCCTCGGCCGGGCTTGCAGATACTAAATTCGATGGGAAGATTGCTGCCCAGAATGATTTCCGAGCTCCTATTTATATTGACAAGGATCTCGACTTGGATGCTAGCCGTGGGCGGGATCTGCCAAAGTTCAGACTTCCCACGCAGCCCGTGGAGTATGTCCCACAAGGAAATCTGGTTCTGGCAACGGAAAAGGTGCTTGATGTCAGTCCTAAGGCGCTGTTCCATATATTATTTGGTGACAAGAGTGCCGTTTGGCAACTTCTACTTCATGAGAGGGAAGCTCGCGGTAGGTTGGACCATTGCCGTCAGTGTAAAGTATGACTGACTGATATGCTGTGCAGACATCACGCAATGGCCATGGGCCGCTACGGAATCGCGTCATCTCCGACGAGACTTTGAGTATCGGATTGGCACTACGGGCCTATTTGGTACGTTTCTCTGCCAATTAAAAAAAAATTGCGGAAGTTAATCTTCTTTTAGGAGGACACCAAGAAAATATCATTGCGGACTACCAAATCATCGATGTACTCAATGATCATCTTTGCTATGTGGTCACCGATAAGAAGACCCCTTGGCATCTTCCATTCCGACGCTCTTTCCGACTGGTCAGCAAAGTTGTCATTACTTTCCAGGCCAAGTCGAAGAGTAAGCTTGCCATTTACACAAACGTGGAATGGCTATGGTCGCCGTACGGTTTGAAGAGTGAGTTTCTTTGGTTTGTTTTGAGAGCTATTTCTAACAGTCGCCAGGTTCCATCAACAAGAGGGCAATCAAGGATCTCGAAGAGGACGCCTTAGATCTGGTAGACTTGGTGAGTGACCAAGTGCGTCGACTCGGCGCACATAGTCGCACCAAAAAGGCCATTACCATCTTTGGCCATGTCGGACGCCAGAGCCAGGTCTCTCACTTCAACAGAGCGGGCGGAAACCTGAAGCTGGAATCGCGGAAGCGACATCAACGAAGCATGACACAGCTGCTTATGGGGATGTTCTTGTCCTTGCTGGACAGTGCCGTTTCGTCGATTGTGATTTGGTCATTCGACGTTCTCCGCTGGTCGTGGAAGACCGTGAGTGCGCACAAGGTCATTATCGTCCTGTTGGTCACCAGCGTGCTCATGAACGGATTCTACTCGTCTCGAGATACTTGGGATTGGTGGCACGAGAGACATGCCGGCAAATTCATGGCCCGGCTTGGAGTCCAACCAGACTTGGTCATGAGCAAGGCCATTTATATGAGAGATATCGACGAGGCCGTTGCAAATACAACCATCTGGCCCAACCTCGGCAGCCCCAGCGACTGCTTCTCCACATTTCATGAACAGACCACGCGATATGCCGAGATGCCTCTTGCCCTTAGTACCGCTGATCCCCGAGACGCGATGGCCCGGAGTACTATCAAACGCTTCCAGCAGACCCGCGAACGACTGGGCACGCACCGACACAATCTACTCGTGGCGCTGCGTGTCGTGAACAGCATCGAGCGAGAGGTCATCCAGAATGAGTGGGAGCGCTGGCTCCGCGACGAGATCCGCCGCTGTCGCCAAGTTGAGATCCTTCTCAGCGGCAACGATACCGATGGCGATAAAGCTGGCCGATTGGCCCAAGCCGAGCACGTCTTCGCCGAACATGCGAATGATGTAAAGCAGTGGTATGAAACGTACTGCTCGAGCTGTCGAAAGGAGCACGACCAAGTTGAGATGAATGGCCGTGATAACCTGCTCGCTTGAAACCTTTTTCTCTGAAGGAAGGTTGCGCTCGACCATCCGGCTGCCTGTTTCTGTGCTTTTGCTTGTTTCGATCGACCACACTATACCCGGCAGCCGATGGTCACACAATGTGGTTTTGTTTTCTTGTGGATAATCTGGCGTATATATGGGTGCAAGCCATTACCCCTTCTTGGAAAATAAGTTGTGAAGCAATGCACATAATAATCCACCATTCTTCTTTCTCTCGTTGTATCGGCGTAGACAACAGACAGACAGACCATCTTTTCTTTTGCGGGAGACCGTCAATTCTGCCTAGGCTTGACCTCACCATCGTGCACCACGTAGTAAGCCACCGTTCCGTCCCCGCCCATACCCTTATCCACCATAGCAAGCAGTATCCTCTTCCCACCCCATTCCCTCGTTGCGCGCGCCGCTTCTTTCTTCGTATAGTACTCCGTGAGCTTAGCCTGCGTCTCTGCATCAACATCCGCCATCGATGATTCCGTGTGGTCCGAGCTCGGAATCTCAGGAAGCGAGTCGAAAACCGCGGCAATGCGGTGCACGCTCCATGACTGGCCCTGCGCAGTGGGGATGACGAATAGTCTTTCGGGACGGAGGTCGTCGTCGCGCAGGCCCTTTTCGAGCATGTAGAGCTGCTCGTCTGGGTGGGTGTACACGCGATGTGGAGGGATGCCGGATATCAGGGACATTGGTGGTGTGTCTGTTGTGCTCTTCAGAGGGATCGGGATGTCGTGGGTTTGGAGAGATGTCCAGAGGTGTTGGTATTGGAGGTTGTGTAGGATCTGGAGGGTGGTGGCGGCTATGGGATGGTTGGATGCGGAGGCAGAGGAGATCAGCTGGGTGAGCGCTGAGGGCTCGGGGGGTGCTGGATTTGGTGCCATTGCGAGGACGTTTTTGTTGTTGATTGGGGTGACTGCGGCGATTGATTGATTGATAGAGAAAATTATTCAGGCTGAATAGGTTCACCGCCCGCGCTGATAAGCAACAAATAGTTGTTTGGGCGAGTAACTAAGAACAGTTGGCATCATCGAGAATTCCCATTCTTCCTTCTCTCCTGCGCCCCGAAGACCTGTTCGAGTCTTTGGTTTCGTGACTACTTTGCCTCGAGTCAACCTTTGCAAAGAAACACGCCGTCTTTGTTTGTGATTTGGGGAAGCCACCGCCGCAATGGGTCGGCAAAAGCAACAAACACCGCTTCAGCGAGCGCCTTCGTCGCAATTGACAGATATGATCACGAATGATTCCGAGGTCCGGAAGGGAAATGCAATAACTTCTCCCGCCGCCAACGGAAACGTATCCGCCAATGCGCCAGCACCACTAGACACCGCCGATAGCCCCGGGTTGATGCAGCTTCTGATCTGCGTTCTCGGTATATACGCTGCTTTGTAAGTGATTGGACATTCCCTTAACCTCCAAGCAAGTCCGATATCTAACAGAGGCCGGCAGCCTCTCATGGGGTGTGTTGCAGGAGGCCATCACCACCACCGCCTATCCCATCCGCCCAGCCACAGCGGCCGAGCCAGAGCCTCCAACGGAGCGATTCACCTACTCGCTCGTGCTGAACACGATCCAGTCCTCCTTCGCGGCAACTACTGGCTTCGCATACCTCTACCTATCCACACCCAAGGGCCAGAAAATTCCCTCTGTCTTCCCGACTCGGCGCATCCTCTTCCCTCTGCTCCTGGTCAGCATCTCCTCGTCGCTTGCGTCGCCATTCGGCTACGCCAGTCTCGCGCACATCGACTACCTGACTTTTATTCTCGCCAAGTCCTGCAAATTGCTGCCTGTCATGCTTCTTCACCTGACTATCTTCCGGAAGAGATACCCACTGTACAAATACGGTGTTGTTCTCATGGTTACTCTGGGCGTTGCAACTTTCACGCTGCACCACCCGGGAACCAGCAAGAAGGTTGCCGCATCTGCTGCAAAGCAAAATGGTTCCTCCATGTACGGGATTCTGTTGTTGTCCATCAATCTCCTGCTAGATGGCCTCACCAACACAACCCAAGACCACGTCTTCACCTCGCCCAAGACGTACACGCGCTTCACTGGTCCGCAGATGATGGTTGCGCAGAACGTGCTCTCGACAGTCCTCACGGCGGCCTACCTCCTGCTCATGCCCCATATCTCCCAAAGCGGACTCTTACACAACCTGCTCCCCATCCCTATCCCGCCCTCCACCGAGACGGAGCTGTTCGGGGCTCTCTCGTTCCTCTCGCGCCACCCGGAAGCACTGAAGAATGTCCTCGGGTTCGCGACCTGCGGCGCCATCGGGCAGGTCTTTATTTTCTACACCTTGTCCAAGTTCTCGTCGCTGCTTCTCGTGACTGTCACCGTCACTCGCAAGATGTTGACCATGCTCCTCAGCGTGTTCTGGTTCGGCCATTCTCTGTCTGGCGGCCAGTGGCTGGGTATTGGGCTGGTGTTTGGCGGGATTGGCGCCGAGGCCGTGGTGCAGAGACAGGAGAAAAAGGCGAAGGAACGGGCGAAGCAGAGTGAGAGTGTGAAGAAGGAGTTGTAGATATGATTTGTTTTTGGTCTGGTTTTCATTCGTATATATACAGATCTCATTCTGGGCATTTTTCATGTATATCAACTGGTATCTCATAGAAAGAAAAGCGCTCTCTCCATCTCTCACTTCCGCCCTTCGATCATAATGATATGATACCCAAACCCGGTCTTCACCTCGACATACTTGGGATTCCCCGTCGAGCTGGGCTCCAGCTCGTACGCGGCTTTTTCAAACGCAGGATCCAGACTACCGCGCGTCTTCCATCCGAGCGAACCGCCTATTCTCGCCATCAGTACACAGTTCAATTGAAAAGGGGAAAATCGCCATTTAGTTCCCCATTGTACTCACCCTGTCGGGCTTTGTCCTCCGAAAACTCTCTAGCCACTTCGTCAAACTTGACCCCATTGCGCAATTTCTCCAATGCCTCTTCCTTCTTGGAATGTTTCTCGCACTGCACATACATACATTAGTCAAACCTCCCTCCTCCATAGTCTCTTGAAGAGATCACGGTAAAACACACCAGAATATGTCGCACGTTGATCGACTGGCCCGCTTTCAGCGCGCCGGCACCTTTGCCGCCCTTGCCCTTGGCTGCGTCGTCATTGGAGGCTTCTTTCCCCTTACCCTTGCCGGCTTTCTTGTCGCCACCTTTGGCATTGTTCTTGGGTGCCATGGCGGGAGTGTGGAAGTGTATGTGGTGTTCTGAATCGAATCAGACGCCGGATTCCAGTGTGGGGCGGATATCTAACTGTGCCTGAGGCAGAACGTGACGTGGGTGTGCCTATACTCTTCCACTCCCTCTGCTCTCTGTCTTGGCTACCCATGGAGTTCAATCTCGAGGCTGCGCGGATCTCCGTCCTGCCAGATGATGCATTCTACATCCCCGACTTTATAACCGAAGAGGAAGAAGCCCGACTCCTCCAAAAGGTACGATCTATCCAACCCTCCCGTAGCAACATCTAACATCCATCATGAATAGATCTCATCCGCGCCCCTCCCCCGCTGGACCCAACTCACCCACCGCCGCCTACAAACCTGGCCGTCGGCGCTAACAAAATCAAACACCCTGCTCGCATCCCCGCTTCCGCAATGGCTCGTCAATCCTATCATTGAGCCGCGGCTGCATAGCCTGGGCGTCTTTAGTGATGCGCCGCATCGGGCCCCCAACCATGTCCTTGTTAATGAGTACAAACCCGGTCAGGGGATTATGCCGCATGAGGACGGGGCGGCGTATTATCCGCTCGTGGCGACGGTTAGTCTGGGGGCGGGGATTGTGTTGGATTTATATCCGAAGGACCTTTCAGAACGACAACAACAAAACCACAATCACGACCACAACCACACCGAGGCTACTGACCACGAACCCAGAAAACCACAGTATCGAGTCTTACAGGAACGACGAAGTCTACTCGTGACCCGCGGCAAGATCTACACGGATTTCCTACATGGGATCGCAGAGACGGCACGAGACGAACATCTGGGCGCGGAGACGATCTGCAATTGGGATCTACTGCGGGACCAGCAGGCCTTGCGGGATGGGTGGTTCCCGCGCGAGACACGGACGAGTCTGACGTATCGCGATGTGCTGAAGGTGGCTGCGGTGGGGAATACGATGAAGTTTCTGGGGAGGGGACCGTAACTGTTCTTATTATGTACAATCTAACTATGTTTTACAGGTAGGTATGCGTGTCTGTAAGCAGGATCATGCTGCGAAGGAAGAATCCGATCTGGATTACCTTCAGGTTCTATCCTGGCATCAAGAGTCTTGCAGATGCACTGCGCTCTGCATGCAACAACGCCCGGTGTCGAGGGCGAGTGACCGCCTGATGGCATGTGAAGTCCGATATCGATCACCTTCCGTGGTTTTGAATGACACCCATCTCGATTGCCGAACATTAATAGACGAACGGAATCATAAGCCACCAACCCTGCACGACCTCCGCACCGAATTTCTGGATATACCACTGTTTCGTCGTTTTGGCCGTGATGCCGAGATTGACAACCACAAAACCCAAACACGCCACCATCGTCTTGTTAGCCAATTGACCAGGCGGCGCAGCTAGTAGTGCCAGCGAGAGGTAGATCAGGCATTCGGCGCCGTAGTGCGGGCAGACCACGCCGCGGAACATGGGGTGCTCATCGGGGACGGCGTACGTCTTCAAGGTGGAGAGGTAGTGGTGGCAATCATGTTGGATGCCGGAAGCCACAAGGAAGAGCGGGACGCAGAGGAACGTACGCAGGGTCGGGGCGATGGTGAGGTTGAAGTGGGATGCGGAGATGTCGTGGAACAGCAGCTGGCCCGACCCTTCGATCCAGATGGCTACGGCGGTTGCGAGGTAGAAACATAGCCCTAGGATCCAGTGCACCACCCACATCTGCGACGAGGATGGCTTTGAGAAGGCGTATGATTCCCACACCCGTCGTGCGCCCTGGAGGGTGACGAGGATCCAGCATACCACGACCTGATGAACGGACATGGAGTGCGCCAGGTGTTCCGGGCTCACGCGCGACGCGATTTCGAGGAATGCGGTGCCCTTGGTGAGAAGCTGCCAGGCCCAGAATAGGGAGGAGAGGAGGGACGCGATGTAGAATTGGGCAAAGTAGCTGTGCGGCACGCGCCATGTTGCGAGGTAGTCCAGGAGACCGGACGAAGGGCGTGATGGGGGCGTGGTCTCTGTCTTTGCGCGCGGGCCATAGACGAGGAAGCGGGAGCGGAGGGAGGATGGGATGCTGACGGAGATGGTCTTCACGCGATGGTTAGTGAAGTCGCTTGGTGACGATGATCGCGATCGAGGGATGGACGTACTGTTGCCGCCGCGAGGACGAAGAAGCTGCGCAGCGCATCCACAGCATCCATGCCCGCCGCCTCGAGGCAGCGGTCGAGGGTGTGTGCAATAACATCCATGATCTGTGTTTCTGGCCGGATCATATCATCTCATCGATCAGTTAGGCGGTATCTCGCACACCATCCTCTGACCACGAGGAACTTCACGCGTTTATCTGAGCCTAAACGCAATCACAATCAGCTCCCAGAACCGGCCAATGTAACTTGACGAGACGCCTTATGTAACTCACGGGGGCGGGTCTATGATGATTGGTAGTAGTCAGCTGATCGGCCAGTTTGCAGAGTTTGCAGAATCCGCGTCGGGTCTAGTGGCGAGGGCCGTGCAGGAATGAGTAGATGCGGACGGGCAGATTCACGGGTGAGGGTGGAAGTGGAGGGTGGATTCCGAGTGAAAGGGCAAGAGAGAGGATCAGAATTGAGGAAATAAGTCGTCTCCGAGTGGGAATCGTCCTCGTGTCTGGGTGAATGCGTTATCTCGTAGTACTTCGCAGCTAAGTGGCCCGACCCATCGACCCTTACCCATTGGCTCCATTCCTTTCCTTCCCAGTTTCCTTCCCTCCCTCTTCTCTGCCTTCTCTCTTCTCCCTCTCTTCTCCCTCTCTCAAGACTCTACCCACCCTTTTTCCCCCTCCCCTTTCCTCCACCAACCCTCCTATATATAATTTTAATTACGCACTACTCGATCTCTCCCCGCCGACCATCTATTCTACCGACCACTATTTCCAGCACTTCTCGATTTTCGTCAAACGCGACCGTCCCACTCTCGTTGAGTTCACCTCGTTCACCTCCAAGAGTGCACTCCCTCCTTCCAGTGGCCACATCTCTGCGTCTGCGCACCACTGGTGGCCCTGCCGACTACGGTCGTCCCAGCCTGTGGCCCCAAAATGACGAGCGGAATTCTAAGACATCGAGTGCTATCGCTATGAGTGATGTCGAGGCAGTCGCTTTGCCAGCTGCCCAGGATGTCGAT
This sequence comes from Penicillium psychrofluorescens, assembly GCF_964197705.1. Lineage (NCBI taxonomy): Eukaryota > Fungi > Ascomycota > Eurotiomycetes > Eurotiales > Aspergillaceae > Penicillium > Penicillium psychrofluorescens. Next base: position 4,134,784 of record NC_133439.1, on the reverse strand, counting down.
CAGATCGCCGCTGCTGTGAAGGTGGATGGGGAGCCGTCGGCGAGCGAAAAGGTGCCCGAGTCGCATTCAAGGCCGGGCAGCGATCGCGAGCAGGCTGTCGAATCCGACCACGAAGGACCTCCGAGTCCCAGAGCCGACTCGGAGGCAGAAACCATCATCCAATCCGGCCGGGAGTCCCTTTCCCCTGAGAAGAAGCGCAAGCATATTCGCCACGACCCCCTGCGCCAGCCGCTGGGCGACACGGACGGCGTTGAAGGGCACCTGCGCAAGCGACCGCGCATCGATGGCGAGTCTCGAGGCGAGGCAGACCGAAGCTCTCGGTCGGCCAGTCCGTCCCAGCGAACGGGGCCTCCATCAGCATCGGTGGTGAAGATCGAAAAGGCAGATGAACAAGATTCTCTCGCGGAGGCTGTGCCGGATCATGGCTCGTCCAAGGCAGAAAAGCCGCCAAATCACCGCAAGAGAAGTTTCAGTCGAGGAAACCGCGCAGCTTCTTCTGAGGAACGACCGAACGGCCCTTCCCGCGACCTTTTTAAAGATGTCGACAACAACATCCGATTTTCACCTCCCTCCAACACGCGTTCCGTTTCCCCCACTCGTGGTTCTCACACCCGATCCGCCTCTGGTTCTCAGTTTCCTTCCAGAAAGAAAGCTCCTACTCCTCTTCTGACCGGGTTTCCACGACAAGTGTCAGAAGATCGACAATCCACCTCGTCTTCTGTCAGCGGCTCCCCGCTCCCCAGTGCCCGCCTGCGCAAACTTGGGTCTGGGGATGGCACCTCTGCCTCCCCGGCCAAACAGATGGGTCCCAAGAAGTTGCGCGATAAGAGCGGACGCACACCGCTGGCGAGAGCGTGCGCCGAGCGAAAATACGACCAGGTGGCTGCGCGTCATGCGGAACGCCCTGAAGATTTGAACATTCCCGACAACGCAGGCAACACCCCGCTGCAGATTGTCTCTCTGAACGGTGAGACCGATATTGTCAAGTTTTTGTTGGACGCCGGTTGCGAAATAAACACGAAGAATATCGACAAGGATACCCCGTTGATCGATGCCGTGGAGAACGGCAATGTTGATGTGGTGAAGCTGTTATTGGATGCGGGCGCAAACCCTCGAACGGTGAACGCTGCAGGAGACGAGCCCTATGAACTCGTTCCCTCCGAACTTGATGACGACGAATACCAGGAGATGCGAAAGACCATCGCCGATGCCAAGGCCAGCTCACGGCCGGGTCGACGCTCAGAGGAACACAGTGTCGCGGCATCTCATTCGCGACGGGCCTCAGGCGCCAGCCCTTCGCCGCCACTCCTGGGACCACGCAGCCCGGCCCAGACGGGTGCAACAGGTCGACGCAAGACAGGACGCAGCGAAGCCACGCGAAACGATCTGTTGTGGACGAAACCAACACTGGAAAACCTGCAAGTCTTTGCATCCAAGGGCGACGAGGCCGGTGTGGTCAGCATCTTGAACATCTTGCAGAAAGCCGACACCGCGTCCTTGATTGCGGCAGCAAAGGGCTGCCACCATGACGTGCTATCCCTTTTGTATGCCATGGGCAATGCGGACTCGGACCCAAACCCTGACCTTGATCACAAACCTGGTTACAACACTCCCATGCTGGCTGCCATCGGTCGTGGCAAGCCCGCCGTCGTCCAGCTGATTCTCAACCAACCGGGCTTTAATCCAACCCGCCGACTATTCGAAGGCTTGACGTACCATGAACTCTCCCGAGCTCGTCAGGGCGAGGACTGGGAGGAAGAATATGACATGCTCAAGGATGCCTATGAAAATTACAATGGTGGTGAAGGCCACAAGGGCGCTACCTCATCTCCACGACGCGCGCGCGCAAAGGACAAGGAAGATAAACGCACTGCGCGCAAACGATCCTCCTCTCCTGTTGCTCGTACCTCTAAAAAGCCCAACGCTAGCCCCAACGCTGCCCGGCGTCGCGACTCCACGGCCTTGGACGGCGACAAAGAGAAGAGACGCGAGAAGGGGAAGACGGTGGGATCTCGTGGCAAGGTATCGGCGAAAGATGCTGGTGAAAGCACGATGGGTAGCTCGGACCATGATTCCCGTCCCGCGAAGTCTACTGTTTCGGCCAGAAGAGGCAGCGAATCAAGCACAATGGCACGCAACGATGAAGTGAAAAAGAGACGGCTCATCGCAGGACGTCGTCCAGGTCCAGGTCAGGATCGACGATCCAGCTTATTCTCTTCGGATTCCCTATCGGGACGGGAAGAAACCACCAAGGCCCGAGCTGACGGGTCTGAGTCGCTTTCATCTCTCAAGCGCATTCGCGCCGATGCCTCGCCAGAACGATCTCGGTCCCGTGGTGGCCATGGCGATCAGTTGTCTCCCGAGTCACGAAAGAAGAAGCGGCGCATGCTTTCCGAGGCAAATGCCAACGGTGCTTCCCGAAAATCTGGAAACGAGCCCGCGGACGCTGATAAGCCCACTTCTCATGATGATTCTTCGCGGACGGACGAGAAGACGACACGAAAGTTTGGAGAGCCGTCGAAGAAGCCTGTCGCTCGTGAACCGTCGCCCAAGGAAGATGCTGTTATGGAGAATGGGGTCGTGAAGGCTGAATCTCAAGAGCCGAAGCCGAGTGAAGTTCCGACGGACGAGAAGCCTGCTGAAATGGATGCCGAAGAACGTCAGCGAGCTGAGGCAAAGAGGGCCGAGGATGAGCGCGTGGCCGAAGAACGACGTGTTGCCGACGAGGCGGAGCGTGCTCGACTGTCCAAGGAAGAGGCAGACCGAGCGGCTCGCGCTGCTCGCGAAAAAGCTGAGGAGGACGAGCGCAAACGTAAGGAAGCTGAACAGCGGCGAATCAAGCAGGCTGAAGACGAGCGCCAGAAACGCCTGGAACAGGAACGGGCCCGGATGGCGAAAGTCCGTCGTGACCAGGAAGAACTGGAGCAGAGACGCCGCGACGCCCTTCCCATTCGCCTGCGTGTGGCTGCCAATTTTGTGGGATCTAATGACCCCCGCGCGAGAAGTCATACTTGGCTGAAGAGTTTCATGCCCTTGGTCACTGCGCTCACCAAGCAGCTTGAACCCACGTGTGATAAGGAGATGGCGGACGAGAAATGGATTCCGAACTACTTGGTTGCACCCTTGCTGGCGACCAATGATCTCCAACTTTCGCAATGTAAGTTTTTTCCCCTTCAATCATCGTATACTGTCCGCTGATCTGATTCGCAATAGATGCCAGCTGGGAGAAACGCAAAGCGACGCCGACTCAACGCATGAATCTGTGGCGAGTCACTCGACGGATGCTCATCCAGGCGGGTGAACCTGATTTCCACGACTCGTCGGTTGGACAGATTCTGCAGAAAGACTGCGACACGCGATCCAAATACTTCGACATGGAGCATGTGTTCTGGATTCGACTCTCCGACTTCATGGACCTCGTCCCGCACATCCCCCATCTGAACGGGCTTCAGTTCCAATTCCTCAGCATGCATATCGACCAAGAGTCCTTCTCTGGCGGAATCGGCGGCACGACCCAGCCAAACGGCCATGCTGCTTCCGTCGACGCCTCCAACGGCTCTCCTTCTGGTTTACTGAATGGCTATGGGCACTCCCGGCCTAGTACATATGTTTGATTCTTTTTCTTTTGTGAGCGTCTTCTCGCCGTTTCGGTCCCGGCGCCGGCAGATTTTTGGGGAGGGGAGGTGGTGTACAGGGCGGAGTTTTATTATGTACGATTATGATACCTCTTGCGTTTATTTTGTGGCGAATCTACTTGTTCGGGTCGTCTGTCACCATTTTTTTTTCATCTGCGGTAATTGGTAGTCATGCCTTGTACTGTTGTACAATCCGAAAATCGAGATCCTCCTCACGTGATTTGTTGGATGACATAAGCGTAGGGCGCACAACCGAGAAATCGAAAATTATTCCACACCATCACCACTTTCATCTCCATCCACTATCTCAATCGAATACCACCCCTCTTTGAGGATCTTCCGACTTTTGAATTGAACACCCAGCTACCTACCAAATACAGTAGCAATCAAAATGGTACGTCGACCTCGAATTTTGCCTGTGATCCGATCTATACTATACGGTTGTGAGAGACGGAGGAGAGATGGAACGGTGTTTCGAAGAGCTGGTTGCATTGCACTCACGGAAAGAGATTTTGCAACAATCCTCCGAATACCAATTTTCCTCTCGATCCAAAAACCATCTCCAACCATCCCACCCCCTCCAAAAAACCCAAAAACTAACACCCCACGCAGTCGGACGGAGAAGAGACCCAGTCCAACCCCGTCGCCGCCGCCGATGAGGTCGAGGTTTCCGCCGATGCCGGCTCCGGCCAGATGTCCGTCCTGGACGCTCTGAAGGGCGTTCTGCGCATCTCGCTCATCCACGACGGTCTGGCCCGCGGTCTGCGCGAGGCCGCCAAGGCCCTCGACCGCCGCCAGGCGCACATGTGTGTCCTTAACGAGGGCTGCGAGGAGGAGGCTTACAAGAAGCTTGTTGTTGCTCTCTGCTCTGAGCACAAGATTCCCCTCATCAAGGTGCCCGATGGCAAGATGCTTGGCGAGTGGGTTGGTCTGTGTATGTTATACCTTTTCGGAGGAGGGGGACTTGATAGAGCATGTGTGCTGACTTGACAATAGGCACCCTTGACCGTGAGGGTAACGCTCGCAAGGTCGTTAACTGCTCGTGCGTCGTTGTTAAGGACTGGGGTGAGGAGTCGCAGGAGCGCTCTGTTCTCCTCAACTACTTCCAGACTGAGCAGTAGATTCGGTCCTCTAGGACTGAATCGTGCTGATTGTCTTGGGGGTATGTTATGTGTGTGGAAGGTGTCGTGGGACTGGGCTTGTTGATTGATGGACTGGAGAAGGCAGAGAGATGATTTGAAGAAGCCATGTCTCATGGAGAAGTCTTACATGTCTTTTGTTGCCCTCTTGGGACTTGAGATCGACCGGATCTAGTCATACTGCGCTCCGTTTGCTCGGAAGTGTAGTGCCACGGCTACCTACGCACGTCTATTACCTTGACAAAATCAAACACGATGATGTGATAACATTTTCCTCGCCCCTGACTGATCTACATATGAACTCGACAAACTTAGTAGAATTGTCATGTGTAGAGGACCTTCATAAACAAGTCGCCGCTCCGTATCTGCGGCGTCGACTTTAAGCGTAGGCTTGACATAGCTCCAACCTTCTTAATGTGAAATCGTTTACTCCGTATGTAGTTCTATAAAGCGAGCTGAGATTTTCTATAGCGTGAACCAGGCCTGACACCCCTTTATCTATGCCCGTCTAGATCTTATTATTTAATGCGGCGGTTTCCTTTCGGTTAGACTTTGTCGACCGTAGGCTTCTTTTTCCGAACATCCTTCCATCCCATGCCCCAAGAGGATGCAAAGATACACACACCAAGTGCAGCAGCCATGTAGAAAACATGATCTATGCTCGCACAATAAGCCCTCAGCACCCCTGCAAGGTTATTGCCAGTGACCACTTTTCGAATGCCAGAAGCTCCAGCGGCAATTAGAACCTCAGGGTCAATCGACGGCGCGTACTGCGGAACCAGTGTTTTCAAGCCATTATCGAAGATCACGTTCGCAAAAGTAAGGAACACTGCGCCGGATAAGGTCTGCGAAAATATCAGGACAGACATGGCAACGGAGACTTGTGCAGGTGGAAGAGCATTTTGGACTGCCACCATCGGCTTTGAAACAAAGACACATTAGCTGATTGCCTAGATAAGTTTGGAAATTCTCACCGTCTGGAATCCTGATCCTCGACCAGCACCTAAGATGATTTGATATCCAACCCACTTGGCAGTCGGTGTATCGGGCTTGAACGTAGACAACAGGCCATTACCGATGGCCGTAGCTACTCCACAGAAGACAGCCCATGGGAGATAATAACCGAGCTTGCCAACTGCAATATCATCAGTTCAAGCAGTCCAAAGAAAAGGGAAATAGACATACTCAGTAACCCTGACACTACTGCAAACACCAACTGAGTCAGAATCCCAGGCAACATGTAGACACCGCTGAGAATCGGCGAAACATTCTTGACAGCCTGGAAGTACACCGGAAGATAGTAGGAGTTGCAGAGCACGAGGGCCATAACACAGGCTATCGTTACACAACTGGACCAGACAGGTCGCATCCTGAGCATGGTCAACGGAATCATGGCACGGTCCTTTTGGCGGTATTCCCAGAGCAAGAAGACGATAAATGTAGCACCTGAACCACAGAAGAGTCCAATGACAGTGGAGCTATTCCAGGCGAACTTGTTGCCCCCGTATTGAAGGGCAAGCAGCAATTGAATGGCCGCCGGGGCAAAGAGAACAAATCCAATAAGATCAAGCTTATGGAGGACAGTCTCCTTAATCAGTGAGATTGAAGGCTTTTCAACCTGGTCTGGAATTTGGACGACGACGAGCAACAGTGCTGCAGCAGCCCCAACGGGAAGATTGAGGTAAAAGCCTTTGGGCGTGGTTAGTTGCTATTCCAAGGAACAGGCGTCTTTGCTACTTACACCATCTCCAAGTGGAATATTCCGTCAATGCACCACCCAGTACGGGCCCGAGAACGACTCCCATCTGTGCGACTGGTACGTGAGTCAGTAATGAATTACTCGGCTTGGAATGAGTGACGGAGTACTTACAACCCATCATGATCCCAATCAAAGCTGGATAGAGATATTAGTCAAAGTTGCCCCGGATTGGAAATCAAATACCATACCTGGTGATTTGTACATTGGGACCGAAGATGCAATGATGGTCATAGAGCCATTCAGCAAGCCCGACGAACCCAAGCCCGCCACGGCGCGAGCGACAATCAACATTTTTGATGAGTTAGAGACAGCACATAAAAGTGAGCCCAGCTCAAAAACTAGAAAAAACGACAGATAAGTCCACTACTCGGAGACTACGTTAGCATTTTCGAGCACACTGTGAAAATATCAGAATCAAATACCTTCGTACTGAAGTTGGTATAGATTCTCCCTGTAAGGGGTTGTAGAGAAGCACTGTATGGTATGGTGTATTAGGCAAAATCATGCAGCAAAGATATTCGAATAGCTCTTACCTGGCAATCTGGTACGCACTACCATACCATCCTATGTCTTGAAGAGAGTGAAATTCAGTTGTGATTTTGGGGATGGCCTGGTGATGGTGGCGTCAGAAAACTGTTCTGGTAAACATGGCATCCAGGACTTACGGTCACAATGATGGAAGTATCAAGCATGACTAGAAAGCAGACCAGAGTGACTGCTGCGATGGCCATAAATAACTTGAAACCGGCAATGTACTCCTTTTCTCCATCTTTTGCAGGCTCCGTATTTGCATCCGGGTTTGTGGAGTCCAACGCGGGGTTTGGCGCTGAAAATGTGGAGGATGAATCGTCCTTTGTTGGATTTTGAGCGACAGAGGCATATTGCTCAGCAGAAGTCGGAAGTTCTGCACTGTTTGGCGGTTTCTCTTCCATCTTGGAAAGGCTGTAGAGTATAGCACCTAGTTTGAAGGAGGAGCGAAACTGAATTTAGTTGGTAAAATTCTTTCACAGCGGCATAAGTAGAAATAATCTGCAAGACCGATGACAATTCTAGCAATGGCTTTAACTATAACAAGCTACCAATTTTAGTGGGCGGAGGTTCTGAATCCCGCTCCCGAAGCCCGATACAAAAAAATTTATAAGACCGAAGGTACGTACTCCCCCCCCCCCCCCCCCCCCGGTCGGGCCAACAGATGGCCGCGTCACAGCTATTGGTCCGATTTGGGGCGAGTAGTTCAACTGGATTGGCCGGACAACCTAGTTCGGCTGTATTTGTCCGAATCACCTGCAGGAAGGTGCAAGAAGGTTCTCATCTTCTGTTCAGAAGATTTAGCTGTTCTGCATTTAACTGCACGATATACAGAGGTCTGCACGCTGAGGGTATTCATTACATTTCTCTTAAAACATAAGTACAAATTCATGTTAGGAAGGCCACACAGTCGGTTTGGAGAACTCTTCGACAACCAATCCATCTCCATCGCCCGCACCAATCATACCCGGCGTTATACAGCAATGTGCATGATGGCCGCAACTTCGTCGTCAATGAGCGGACCTTTATATTCCGTCCTGCCGCGTGCAACATACCAGACGCCACTCAGGATGAGGACACCAACGGTAACGACAATACTATAATTCATAGTTGTGTAGTTAACTGGCGTTGCGGGGGGCCATGTGCTCCAGAAGATCACGAAGATCATGTAGAGGCAAGCATAGAGATTGTTTAATATGCCCAAGATGCCAGGGATTTTCCAGGGCCCCCAGATCAGAGGCGCTTCCGCTACGTTGAGCTCGATAGGACGGGCGGAACTTTTCTCTGGGATCGTGGTGTTGGCACCGAGACCGTCTCTAGCAGCTGCATTTGGAATGATCTCAATGGTGTCGGAGATAGGGGAATGGGCAGTGTCCTTTGGATCAGTCGCTTTGGCGGTAGTTGCTAGATTATTGGGATCGTCGATACCCTGGCCCTGGAGAAGGGTTCCGTGGGGGAGAACATTGCCTTTGACTCGGTGGTACAGGAGCATCGCGCTTGGGAAAAGATAGGAGCCATAGAATGCGGTGACCGTCAGGGAAATGACGTCGTTGAATGCCGTAGTAGAGCCGATGTAGATGAGCGTCAGGGCACAGGCACAGGCACAGACTACGAAGACAGCCACAACAGGGACTTTGTTGCGCTTGCTGACTTTCAAAATAAAGCGGGAAAAGGGCAGTCCGAAGTCGCGGGCAAAGGACCATGTCATACGAGATGCTGTTGTAGTAATGCCAACCGAGCACGCCATGGTGAGAACGATGCCGATGGAAGTCATAACTGCTGCTCCTGCGTAAGATTGTGTTGAGTTGTAGAACAACTGGATGAACGGGAAACCAGTATCTGATCCCAAAATCGAGTTCACCGTCTTCGCGTCGGGCCCCAGACAGAACAGAATGGTGAGCATCATGGAAAACCCGAGAAGACTGTTCATACTCATCCCACCGACGATGGCGCGGGGAAGATTGATTGCTGCGTTTTCGATTTCCTCTGCCATGTGGATACTTGCGTCGGCGCCGACAAAGGTAGCGACATTTCCAATGAACCCAATGCAGTAGGAAATGCCTTGACTAGGCCACTTTCCGCCATTTGCCACCGTGTGAAACACGAATTCAGGAGAAGCTTTCGGTGACAGCGCAAGAAGTACAGCCGTGATGGCGACGAAGCCAAGTAGGTGAAGGACCAGGATGGTGATTTCAAACTTGGGCAAGGTATTGGGGATGGCGATGTTGATGAAGATGGCAACTGCCACCATGGCCCAAGACCATAGCGTGTTATGCCATCGCTGCACCACAAAGTCAGGCTGTTCTAGCTTGATTAAGCCTTCGATGATCGTGCCGAGGAAAATGGACTCGGTTGCGATAGTTGCGATCCAGGCCAGGGAGGTCAGCCACCCGATGAGGTAGCTTGAGATTTTCTTCCAACGCAAGGGAGCCATCATATAGACCCAGTAATACTGGCCACCGGCAATTGGCGCCATGGATGCCAGCTCCGAAATGACTATATAGACCGACAATGTGGAGAGCGAGGCGATAATGTAGCCAAAGAACGCGCCGCTGGGACCGCCATTCTCATAGGATTGCTCGAATAGGACGAGTACGGTTTCCCATGTGATGAGCTCAGCGATGGCGAACCCGAAGATCGAGACGACTCCGAATCGTCGCTTCAGGACCTGTTTCTTGCCCAACCGAGCCAGCATCTGGTCATCGGTCGGCTCCGGGCCGTGTTTTTCGTCCATGGCGGCCCGAGTTTGTCTGGCTGCAAGAGATATTTGTGGTAGCCCTTTGGGCTAGCTGCTTGAGTAGTGCAGACAAAAAAAAAGTATCAATCGAATGAGCACACGATCATTCGTGAAACAGGCGCGGCATGTGCCGGAAAAAAAAGTCCGTCGCGGGGGTATTTATCCTGTTGACCAGGGGGCCGGTCCGAACGCAAAATTTGCTTGGAATTTTCCCTCCCCGCAATTTCGCGTATGGGACCTGTATGCGGCTAGCGTTCCAAACTGGCAATCTATTAGGGCACAGACTTCGGTTACGAAAATACGGGAATTCGTGACATAAGTGCAGAAGAAAATTGGAGAAGACATGCCGGACATTACATACACCATCGATCTGAATACATAGATGCTCCCATAAAAGGCAGTGTGTTCCTTCCCTGCGGCCGTTCGTTTAGGATGAAATATTAGCCGAGGTACTTGACTGGTCCGCCGAAACTTGGCTAGAGCAGAACGGGAACAAAATCCCCAATAGGGGAATGTTTCAGGGCAAAGGAAGATTACGGTTAGATTGCGGCCAGGGACAGCCAATTGTAACCAATCTTGTATGTAATGGACCGACCTGCTCTGTACGCCTGCTATGTATGCGGGGGATACTCTAGCACCGATTAATTCCATCTGCGGTAATCGATAAGAAGACAAAGCCCGCCGGGACTTCGGTAGGGTTAGTTTTGTTGAGGGTAGCGAATAATAGTGGATCGCTTGCAATACATATATTACCTGGAGCCCAAATTGTTGTACCTCGCTTTCTTGACCTTCTTCATTCTTCCAGGTCCATTCCCGCCATGGTCTCCAATTTACTTCAGCCAACCTATGCCCTCCCGCTGACAGCGGGACTCGCAGTTCTTCTTTTGGGCCATCTATCCACACGCGGCAGCCCACCCCAACTTATCCCTTCGCCGCTGAAGACGGTGTTGCCGAGCCTCACAGACTCGGATAAGGCCGGATTGCCATACCCACCCGATGCATTACCGGGAGCCCGAGACGTAACTAGTCCGTATGGAACCTTCCGATGTTATGAATGGTAGGTTGCATGACTCAATCCGTCAAGAATATAGATTTTGTCGAATATTCTTAATAGATGCGTTTTGATGGTATACTTCTTTGAAGTCTACTATCGGTCTGATAGAATTTACCTTGACATTTGGTCCTCAAACTTACAGCTTACCTGCGAATTTACCTTTAGGGGCTCTACCAATGGACGCTTTGTTCTCCTAGTCCATGGTATCTCGACTCCCTCACTGGCTTTGTATCCATTGGCCCAGAGACTTGTCAACGAACATGGTTGCCGTGTCCTCCTCATTGATCTGTGGGGTCGTGGGTATTCTGATGCACCTGGTGACCTTCCCTACGACGCGCGACTATACACCTCTCAGATCCTCCTCGCCCTGACCTCTTCTCCGGTCTCTTGGACTGGTGCTGGAGGACCAGCCGACGGATTTGATATCATGGGATATTCTCTCGGCGGTGGTATCGCATCGAACTTTGCGGCCAACTTTCCACATATGATTCGCAGCGTGACATTACTGACACCCGCCGGCCTGATCCGACCCGAACGACGCGGGTGGGCAATGAGACTCATGTATTCGTCACCATTTTTCCCAGAAGCGCTGCTCAAATGGTTCGTAAAGCGTAGTCTGGGAGGCGGGAAGGCGACAACCGGAACCAATTACCAGGCCCAGAACTCCAAGTCTGGGATCTCCTTCAATATCCTGAATGCGCCCTCTGAGGAACTTCCCAAGGAAAACGCACCAGATGAAGGCCCATTGATTGAGACATACCCCCACGTCAGTGTTGCGGGAGCCGTGAATTGGCAGCTCATGACGCATCCGGGATTTATATCTTCGTTTATATCGTCGATTCGCCATGCACCTAATATTGCACAGCAGGAGATGTGGCGTCATATTCCAACGGCCGGTCAGAAACCGAAAGTCTTGATCTTGGCTGGTGAAACCGACCCGATTATTCTTGCCGATGATCTGCGGGAGGATGCTATTGCTGTGCTTGGGGAGGAGAATGTGAGATTTGAGGTGCTTAGTTGTGGCCATGAACTCCCGGTTACATGTTCAGAGCAAGCCAGCGCTATCATTGGCCAGTTCTGGTCTTTAGAATTATAAAAAATAGAAACGGGAGACCCATTAGATTGACGAAGCTAAAGTAAAAGCAGTTGTGGAAAATATGTATGTAGGATTATATTAAATTATGAATAAAAAAGAGGAAGAATTGAGGCTCCTTCGTATATGAAAATTCGAACATCGGAAATGAGGCGGAAGATACTCATTCACACATCCTTGCAAGCATCAATACTTTAGGAGGGATAGATAGGTTGAAGCTTAACCTTGCTGCAGCTGCAGGGAATTGTGTATTTGTAGTCGCCGTCGATCCAGAAGAGCTGTGGCCCGTTGTGAAACCACTCACAAACTAAAGATCGGAGACGTTAGCCAATAGTGTTCGGGTAGAAAATTATACACACTCACCAAGCCAACCGCCAAAGCCCGATATATTCGAAACAAAGAAGCCACTCTCGTTGATCGAGAAACCCTTACTGCCCTCGCCGACGTTGACAGTCACAGCTTCCCACGCTATTCAGATATCATGTCAGCGATATCGTTTCTTCACACTGATCAATGATAGAAAGATACATACAGGCGTAGTTGGTGTCTCCACCAATATCCATATCCCATGGCTCGTGATCGCCGAGCTCAAAGCTGGCTCTCGTCTCGTTCAGATGAGCAAAAGGGACGGCGCTCTCTTCGGCGACAAGAACAGCATCATTAAATCCGGCGCCGGTGTGGTAAGTGTTGACATAGAGGTTATTGTGAGCCTTGTTGTTGATAGCACCAGTAGTCTTCAGCTTGAAATGGGTGGCCTGAGTCAAGCTGGCGGTGGCGAACAAAGCGACGGCTGTGAGGAAACGCATTTTGGAGGTAGCGAGTATGGTGTTGGAAATAGATACAAGGATTGCTTCTTGAGAAAGTAGGGTTGACGATGAGCAAGATATAATCTAGACGAGGAGGTAGGCTCTTCTTATAGTTCTGGAATTCAGCTTTTGATCCAATTACTTCTTCGCTGCTGAACGCTTCAACAGGTTTTCTTGCAGCTGGGTCCGTGTCTGCTGATGATCACAGCTCACAGCGCGATCCCTCATACGGGAAGGTTAAGGCATCCAGCCCAATGAAGCAACGCGACCAAAAATCCGGCGGTGGAAGCCGAAACACCCGGGGTAATCGGCGAACTTGTCCAGCAATACAATTGTCACTTAGGCCTGGGGAGGCCCTGAGGTTTACTGACATCGCCACCACAAAGCAAAAACAGAACTTACTCTCTACAAACACCGCATGAGCTTCGAAGCAAAAATCAACACAATACATGCCAAAAGCACCTCTATTCTTCGATTTGGTGCGCCATCACGATCAAAAATTTCCGTCCGCCTTGATTTTAGAGGATGCAGATCGCTCCGAACTGGGCCCACATCGTGCTTATTTTGGTGCTCAAAGCAGTTGAATAGTCTGAGACATGCCGTCATGTCCAGACATTCCCATTCGCGACAGATCATTAGGTCTCACTTACATGATGTCTCAAGAATCGGACCTGGTATTATTTGGCCGGCTAGCCTTGCGAACTGTGCGGCTTGGGAATGAATCTATGAGCGAATTATGGGCACAAAGCGTCGCTTAGACTTGCACTAGCGGAGATAAACTACGGACACGGGCAAAAGCAGCCCCCTGATGCGATGCGACGACCACTGCACGGTGACATTGGGTATATTTAGTAACGCAGCTTGTTATGCTGGTAACTGCCTCTAAAATAGTGAGTTTTTGATTTAGCTCAACAACCAAATGGGAAATATATTTAGATCAACTCTATAAATGGCTTGGCAAAAGGTTTTCAAGACAAGGCAGAATGTAAGACATATCGAGGAAGACAAACTACACCTCGAATATGAAATGAACATAGCCTGCCCGAAGAACTAACTATGTAAAGAAAGGAATCATAAACCACTCAAATTACCATCATCTCAATCCCCACTCTGACTATTTTACAAAGTTAAAACAGAATTAGGCAAATCACAACTGCATTGACAGGCACCTGCGGTGTAGCAAAAACAACAGCTCATATAGTAACTCCATCCGGTTTGTGCCCGCCTCAGCTATGCAACATTGAATCCAATAAACTCTCACATCGCAGCCAAAAATTCCATCATCCAAGCATCATCGAACCCGTCCAACGGTAAGATATCGGGCAGAGTAGAGCCAGCTGGCCCAATCTCAGTGTCGTTCACACACACACTACCCGGCATTTCTGGCGGCCCGGGAATGTCTTCTGTCAGCTTTGCCGACCAGGCCTGTTTCAAAGATTGAACCATCCGCATGCCTCTACCAAACAGAGTCATCCCATAATCCTGATTAGGTGTATTCGGGCAAAGGTGGTGTGCCGCCTTTTGAGTCTGCTCAACTAGGCGATCGATGATTTCCAACAGGTTTGCAGTTTCCCGCACTGCGCACTTGTCCCATGCAGGATCCTCCAAGGTGGAGATTCTGTATAAGTTGACCAGGGCGCGGGAGAATTGGAAGAACATTGAAAATGAGCACGATATGTAGTCTTCGGGCGGAATTCTGAGCCAGACGTCCATCCAGGTTTGGGCTGCCCGGAGACAAGTATAGAGACATTCGATGCGATGCAGATCTGGGCCATTCGAGAGAACCGGAAACTTGGAGATAGACGCCTCATTGATTATAATCTCTGAGTGAGAAAGATGCATAAGAATATTCACTAGACAAGTCATTAGTAATGAGAGCGCTGCTAAGGATACTGGGAAACCCACGGTGCTGTTGCAGATGGGGCGGAATCTCTTGCTTTACCGTATTCAACTGTGACTGGAGACTCTTGATATAGAAGGCTGTTGGAGCAAAATTCCTCTCCTCATCACGTTGCAGATTATAAGCCTTATCAGCCACCAGCTGGATTCGTACGAGAGTGACCAAAATCTCATCCTGCGGGCTTTCTTTCTCCTGCTGTAAAAGACGCAGACTCTCCTCCATGTGTGGTGTCCACCGAAGAGCGTCTATCTTCAGCATAGCCAATGCAATGCTATAGGGAAGTATTAGCTTGGCTCTAAATAGATATATGGGCAGTTAGATGACCCCCATACCTTGACGTTATCAGAAAGGCACCGAGCACAGCCCTACGCTCCTCCATAGTTCGAAGGGCAGGTGTTGGGATCTTCCAACCGATAGAACACTTGAAGGTATGCAATGCTGATTGCTCTTTTGGAACATCTTTGTTGATTCCCAGTTCGCATATTAGACCCATGATCATGTGGCCCCCAAAATTCATAAACGGCTTTTTCGACAATATGGTCCTGACGATCGTTGTTAGAACGATGATTGTTAACAGAGTGCTCTTTTGCTTATACTTACCACGAGGTATAGGTCATTAACCCAAGAAGCAAATCCAAGCTTGACTCAACGCCAAAAACGATTTTCTGGTAAATAAAGCAGTTGACTTTGCTTAGAAGCGCGTCACGCCGCTCGAGGTCTTTTGCTTGTACTGCCATGATACAAAACCAGAAAAATGGCTTTTCTTGGCGAAATTGAGATGAGGTAACGTGAGGAGGAATGTAAGCTATTGGAAGGTAATCCAAGCCCTTTGTGCGGAAATCATTGAAAGATTGCTCTTCCTCTTCTGGAGAAAGAAGGGAAGTCAAATCCCCCAATGGGGATGGTTGCGTATGCGCCGACTCTGTTGTTGGCGGGGAGAGGATTCCATGCTCTCCATGGAGGGGAGAGAAGCCGTGCGCCGAGCTTCTGGCTTCATCTGACAAGGACGCGTCTCTGGAATTTCCAGCGTGCAGATTCGCCGCGGATTTGGACTTAACATCACCCGATTGAAGCATAGAAACAAGGTTGTCAAGCTTGGCTTCGAGCTGTGCAGTTCTAGAAGCCTCGGAGCGCCTACTAGTACGCTTTCTGACTGGCTGCGATGCCCGACATTCTTTGTTCAGGCGGTGGCATCTAATACATGTCAGTTTATGAAGTACGAACTATCATTTCTTCCATGGTGACGAAATAAAGCGAATGAGGATATGCGATTCGTGCGCAGCAAGCCACTGACCTTTCGCAATCAGTACCACTGGCGAGAAGTATGCATTTGCACTTTGCACGGGAGCAGTTTACGCATGCCCGACCGTAGGGCGCAGGAACTCCGGAGTTGTCGAGTCTGCTAGACTCCATAGTGTGAAAACTCCGATGGGTTTCGGGGTTAAATGTGTAGTACTGAGTGAAGGGAGAAGGGGATCTGAGAGTTGAACGTAGTCAGTACATTCAAAAGACATAGATTAGCGGTACAAGGAGTTCGGGAAGTTTGAAGTGCGACGGAGTTGGGAGCTGGATCGAAGGATGGTGGCGCCCGAGACGGATTTCGGTGCGTTAAATTTGGCCGGAACTCCGGTTCAACAGTAAGCATTGTCTTGGCATTGATTGGACGGGGACAGGTCGAAGTCTTTCTTCACTGCACGCTAAACACTTCAGAGGAAAGTACAAATTATTGATAAAATCCCAGAAAATCCATTATTGGCATGAAAAGAGATCGGCATTCGAAAGAGAAAGACAAATTCGGAAATTCATGGCATGATACCCCATCATATTTAGGTCGGCCATACCTATTCAAGAATTCTTCTGCAAACTTGATCATACATATCACACACTCCGACCAACTGAACTGAATCATAGGGAGAAAACACTCAATGAAACAATTCAATTCAACTAGGAAGCAAACTAATAACCCAAGGCCTTGGTCCTTATTTATCACGATCAGTCTCCCGTATGATATCAAGGTTCCTCGTTGGTCGGGTGGATTCTCAGGAGGCTCGGCTCACTCGAGGCAGAAAATGCAACAGTCGACCGTTATTCCAGCTTCTCATGCGATTATGTTCAGCCATGCTTTTAATGGGAATCAGGAAGTTCTACCTGTTTTCCATACTACGATACAGTGGAAGGAGAGTATAGTGTCTCAAATATAAGACTTTCATATATTATCATCCAAGCACATTAAAGTCGTATCCGTAAGGACATTCAAAACGACATGAAAAGGACACATAAATCCTCATGAATCGTAAACACCTGAGAGCACGTTCAAAACTCAGCCTCACATCTCACCCAACAGCTTCATGAGCACCGGCAGCACCTGTAAAGCAGAGTCAGTAAATGTTGATCGGATTATTCATAGAGGAGGACACTTACGTCGGAAACGTCCTCGATGAGGTTGGATGTCTCGTTGACGAACTTCTTCGTCAACAGGTCGTTGGCGTTGCCCAACAATCCGCCCACCTCGACCAAAAGTTCAGGCGTGACGTATGGTGCAACTTCACCAATGAGGTCGCGCGTTTCGTTGACGAACTTGGGCTTGAGCAGATCGGTGGCATTGGTGACCAAGTAACCAATATCCTCAATGACAGAAGGCTGGAGGACCGATTTCTTCAGCTCGGGCATGACGGGCAGAATATCATTGAGCAGGCCGGCAGCATTGGACAGCAAAGTCTCAATCTCCTTGACATTAGACTTGGTCAACAGAGAGTTGGCGTTCTTCAAGAGGCTTGCAATGCCTGAAATCGTTCCTGGCGTCAGCAACGACTTCACCTCAGGCAGCAAGGGGATCACGTCGGCCAGAATCTGTTTCAAGCCCTTGACCAAGGAAGGTGTAAGAAGACCGCTGGCATCGGCGATGAGGCCACTTGTCTCCTTGATGAAGGCAGGCGTAAGCAAGCCGTTGGCATTCGAGAGCAAGTTCTCGATCTCCTTCGTGTTCGAAGCTGACAGCAGACCGCCGGCGTTCGCGAGCAAGCCCTCAATCTCGTGTACATTGGCGGCCGAGAGCAAGCTTTCGGCATTCATCAAGAGGTTGCTGATGCCGGAAATCATGGACGGCTTGAGGAGCGGCTTGAGTTCAGGCAGGAGAGGCTCGATATCACTGAGGAGACCCTTCAGACCCTTCACCAATGAAGGTGTCAGCAGGCTGTTGGCATTGGACAGGAGGTTGCCAATGATATTAACGCTGGCTGGCGTCAACAAGTTATTGGCGTTCATCAACAGGCTCTGCAATTCCTTAAGAGTCGCGGGCTTCAGGAGACCCTTGAGTTCGGGGAGCAGAGGAGCAATCTGGTTCAACAGGTCCTTAAGATCCTGAACAACGTTCGCGCTCAACAAAGAGTTGGCCTCCTTGATCAAATTGTCTGTCTCCTTGATGAAGGCAGGCGTAAGCAAGCCGTTGGCATTCGAGAGCAAGTTCTCGATCTCCTTCGTGTTCGAAGGTGACAGCAGACCGCCGGCGTTCGCGAGCAAGGTCTCGATTTCCTTCGTGTTCGAAGGTGACAGCAGGCTGCCGGCGTTCGCGAGCAAGCCCTCGATCTCCTTCGTGTTCGAAGGTGACAGCAGGCTGCCGGCGTTCGCGAGCAAGCCCTCGATCTCCTTCGTGTTCGAGGGCGACAGCAGGCTGCCGGCGTTCGTCAAAAGACTCTCCAAACTCTTGATCGTTGCAGGGGTGAGAAGCCCCTTGAGCTCGGGTAGCAGAGGAGTGAGTTGAACGAGCAAAGACTTGAGGTCATTGACAACCGATGTAGTGAGCAAACTGCTGGCATTGTCGATCAAACTGTCGGTCTTGGTCACGAATCCCTTGGTAAGCAAGAGATTGGCGTTGTCAATCAAAGACCCAGCCTTAGATATGAACGACGAGGTGAGCAGGGTGTTGGCATTGTCGATCAGGGTCTCTGTCTTTGAGACGAACGAGGGTGTCAACAAATTGTTGGCATTATCGATGAGAGCCTCGGTTTTCTTGACAAACGAGGACGTCAACAAGTCGTTGGCATTAGCGACCAGAGTACGTAGTGTCGTGTCGACGGGAGGAGCCAACGCAGTCGACAGATACTTGAAGGTATCTGTGAGCTCCGCCAGGAAATCAGGGTTCAACAGGTTCTCCAGACCCTGCAGAAGTTGTCCGAGACCGTCGCTACTACCTGATCCAAGACCGAGCAGGTTGCCTAGGGCAGAAGAGATATCGGAACCAATAGTACTGGAGCTGGTTGACGAAGAAGAGCTCGAGCCGGATGAAGAACCGCCGGACGAAGAGCCGCCGGACGAAGAGCCGCCGGACGAAGAGCCGCCGGATGAAGCAACAGAAGGCGAAGCACCGGAAGATGGAGCACCGGAAGCTGGAGCTGGGGCGGCAGCACTAGTTGTCGTAGGTTGAGTACTGTCCGGAACCGATGGGATCGACACAGTCACAGAATTGGCGCCGGCAGCAGCGGCGTTGTTACTCTGTGTCGTGGCTGGGTTCTGGTCGGTATCTGTATCCGCCACTTGCGGGGCTTCGCGCTGAGACGTAGTGGTGGTGGTGGTAGGGGCGGCGGCAGCGGCACTCGCTGCGTTTGGCTCGGCAGTGGTGGCAGCGGCGGCGGGAGCAGCCGCAGCATTGGCTACGTCTGACTCGGCATTGCTGGCAGCGACAGCGGGAGCGGGAGCATTGTCTTGATTCTTAACAACCGAAGCTGCAGAAGACGAAGGAGGTGCACCAGTCACTCCGGTCGCGACCAGGAGCGCCGTCGTGATAACCGGAAAGAAACGCATGGTGTTGGTTTAATGCGCGGGACTGGCTCTGTTGTCGTGCACCTTGGCTTGCCCAAACACAATTTGACCGGTTTCGGTTCCTCGATCCTGTCCTAAGAGGAAAAATCTGGAGAAGGCCGGGGGCAGGATGGCAAACCAAAATAAAGCGAGCGAGCGCAATAGCTCGGGTGCGCCATTGACGATATATGTGCCGTGCGGCGGAAATTACACAACCGCATTAGCTCTGAAAAGCTAGTTCGTACCGAGGAAAAAAGGGACTGGTTCCGTCCGCCATGTGACAAGAAAATAGACCAATTTGCTAGGTTGGGATCCAGTTCCCCGGACTCCAGAGTTACCCTGTGCCTGAGAACCATCCATGGGTCCAAGCTAGAGTCGAGTCAGGGCAAGCCACTGACATCGCCTCCCTCGGCACGGGAAACGCAGGCACATGTTCTCTGTTTGTGGCATTGGGCCATGGTTCAATTCGACACTGGCCTCGATCTGGGGGTGTATGCGGGCGCAAAGGTGCTGGGGTTGGATATCCGGGGCTCGGACGGGCTCCACACCGCGGAGAGCGGAACCAAGGTTGGCGTCCAGACTGCGATAGACCAGCCAACAGGACAGCAGCTAGAGTGGGCCGCGGGCGGGGTGCTGCAGCCGTGTTCCAGTATTCCGCGCTTTTTTTTCTCCAGCTGTTGATATCAGAGGCTCCATAGCTGCGGGCTCGTGACTCTCATCCCTGTCAAGGGACGGAAAGGTTCTCATTCGGGGAAAACCTCCCCCAGGAAACGGGACTCCGCAAAAAGCCACCATCCCCCGCGCTTTTCACCCCGGAGGCACCCGGGACACAACGTGTTGAAATTGAACATGACGGTCGGAGACAATCGGCTTTCATTGGCAGAAATCCTGTTGGTGGTCGATCCAAGTCTAGCGATTCTTGGCTGTTCATCATTCGCCTACCTACGTGGCGCCGGAGACTAGTAGCCCGGGCTTAATCACCGCTAGAGCGTTAGGGGAAAGTTTGCGTGTTCATCTCCGAAGAAAGTGCGAATCAATAGCGTCGGACACAACTTACTGTCTCGGATGGGCGAGGCCGGAAGATTCTGTCTCGTACATCATCGTACCCGCTTAGCAGATGTCGATCAACCCCCGCTCCTGCAACCTTGGAAGTGGGTAACATCCACATTATTGAAGCGATGCACCACATTCGCTTCGGCCACACGCCAAAGGGTCGGTGTGGTCGGCAATTCTGTCCCTGCTTGAGAAGAGTTCGGTCAATGGGAACGCCACCACGCCACTGAGGAAAGCCAGGGAAAAGTGGGAACTATGGCTTGGAAGTCGTGAAGAAGGACATATAAAGTAAAATGAGGCTGACGTGCGTGTGAGTTTGTACCGGTACGTGGGGGGTGGGCTCCGTAGCTTGGAGGGATTTGCAAACAGAGATTGATGCCAATCCGGAAATCCCTCCGCGAGCTGAGACCTCGAGGCACAGACGGCATTGGCTGATCCTTCCTCGTTGGGCAGGCACGAGGAAAGCGAATCCCTTGGCCAATCAGGGTTTGCGGGATCACATGACCAGCTGGAGATCTATGGCAGCGCAGGATGACCTCGGAGAAGCTTCTTCACATGAACGGGAAATCTTGATGTATATTAAGGGATCTCCCGAGATGTCTCAAGTTAATCTATTTGCTCGTCTATAGCAGACGCGAGGCGGTCGAAAGGGTATAAGCGAGTCGTTTGACGTCTTCACCCCATTCGACCTCGGCCTCGGCGAGAATGTGACGATTGATCCTGGGGGACGTTTAACGGTCTGTAAATAAGCAGTCTTTGTAGACTGGCATCTGCGGTCTCCGCAGTGGCGGCGGATCGTGGGGACTTTACCCACAATAGCAACGTCTATCAGCCATGCGCGTCGGTTTTGGGGGGTGGTTTAAAATAATTTGAGATTTCTTTGTGCTGGCTAGGTATTTTATCCTGTAGGATTAGATGCCTCTTGAGTGTGGTGCGTTTTGGGAATCTTCATCTAATGCTGGAGAGAAGAAGCAACGCCTTGCGAAGCAGTACGACGCCGTGAAAAATAGAGCAGGACTTTGAAGATCTGTGGCGGATACAAAATATCTCATCATCAGAGGTTCTTCGAGTTTCAGGCTGTTGGGGACCCGAAATCCTTCTTAAGCCAAGGACTGTAAGCTGCAGGCACTGCCCACCATTGAAAGCTGAGATTGTGAGGTTTCCAATTCTTATAGATTGATATCGCTCCAAAGGGGCCTACTTCTTAACCTCTTCTCCTCTACAAGATACATGTTGTTCAGTAAGAATAGGGGTCTGAGTACCCGCCCTTGTGAAGAAAACCGCCTCCCAATAGGACCCTGAGGGGCCGCTTGCTCAAGAATAGTATGCCAATATGCTTTGACTGGAAGGATCTCAATCTTTCAGACCCCAGTCACATAAATAGTTACACCTGCATCCTGGCTAAAAGGTCATATTGACCCGTGGATATCTCTATGCGGCTCGCTTTTTTGAATTGGTGTCAAGAAAGTAATTCGTTCATGCATCGATACATTGGAAAAATACATGCCGAGGAAAAAAGTTTCCCAGGCTGCTGGATTGCAAGCTAGAGCTGCGTGTGGTGCTATCTAACTTCAGCCTAGAAACAGGAGAAATCACGCGATACAGTGATTCGTTAGTGCAAGAAGGCCCTAATGGGAAGCGCAAACTCGGCGTTCCTTTTTCATACGATGAGCTGATTGCATGGGAGTAGACGCTGGGCCAAATCTCCGAGGATGGGGAGAGGATGATCTCGAGCTTGCAATTGATGGCCCAGAAAGTAATCCACAACTCGGCTTCAACGATATCCTGTGGATATGGACAAATCTCCATTGCCTCCATCAAGGTTGAAAGAGTGGCTGGAGAAAATCTCTTGGGGCAAGATGGACACCGTTTGGCGGATTCCAGTCAAGGGCGTGGCAGCGACTTGGCACCTCAGGCTCGAACAGACATGATACTCTTAACAAGGCATTGTAGCCACTCAGCAAGCCTAAAGGCTGCCAGTCTGATTGCCGTGTTCTGCGATTCATGCTCTGCATTTCGGAATTGTTGCTGTGGGATGGATTTGCGTCTTTTCACGACGGAATGTCAGAAGCCTTGACCTCCTGATATTTGGACAGAACCTTCATCTCGGTATTGCGTTCTTTGATCTTCTTGTCCATAGCCTTTTGGACTTGTTCGCGCTTTCGTTCGGCGCTCTCGATTCTTTGCTTTGCTTCTTTCGCGGCTTGCTCCTGTGCCCTCAGAGCTGCGGCTTGTGATGGATGTTCGCGGCGCAGTCGCTCGAGCTGAAGGTAAATTTCCGCGTCATCGAGAGGCTGGCATGTCACTGGATTGTAACGGTATGAGGGCAACGGCTCGCCTGGCACGCGGATCTCGGAGAGGTCGTGGTGGATTGGGGTCGTGCGAATGGATGAGTCGAGAGGCACAGCCGAGACTGTCTCAGATGGTGGAGATGGGAGTGATGGCTCTTGTTTATTCATGATGGCTGTTGATATTATGAAGGGTACCAAGAAGGGTAGTAGTGGGAAGAGGGAAAAAGGAAGAGCTTGGGTTCTGGTGCTCTTCCCTTTGTGGCTCACCGCCCGGCGAGCTTATCGGGACAGCGCGGGCAGAGTTCACGACATCATCCAACTTATCTCTTGATTCCAGTCGCAGGACCAGACAGATCACTTAGGCAGGTCCTGGGGACCAGACGTCCGCTATAGAAGGCGTGAATGGCACTGTGAAACTGCATGACCCATCCACATATGGTCGCTTGATTCAGCCACCATGCAAGCATTTGGTACGTTTTCAAGTACACCTCTTGCAACCTTTTCTTCTGCAAAAGATGAGCGTGTTTTTGTTCACAATATGCTGACACTGGCTTCGCTCACAGTTCCCAAGAACAGGAGGGTAAGCCAGCCCACGGAGCTCCCGGATGAAGCATCATCAGTGACTAAACCATGCGATCTTACTTTAGCCCCGATTTGACCTTGTTCTGAGGGTGAGAACTGAAAATTGCCTCTTCAAATGTCTTGTGTATACTAATACAACTCTCAGATCATCGACATCAACAATATTCCTCTGAGTAAGGGCGTCGTCTTCGTACGGTGGCGCCTCCCATCATCCAGCGCAACCGAGCACCATGGAACCACAGAGAAAGCCACAATTGTCGACCACCAAACCTACTGGAACTACGAAAAAACACTGCAAGTACGCCTCACTATTGACCGAACATCCATCCTTCAGGAATGCGAGTTGCTTTTTGAGGTCGTTCAGGAATTCGGATCCTCGTCCAGCGCAGATAGGAACCTGCTGGGCAAGATCAAGCTCAATCTCGCCGAATATGTGGACAAGGTTGAAGACGATGAGGGCGTTGTGCGTCGGTACCTGATGTTTGAGAGCAAGGTCAACAGTACTCTCAAGATTGGGGTAGCGATGCGTCAAACGGAAGGCGATCGCAACTTCACTACGTATGTGCACAGGTGCCAGAAATACCGACTCCGCTGACCGTTGATAGCCCTCCGTTGAAATCTGCGACCGTCTTTGGCGGTATTGCCGGTGTTGTTCACTCCCAGGAACCGGACGACCACGACGAACTGGGCCAGCTGCCATCTATCAATGTGCAAAGCCGCGAAGTGGCTGATATGCAAGACATGTATCGGCGCACGTTGGCAGCATCATGGACCTCCCGAGCTGGCGACCTGCCGGCGGACCAACTGGTTGAACAGTTATTTGCTGGCAGTTCTTGCTGGAACAACGAATCTCACAACACAAACCATGGAACTGGAGTCAAAGGTGACTACGCGGATTCTTTCCTGAGCGCCGAGACCGCTGAGCGGCAGACACGCACGGGCAAGAGATTGTCACCAAGTTTGAATTTCGAGAAACGTCCCAAGAGTTCTAGCAATCATTCCCACAGCAGCGGCAAGTCTCCCGATTCTCTTTCCACACTCAGCCATGGGCAGAAAGGGGGCAGTATTGAGCAGCAGATTTATGACGGCGCGAAGGGACGCGGATGGAGAACTCGGAACTCGAACAATGAGCTGTCTGAGTTTGACGTGCGGGATGATTTGCGGAGTTGGGAAGTTGCAGCGAAACAGTAGCTTCATTTCTGGCCGGGAGACACCAAATATTCTGTCTTGTTCCATATTTAGGCTTAGGTACCCGATTGCGAGACTCTCTAATATATCTTTCCCCGCTATTCCTAGCACCATAAACATCCTTCATTCTAGGCAGGGAGATACTGGATCAAATGTAGGAAGAAACTTGAATATAAAAGGCAGACTCGCTGGTGATACACGACTACATATACTGCACCCTACGGTGTGAATGTGGACTCGAAAGGTGCAAATGATTTCAAATTTGATGCTTATATGGTTCCCAAGCTATCTTCAGCAGCACGTCGACAAGGTGCCGGGGCCAGACAACAAACCAGACAGACTCTTATGCCTTGACCTCAGTAACTGCAACGGCATCCTATAATCCGCTCATTAGCAATCATTCTTGCCCACCAGAACTTCATGTCAAGACATACCTTGCCAAACTCAGCCTCAAACTCGTGCAATGTCGTTTCATACACTAGTTCCGGCTTCGGGACAGCAGACCCTGCGCCCAGCTTCTCTACCAATCCCTCCTTTTGGGAGGGGGTCGCCTTCACCCACTCCAGATACTTCGGTGCCCCGGGCATAATCACGTTATCCGCGAGCAAGACCGATTTGCCTGGCACCAAGACATCCAACTGCTCCAGCAGCCATAAATCCGGCAAATAAAGATCCTGCCAGTGGTCCAGGAACAGCATCTCCACGCTCTGAATATCCTTCTGTTCCGAAACAAGCTCCACCAGCAAGTCACTGCTTGAGCCCACCAGGATCTGCACAGTATCGCGCAGACCCGCCAACTCGACGAGTTGATTCGCGACAGCCGCCATTTCGGGATTATTCTCAAGGCTCAAGAACCGCTTTCCTCCATTTGCGCGCACTGCCGCACCAAAAAGAATGGCCGAGTAGCCAATATATCCGCCCAGCTCGATCATGACCGACGGCTTGCGCTCGGCGATGAGATTGGTGATGAACGGGCCTTTCGTTGGGCCCACGTTGATGAGCTGGTTGAACTTTTGACAGTAATCGTCAATGGCGGCCAGGACCTTTTCGGGGTTCCCGCGCAACTGCTTAATGTCGGGGCGGGAGTAGATGTAGTGAAGCAGGTCGACTTCGCGGCCGTCCTGTTGAGTTATGAGAATGAGATATTTGCAAAGTATATGAGTTAATTAGGTAGACTTACAAAAGCGAACCGTTGGGCGGGAGGAGAGTTTGGTTTCGACATTGCGGATGTATGAATTGGGGATTCCGGGACTCGATAATTTGAGACAAAGGCTTTTGGTGATGAATGATGGCTGAGATGGAATTACCCATATCCTTCCTCCAGGGACCTTTCTTATATACATTCTTAATGTTTCGTCCATAGTCAAAAATGGAAATGTCCGACCTCAAATCCCCGAGGAATCCAGGAATCATGGAGAGTTGGAGAAGATAGGGTCAAAGCTGAAGCATAAGATGACTATTTAGGGTTAGCCTTGCGCGATGGATGCCTAAGGCATTCAATGCTTTTATCTCCGGCAGAAAAAAGTGATCTGCCCGATGCCCCCGACTTGTTGTCTAAAACCGCGCAAACCCCGAATACCCCGATGCTTCGACGTCCTCCGACCAGCGCATCCGGGCTCCTGGGATTCCAGTCCCGGTTGTGTCCCCGGTCGCTGCTGCGGACGTGTTGCGGGCATGATGTCTTCACTCGGCTTCAGAGCACTTCGAGTGCCGACGACGATCAACCACACTACCGCAATGATGATTACGAACAGCGATCGAACTTCCGTCCACAAAGACAGAAGCGACCGTCTCCAAGTCAACGTTTTACGCTAAATACGGAGGTGCTCGGAGAACACAAGGAGGTTGTGGTCGTGCCGCAACGCAGCCGCCGCAACAAGCGACAGCGACACCCTCGACCGGAGGCAGCGAATGACGATACGGAAAGACCAACGCTTCATTCTATACTTGGCGATTTGGAAGAGGAAGCTTCTCCACTTGTCGATGGTGCCGTCAGGGAGCGAATTGAGGGCTGTCGCGGGTTGTTCGACGTTGGTCAGAAGGTGTCAGTCCCCGATTGGAAAGACATTCGGTTAAACTTGTCGTCGTCATTTACGCGAAAACAACTTTTGGAATACCTCGCAGAGTACGCACAACATGCCCCAGGGGATGACGGCAATTCGCAACACACACGGGCCACTGCATGGAAGCCCGGGACCTCTGTGTTCATCAGCACCGAAGCAAGAACTGGCGGTCGTGCCTCCGACCGAATTGCGGCATCCAGGGAGCTGAAAGGGAAGGCTCTTTTAGCTGAGCGAATCCTTCGGGACTGCTGGCAGATGTCCACGATCAACGAGGTTGGCCAGGTGGACATTCGCTTGCCGGCTCCATTTATCTATTTGCTTTTGAATGCAGAGCACTTCTCTTTCGACGAACTGGCCAATCTCCATGATGCCAGCATCGATGTTACGCAATCCCTGGGGCTTGTGAGAGTCGTTGGCAAGCAGAGCGCTTGTGAGCATATCCGCGAGATCATTCTGGACGTCACTACCCGAATTCGCGAGGAAGACCTTGATTTGGGTCAAGCTGTTGCGGAAACTGGCAACCTTTTCAGGCAGGACTTCCTGGAGTGGGTCAATCGGACCTACCAGGTGGCCGTGGAGCACGAACTGAACGTCCCAAGAAAGATCATCTATCTGGCCGAGAACAAATCGGGCGCAGACAATGCTCGGAGAACATTGAACCTTGCGATCAATGATACGGCACCCACATTAATACCTTTCTCCACCTACTTGCCCTCCTCAGAGCCAGCCAGTGCTTATAGTTTCGACCCCGAAAACAATGTGTCGTGGTTCGATCGGCAGAAGCAATGGTTTCGTTGGGCCTTGTCCTCCGCCCAAACCATGGAGGCCGAGAAGCTTGCAACCCCATTCTTTGACAAACACCAGTCTCAATTGTCTGACGAGCTGCTGAAGCTTCTTCGACTTTCTTCGGTGCCTACGACGCGCGGTGCCAGTATCCATGAGTCGGTAACTGCGTCTGTCGGGAAATGTCTTTTTATGCGCAAAACTCCTTCCCTCACCGAAGCGCCGATAAATGCCTCTCAACTCGGCCGAATGGCTCTTCCGCGCACCTTTATGGCTGCAGTGCCCCGCGCTGCATCTTTTCTCAACACGTTGTCTCCGATTGGTCTCGGCGAAGGCGACGAGCCGTATCGAATTCGTTTGACACCGACGTCTAAGCATGCCGATTCTTTGCCGCCACTCGATATTGGAGTTGATGTGAATGTCAAACTTACCGGGGATATGGAAAAGACTGAAATTGATCTCGAAATCCGGAGTGTGAAAGCCATTCTCATGAACAATAGCGTCGACTACTTGCTTCCTGAAAACGGTCTGGATCTTCGATTTACTCGTCACATCTACCATGACCTTCTGGCGGGATCCGAGAACCTTCATGGCTTTCGGAACCACGAAGCGATGTTGCAGAGCATCAAGACGTCGCTGCAAGGCCTCTTCAATCCCATGACGGCCAAGAAATCATTGGTGCTACCACCATTGTGTCATATCATGCTGCCGCGTGAATTCCTTAAACCGGAGATTTCTGAGGAGATGACTGACCAGGAAGGCCATGGTCCTGACACCCTCTTTGAGGACCACATCTCCGCCGAGTACATGCTTCCTCCATTCAACGATGCGCAAAGCATTGCTCTTCAGCACTTTGATTTCCAAGGCCGCCAATTAACTAGCCGTTTCTATGGTGGTGGACCGTTCCTTGCAGCTCAGGCAACTGATCTCTTCATGGAAATGAAGATCCCGCAAAACCAGCTAACATCCGAACCTGATGATGCGCTTCAGGGGGCTCTTGATCGGGAGTTCCACTCGTTCTACAACACCGCCTGTGACATGGCCTTTGAAGTCCATCGGATCCAGCCAGCAGAGGAGAAGGAGCATTTTTGAACGATCCTAGCATTTGTACAATAATAACTTGTAACTATATCCAATCTAATAACTGTATAGAATCGTGTCGTCCAGTAGTCACCGTAGTCACCCAGTAGGGGTTCCACAAACCCGCTGCCCCACCGATCGAACCACCTCCAACACCGACAACAACCACTCGTCCCTCCATCCTCCACATACCCTCCTTCCTTTACACCGGACCTCGAATCAATTAGCACCTCTTTATACACCCACTGCTCGCTATTCTGATCTGACCTATTCCATCCCCATCGCCTGCCCCTTCACCACTGAGAATGAAGCACATGTGCACGCAGTGATCCACGGAGGCATGGAGAGAACACGGGTGGCCAAGGTAGGCACCATAGCCAGTGCATTCCCAGCAAACAACCCGACTAATCACTGACTGGCCCTCTCTCTCTGTTGTTCAGGTTGACAACGTGACCTTGGCTCGGCACGGGGACCAGGTTGATGGCACCCTCCATCTCACTCCTCACCACCTTATCTTCTCGTACCTCCCCCCAGTGTCCAGCGAGGACCAGGCCAAAGGTGTTCCCATAAAGCCCCGCGAGCTCTGGATCACCTACCCGATTATCGCCCTCTGCACCCTGCGACCCGCTCCCGCGGCGTCCCGCCAGCCCTCGTCTATCCGCCTTCGGTGTCGAGACTTCAACTTCTGCTGTTTCTACTTTACAAATGAGAACAAGGCTCGCGATGTGTTTGAGAGCATCAAGCAATGGACTTGCAAGTTGGGTCGCATGGACAAGCTCTACGCCTTCTCTTACGTTCCTGTTCCGCCGGAAGCCGACTTCAACGGGTGGCAGCTGTATGACCCGCGCAAGGAGTGGGTGCGTCAAGGTGTCGGAAAGGAAGGCCAAGGTCAGGGATGGCGCGTCTCTGAAATAAATGTGAATTACGAGGTGGGTGGATCTTCTGTTAAGCTGCTGGTCTTTGGCTGACCGGGGGATCTCCAGTTTTCTCCAACCTATCCGGCCCTCCTACCCGTGCCTTCGTCTATATCGGATAACACACTCAACTATGCCGGACGATACCGATCCCGAGCTCGAATCCCAGTCCTCACATATCTCCACCCGGTCAATAACTGCTCGATCACAAGGAGCTCCCAGCCGTTGGTCGGTGTGCGTCAGAACCGCAGCATCCAGGATGAGAAGCTGCTAGCTGCTATTTTCTCAACTTCTCGCTCAGAGAGGCCGTTGGCGAGCTTCATCCAGCCTCATCTGGAGAAAGAGGCGTCGGACTCCAGCCAGGGCAGTGGGGAGACGATCCCGACAGATCTAGAGTTGACAAATGCAGAAGAGATAGAAGACGATATGATTGCTGCCGCTCACGGAGAGTCGGAAGAAACACCTTCGATTTATGGAGCACAGCAGAGCAACTTGATTGTTGATGCGCGGCCTACAGTCAATGCCTTTGCCATGCAGGCCGTGGGCCTGGGCTCCGAGAACATGGACAACTATAAGTTTGCCACCAAAGCCTACCTGGGGATCGACAACATTCATGTCATGCGAGATTCATTGAATAAGGTGGTAGACTGCTTGAAGGAAACAGACGTGACGCCTTTGGGGCCGAATCGCGACCAGCTTGCGCGAACCGGCTGGCTGAAGCACATCTCTGGCATCCTAGATGGAGCCGGGTTGATCACTCGCCAGGTCGGCCTGCAACACTCTCATGTCTTGATCCACTGCTCCGACGGTTGGGATCGGACCAGTCAGCTGAGTGCCTTGAGTCAAATCTGTCTTGACCCGTACTATAGGACGTTTGAAGGATTCATGGTCTTGGTAGAAAAGGATTGGCTTTCGTTTGGTCACATGTTTAGACACCGATCGGGCCACCTGAACAGCGAGAAATGGTTCCAGATCGAGAACGAGCGCATCGGCGGAGAGGCTAACCGTGGGTTTGGCGAAGGCGGCGGTGCCGGCAAAGCCCTCGAGAACGCATTCCTGAGCGCCAAGGGCTTCTTTGGCCGGGACAACACCAGCCGCGACTCCTTGGCCGACTCCGATGGGGAGCTCCAAAGTTACGACTCGGACAGCCCTGCCGCTAGAAAGGTTAGCTCCTCACCTCGGAGCGCCGTCGCAGAGAAAGAGATCACAAAGCCGAAGGAGACTAGTCCGGTATTTCATCAGTTCCTGGATGCCACATATCAGCTCCTCTACCAACACCCGACGCGCTTTGAATTCAACGAGCGCTTCCTCAAGCGACTGCTCTATCAGCTCTACGCCTGTCAGTACGGCACGTTCCTATACAACAACGAAAAAGAACGTGTTCAGTCGACTGCCAGCGAGCGAACCCGCAGCGTATGGGACTATTTTCTCTGTCGGCGCGAGCAGTTTACGAACCCGCGCTATGACCCAGTAATCGACGACCATCAGCGCGGCAAGGAGCGCCTTATTTTCCCTCGAGTCAACGAGACCAGATGGTGGGCTGAAGTCTTCGGTCGCGAAGATTCCGAGATGAACGGGCCCCGACCTACCGATAGCCCGGCTAATAAACGGGCCCCGGTCGTGACAGGCATCGAGACCGCCAACCTCTCCGTCGGCACGGGAGTTCCGGACAAGACTAGTGTTCCTGCGGCTGCCTCGGCGGGGATGGCGGCTATGACCGCGGGGATTTCGAATTTGGCATTTCCAAAGAAGCAGGAGTCGGAGTCGGAGGAGGCGGATAAAGGAGAGGAGGAGTTGGGCGTGGAGATGCAGTAGACTCGAGGAATTGACTGGGGGGTTTCTTTCGGTTTGATTACATGGCTGGACATATTCACGACGAGATGTATGTTAGTACACGGCGCTTCTAGGGTGAATGGGCATTGCATTGTTCGAAGTAACGCGAAACAGTGTTTCCTCCAAGGTCCGGAACAAGACAGACAGACCATGGGTTATCATGAAGACTAATCGACAGGATGAAAGCACCAAGCTTTATATGCCAAGAACGAAGCCCTAACCCGTTCATGCCTTAATGCCTTACCGCCCGACCCCTCAGGCACCAACTTGACAAGCGAGGGTTGAGCCCTAGCCCGAACAGGCAAGAGCGAACGGCGAGCAAAATCCCCACTGACCGAGAATCGTCAAAACTTGTGTGCTCAACTCTCGCCCTCCGTCGACAACCCCCCACCAATTCCTCACCCAACCACCCTAGGAATTCCGCAAAAATGGCCGCTGTCCAGGGAGCTATTTCCAAGCGCCGGAAGTTCGTCGCCGACGGTGTCTTCTACGCCGAGCTGAACGAGTTCTTCCAGCGCGAGCTGGCTGAGGAGGGATACTCGGGTGTCGAAGTCCGTGTGACTCCCACCGTCACCGACATCAGTACGTTCATCCTTTCTGTCAGGAGTACAGGTGCACGAAGAAGAGGAGGAAAATAACCGGCATTTGTGTGTGTTTTTTTGGAGGGGAACAACTTCTACCGGCGCAATCGAAATTTCAACCTTCAGATACTGACCTTCGCTCCTTCTAGTCGTCCGCGCCACCCACACCCAGGAGGTTCTGGGCGAGCAGGGCCGCCGCATTCGCGAGCTCACCTCCCTCATCCAGAAGCGCTTCAAGTTCCCCGAGAACTCGGTCTCCCTCTATGCCGCCAAGGTCCAGAACCGTGGTCTGTCCGCCGTCGCTCAGTGCGAGTCCCTCCGCTACAAGCTGCTGAACGGTCTCGCCGTCCGTCGTGCCTGCTACGGTGTCCTCCGTTTCATCATGGAGTCCGGTGCTAAGGGTTGCGAGGTTGTTGTGTCGGGCAAGCTGCGTGCCGCTCGTGCCAAGTCCATGAAGTTCACTGTACGTGCACACACCAATTCAAGTGGGATGATCGGGGCGGAAGATTCTTTCATGTTTCTTTTCTTCTTCGCCCGTCTTCGTTGTCACTTGAAACAACGTTTCTAGGAGAGGATATCGGCTAACAACCACACCAGGACGGTTTCATGATCCACTCCGGCCAGCCCGCCAAGGAGTTCATCGACAGCGCCACCCGCCACGTCCTCCTGCGCCAGGGTGTCCTGGGTATCAAGGTCAAGATCATGCGCGGCTCCGACCCGGAGGGCAAGTCCGGCCCCCAGAAGACCCTCCCCGACTCGGTCACCATCATCGAGCCCAAGGAGGAGCAGCCCGTTCTGCAGCCCATGAGCCAAGACTACGGTGCCAAGGCCGTCGCCGCTCAGCAACTCGCCGAGCAGCAGCGTCTGGCCGAGGAGCAGGCCGCCGAGGCCCAGAGTGGTGCCGAGGGTTATGCCCAGGAGTGATCTTGTTTAACGGCTGTTTTGTTTCATAACCCTTTTATCTCCTCCATACTTCTGGAACGCAAAATAAAAACTACGATATTCCAACATCTGCTCTCTCTCTATACTCGCGTATCCTTGTTGAAGGGGTGATGTTTCTCTTCTATTCTGACTGGAATGGAAATGAAGGAGCGGTAGTGATGTAGAATTCTGTCCTTGACGAATTAAAAAGAAACTGCCAAGATTTCAAGTACGATCTTAAGAATTGGCCTGGGACGCGTCATGTTGAAGTTGAAAATAAATCTACAGATCCTGTTGCCGGATATATATCCAGTCCCAGGGGGTGTTGTAATAATGGCCCACGAAGTATCACTAGGCAAAATATATTATGTCCGTCATCGAGGAGATCTATATACCGACAACTGATTTTAAAAATGTAAAAGTTCAGTTTTATTTTTTTTTTGGGACATCATCGCTCTATTGAAAACAACATTCAACTTGACTTCATGCCATCATCTATCTGAGTCACAGGTATAGAAGCGTCGACTTTCATGACACTAGCTCACAGGAAAGCCTCGATGTTGATCTCCAAGGTGCTGGTTGGGTACTTGAGCTCGTACTTCTCCAGCACGGTGGGGTGCAGAATGCCAAAGGAACCGATGACCAGGTCCTTACTGCCGATGCGGGCGTGAATGGAGGCGGCGTGGCCATGGAAGTAGGTTGGCTCTGCAAGAACGGGATATGATTAGACACTAATTTTTTTTTTAAAGAAAGGGAGAAGGGACATACCATCCAGTTCTTTGATGTAGTACTGCGCATCGCTCATGGCGGAGTTCTCGAGGCCCTCCTCGCCGGTGATGAAGGCGCTCTTGAGCATGGCCATCACGCGGTCCAGGAGACCATGGACGACTTCGAAACCGCTAGTCTTGCCGTACCAGGCAGCGGCGAAATGGCGCTCGTTGCGGCTCTTGCGCTCCAGCGACAGGTCCTTGAAGGCAACGTCGCTGACCTCGAAGACCTTCATCGGCACGGAGTGGCTCTTGTTTTCGCGAATGGTCTTGAGCAGGCCTGGGAGCAGGCTGGTGCGCACGACCTGGAATTCAAGGGTCTTGGGGTTGGCAAGCTTGACGGCGGTGTTGCCGTCGTCCTTGCGGTTCAGCCAAGCGAAGTTCTCGTCGTGCGAGCACAGGATCAGCGGCAGAACCTCTGACCAGCCAGCCATGGCGGCCTCCATGCGCACAATGTCGGATAGCTTGTTGATGGGGAGAGGCTGAGCGATCGTACCGGACTTGCTCGGGAAAGACCTTGGCAGGTTGTTGAATCCGTAGGCGATGGCCACATCCTCCATGATGTCGCATTGGTGCAGCACATCAGCGCGGGTCGGAGGAATTTCAATCTCAACGGTCTCCGTAGAGGTGGTGGACGGTCTTGCGCGGTATGCCATCTTTCGGAGGCTGTTACAGACATCGACCGGGGTGAGACTCAGACCACAGCATTGGTTGATGTAGGTAACATCAGCCGTGGTGATGCGCGGGGAAATGTCTGGAGTGATTCGGGTCTGATTGTTGTGCTCTGACACAATTTTGACGGGTTCAATTCTAGTGAAAAGTGAGACTCGGGCATTTAGTCAACAAGACGGGGGTTTGCGTACGTGAACGGCTCCGAAGTATATTGGGAGAACATGGTGACCATCATCCGGTTCACGATTTCAAGCTTGGTCTGGTCCGTGGCTGTAATCTCGATGAAGATATTGGTCGTGTTCATTGTAATCTTGGAATGGTCACCGTTAATGATAGGAGGCAGGGAGCAGACGGTCCGGTTCGCGTCGTAGATGACCGGGTACACGGGAGAATCCCGGATGATATGTAGGTACTTGCCCAACTGTTGGTGTTTCTGGGGCTGGGTGTCAATAACCATCGGCTCAAGAAGCCAGGAAGCCAATTTACCTCGTAGAAAGTCATCAATTGCTCTGCATCCATCTCCTGGGTCTGGTTCAACGGGGCAAACTTGATGTCCTTGGGCGGCAGAGCCTCGTAGGTGAAGGGTCCCTTGACAGTATCCAAGTCGTGGGTTCCAATCGAGACCAAAGTCCGTTGCCGTGCCAGGTTCTGGTGCAGCTTGTCTTGAAGCGTAATGAAGGAGTCATAGCGAGCCTGGTCAAACTTGATTCCTCGCAGAATCGCACCCGACACATACGGCCGAATCTTCGTAGTCTATCCATGGAATCAATATGCGCGAACTAGAATCACTTTCGAGGTTGCACACTCACATCTTCCTTGACAACAATTGTTTCCAGTTGTCCACTGGCTGGTTGGGCCAGCTTGTAATCTGGGAGAGATGCCCGGCCCAGGAAGATGTTGAGCATCAACGCAATGCCCTCGAAGCACAGCAAGTCATATCTGCACACGGTTTTAGCCCTGTTTTCTGTCGCATGAAGTCCAATGGCGCATACCGGTTGGCGGGGATCTCGATTTTGAGTTCCGGTGGCTCCTGCTTTCCATCCACGATCGGTCGGTCCGAGTCTGTGGTCTATTATTCTTGGGGTTAGAGTCCGGGTGACAAGATGGAGGGGTCGTTCAGGGTGTTTGTACATCTTCGTCCAGCTCAATGCCTGTCATTGCAAAGCGCGCAAGTTAGCCCGTGTCGGTCATCATGGTGGAATTGGGCACATACCAAACTCGAAGCACAGCTCATCGAATTCCTGCGTGGTATACCTAGCAGTCGGCCATTAGAGTCGTGCAGGAGGTGGAAATCAATAGCGCAACATACTCCCGGCCCAGCTCCTTGAACAGGGCGGCCTTGTCGACCGAGATGGTAGGCATGATGGACAATACTCTCGCCGTAACTGACTGAACGGACAGACACAGACAAAAGTGCGAATGACTCCGATATTTTGCCAGCCTCCACCGCCACCCCTCGATTTGTGACGGTGACCGTATTTACCGTTTCCGCCCGCCATGCCGTCACTGCAAGTGGTATTTCGCTGACCGCGCAAAGCTCGCGGAATTGATGGCTGTTCCCTAGGTAATTTTTATCATTTATCCCTTTGCTCTCTCCCAAACAACAGCTCATTGCGCTTGCATTGATTTCCCCTCGCCTCTACAGTCTTTGGTGGATTGGATCGTTCTGCTCATCCGAGGTGCGTGCGCTCTCTCTCTGTCTGCCTCTGGTCTGTTGTTGGTGCTGCCGCCCAAAACCCCCACGAACACCAAACCTGTCTCCGGCCTCGATCTCGCCTCAGCCACATCTTTCCTCCCCCTCCAACCATCATCCCCTTGCTCCCACCCTCCGCGCGCCCGCAACTAATTTCGCGCGAGGTCTAGGTGCCCTACTCGTCCTTGTGTTCATGAAGGCGCCTCCGACTCGCCCCGTTCAATAATCCCTGTCTCGCTGGCCCCGGCGTGAGCCCCCCTCCGATATCAACCCACCCACTCCCAGCACTGGGACATCTTCAAAAGTGATTTTCTTCAATCCCTTCAATATCCGATCACACATTCACGATGGAGGGCCCAACCGAGAATGACGAGCTCTACCCCATCGCCGTACTCATTGATGAGCTGAAGGTATGGCGACATT
The DNA here is from genome assembly GCF_964197705.1 of Penicillium psychrofluorescens. Lineage (NCBI taxonomy): Eukaryota > Fungi > Ascomycota > Eurotiomycetes > Eurotiales > Aspergillaceae > Penicillium > Penicillium psychrofluorescens. Next base: position 4,098,492 of record NC_133439.1, on the reverse strand, counting down.
CCTCCTTGTCTGGCCGGAAAGTGTCATGGTCATAGCTCACACCTCAACTCCACAGCATGACGACGTTCTTCTCAGACTCAATGCTATACACCGTCTATCCACGATCGCCCTCGCCCTGGGGCCCGAGAGGACCCGGGACGAACTCATTCCATTCCTCGATGGTCTGTCTCCATCATAAAACAACCTTCCTGTCTGAGCTTACCTGACCTATATTCATTAGACTCCGTCGAAGATGAGGACGAGGTTTTGACCGCCTTGAGTGAGGAACTGGGTAATTTTACAGAATACGTTGGCGGCCCGGAATACGGGCACGTACTCCTCTCCCCGCTGGAGAACCTGGCGGCCATCGAGGAGCCTCTGGTGCGAGAGAAGGTAGGGCAATCGAATTCCATGACGAGAGACCTATTGCTGATGGACTGGGTTAGGCGGTGGAATCCCTTAACAAGGTTGGCGACCAGCTGTCAGAAAGCCAGATCGAGGAGTACTTTGTACCCCTTGTCTTCCGTCTTTCCAAAGCAGATTGGTTCACTTCAAAGGTTTCGGCAACGGGTCTTTACTGCACGCCGTATCGGAAAGCGACTCCTGCACGCCAGCAAGAACTGCGTCAGCATTTTGGCGCATTGGTACGCGATGAAACCCCCATGGTGCGGCGACAAGCGGCGAACAACCTCGCCAAATTCGTGAAGGAGATGGAGGCCTCGGTTATTATCGACGAAATGATACCCTTTTTCCAATACCTGGCAGGCGATGATCAGGACAGCGTGCGCCTGCTCACGGTGGATATTCTTATCTCGGTCGCGGAGGAAATCCCCAAGGAGCAGCAGCCCAGTCATGGTGTTCTCTTGACATCGTTGCGGAGTCTGTTTGAGGATAAGAGCTGGCGCGTCAGGTACATGGTTGCCGATAGATATGAAAAGGTCGGTTATCTAGCTTTCCAAACTTGTGGATCCGCACGCGCTAATGTCCACAACAGATCGCCAATGCTGTTCACGCCGAGGTGGTGACTCGTGATATGGTTCCGGCCTTTGTCAAGCTGCTGAAGGATACTGAAGCTGAAGTCCGCACTGCGATTGCGGGCCAGATTCCTGGTAAGGCTGTTTTTGACCCGTCCTTCTGACCCAGTGCTCATATTGTGAATAGGGTTCTGCCGCTTGATCGATGCCGAAACTCTGCTTAATGAGATCATGACTAGTGTGGAGGATCTGGTGTCGGACCCATCTCAGCACGTTCGCGCTGCCCTTGGTACTCAAATCAGTGGCCTTGCTCCCATCTTGGGCAAGGACGAGTGAGTTCTTGTCTCGAACCAATTGGATGACATTCGATTGACCACTACTCTAGGACGATCGCCCACCTTCTACCCATGTTCCTTCAAATGCTCAAGGATGAGTTCCCTGATGTTCGCCTGCACATCATTTCTAAGCTGGAGCAAGTCAACAAAGGTGAGACTTCCTTATCATATATCGCGACCTTCTTCTAATTGTCTTGTAGTTATTGGCATCGAGCTTCTCTCCCAATCTCTTCTGCCGGCTATTGTTCAACTGGCCGAGGATAAGCAGTGGCGTGTGCGCCTTGCCATCATTGAATACATCCCTCTTCTCGCTAGCCAGTTGGGAGTCAAATTCTTTGACGAGCAACTGAGCGATCTTTGCATGGGCTGGCTGGGTGATACTGTCTTCTCGATCCGAGAGGCGGCCACTCAGAACCTGAAGAAGCTCACGGAGGTATTTGGAGTGGAGTGGTCCAAGAACTCTATCATCCCTAAAGTCATGGCGATGGGACAACACCCCAACTACCTCTACCGCATGACTACCTGCTTTGCCATCTCTGTATGTCCCAATACTGCCGTGGTTTCCTACTAGCTGCTGACGATCCCAGACTCTTGCTCCCGTTGTCACGCTCGATATCATTGAAAACTCGATCCTGCCAATTCTGGACCGGCTGGTGGAGGACGAGATTCCCAACATCCGATTCAATGTCGCAAAGTCCTACGCCGTGCTGATTGACACCCTGCGCCGTCTGCCAGCGGACAAGACCCTGACCGAGGTGGAGAAGTCTGGAGAAACGGCCACGCCCGCACCGCAGAGTCAAGACCTTATCCAGCAACGGATCTTGCCCAGCCTGGAGAAGCTGCAGGGAGATGACGATGTGGATGTCCGGTACTTCGCCACGACTGCTAGCGGCAGCCAGGAGGAGGTGATGCAGACCTCTCCTTGAAGGTGAAATCGGAATTGGACAGGTCCTCCACGCGGGCGGGAATTGGGCAAACAAATAAGGGCGCCCGCCCAAACCCAGGAAATCGGGGGCATTCTGTGTTAGTTTAGAGAATAGCCCTACTGGGATGAGATGTCTTCATGGCGTTGTTAATGTAGAAGTTTTGACCATAACCTTGACTGTTGTAGTTTGGACGAGTAACCAGTTCAGTTAACTGTAGTCCGTTAACTTAACAGAGGCCCCATTTGTCAGCCGGATCAACGGTCAACTTATCAGAAGCAGTTCTACATACACGCGCAACCTTACCTCCGGATGCCACATCGCCCGTACACATCGCCACTTGAGTTGACCGAGCGTACAAGTATTCGGCTGTTTAGCCCGGAGACAACAGCTCAGACATCCTTGCAATCAAAAGATACATATATATCCCGTTATATCCCACTATCAGCTGCGCGGAAGTCATGTCATCCTCCTGGCCCTGGCATTTCGTCTCCCTCTCCGAAGATGAGATACTGCGCCGCCGCAACTTGCTTGACCTACGCGGCTCCTACGCGCAGTGGTCAGTACTTGCGGCGATAATCATCATCCGCATCTACAGCTTCTCAACCACCGCGTCAGCACCCACGCCCACACCGCGCCGCGGACCGACCTCCTGGTGGGATCTCCCTCTTGTCTCTGGGCACATCGAAACTCGAAGACAATATCTCACCTGTGGCACGTGGCTTGCGTGGCTTCTGAGTCTTGCGGTGTGGAATAGCGGGGATGGTATGTTCTCCCTCATCCTCCCTGGTTTCCGAGCATCATGAATCCTTTTTTATAGAACGAACAAACTCTAACAAGAATATGCCAGACTATCTCCATCTGACAAAAGCACTGGCCCACATCGCCCTCTCCCAGGTCCCGCTGCAGGTCCTCATGGCACCGGCGGCATACATCTCAACCACGAAACCGTCCGCCGCATCCATGGTTTCGGTCTTGACTTCACTCCCGCAGTCAACGCTAACGCCGTACCATCGTCTCTTTGGGCGAGTAGTCGTTTCTCCTCTTCTGTTGGGGCATGCGGTTCTCTACCTATCGTTCTTCGTGCAGTCTAGTCACCCCGAGTTCGGGTCCCTGCTCTTGAAACGAGTGCGTGATTCCGACGTGCAGTGCGGACTTTTCGCCATTTCTGTGGTGGTGTCGCTTTTATTGTTTGTGCGACCGCGTGCTGCGGTCTCCAAGGGGGTACTCTCGTCGTCCGCATCGCCGTTGGCTTCGATGCAAGACCGGAGGCGGTCTTTTTATGTCGGGCATGTGTTGTTGGTGCTGGGGCTGTGTCTGGCTGCTTACTTCCATGTGGTACACGCGCAGGTGTATATGTTGCAGGCTCTGGGTGCTTTTGTGACCAATGGGGTGTGTTCGTGGGTAATGGTGCAACGAAGTTGAACAGAGAGGTATCTATTCCTTGGGTCTATTTTTTGAGGGGCTGGGATGAAAAGCCCTTACAGAGACTTCGGATCTAGACAGTTCGATGAATAGAACACATTCTTTGTTTCCATTGTACTTGGATATAGTTATTGTACTATGAGCTCGTGCTCTTCTCTCCCAATGCTCCCACGCGCCTCCCTGACTCAATAGTCATTTCGAGAACATGCTTCTCCTTTTCGGAAAAGTCAAACACCTTATTCGACGTGAGGCAGCAAACGTTGCTGGTGCGCAGCTGCCACGGACTATCATCGTTCATGTATCCCTCCTCTTCCCTGATGAAAGATTCAAACTTGCCGGGCTCCTTGCTGGAAAATTTATTTGGTAGCAACCACCCATTGAACCACAGAGGTCTGCCCGTCCGGTCAAGGTGAAGAAGTTGTGGTGCGCAGACGGTGAAGCTGTCGGATTGGCTGCTCGGATAGGCATTCCCCTTTGAAACCGATGGCTCAGTCTGAGCAACTCCCATCGTTCCGGCGCCGCCATCGTGGAATGCATAATCCGTGACTCCTGAAAGCTCCCAGCCGAGCCAAAAGGTTTCCTTGTCACCTGTTTCCCGTCAGGAATTGTACTGCTAGAGATGAAGGATGAGAAGCTCTTACCAAAAAGCATTTCATATACGCCTTTAATCTTCCGCGCCGAATCTCCGTCTCGATCGGGCCCGTTCATGCGGGTGACCAGAAGAAGAGGAACAAAATGCCTCCATGTGTCGATGACTAAGACGCCCGACTCCTGCATATGACCACTCTCACCGGACCACAAACGGCTTTCCCGCACATTTTTGGAAATCGGAGGCGGAAGAATCCGCGTCAGCCAATCCTTTTTCGACTCCGGGAGAATGAGTCGATCTTTGAAAAACAACGCCCCGGTCTCGTTGTACGCGGGGTCATCGAACAGGTCTGCTGGATTTTGCAAAAATAGAGAATCCGCGTCGATGAAAATCACTTCGCGAAAGCTGGACAATAGCACCGAGAAGGGCTTGCCGGCCCACCCTCTCAATTCCCATCCCGCGTCGTTGACCATCCGCCGCAGGTCCCGTGTTACCACACCTGCATGGGCCTCTAATTGGGTCCGGTATTTCTGTTGGAGGTCGTCATCGCCCAGATACATCACTTCGATAGGCAGGTGGCAGCCTAATTGGCGGAGAACTGGGATCGAAGTGAGCAAGTAGGGAGCATGGCTGTTCCCTGCTGTGAAGACCAGACCGCGCCCACCTTGCGATAATTGCTGGCGCAGTTGTAAATGGTCTGAGAAGTAAGGTGCTGTCCATGGGAACAATAGGGTCGCCAGGCGGGTGATAGTGGAACGATAAGATTCGTAATATTGAATCAGTTCGGCGTGGCCCATCGAAAGCGAGCTGGCGATTTGAGGGTTGCGCTGTATGCGTTGGATCACATCGTCGCGAATAAACCCATTGCCGGGGGCGTCGCCGATGTGTAATGTCTCCCAGGCTTCGAACAGCTCCTTGTACTGGCGAGTGCGCAATCCGAATTCTTTCAATCTCTCTTCTCCGGTCGTCCCAACCGGCTTGAGCAGCTTGTACGACTGGGTTTCATCTGGTAGCAACTTCACAATCCGAGACAAGCTCTCGGTGAGATGGTGATCCTCCGCTGCACGATTACCATGCGAAGAACCCGAAGACCCTAGACCATGAGATGAACGGTCAGCGCAGTTTCATTGCACAGGGGGTTGGTTCATCGTTGCAGCAGTGACTTACCTCCTAGACCGACCAGAGTCCGATAACAGATCCATACCAAAGCGAGAATACAGGCAATCTGCACGAAGAGCCTTCTGTGCTGACGCCGGCCCTGTAGCGGCTTTTCTTTGAGCATGACGAATTTCCCCATGGCGTTGCACTACCCCACCAGGGTACCTAAGGTATGTACAATTCGAGGGGCATGAATTCTCAACAAACCAAGGGGGAGGAGAAAGAATCGGAGGGTGCGGAAAGGAAAGAATAAGGAGGGGGGTTACTTGACCATTTTCAAGACACCGCGGAGCTTATTATTATTCTGCAGCCATCGTCCGCCACCGGTAGAGGCCCCGAAAACGTAAGGATAGGCGCCCAGTGTCTGCTTACAGGGGCTAGACCAGAGTCCCCTGGTCGTTGCATCCGCCTAGGCCCCCAATTTTTTCTCTCTGCACAAATTGGTCTTCTCTAGTTATTGATGCCCAGAGCTTTACATCACATTTCACGTTCTCCTGATACTATCCGCTAGTTTTCCTGTTAGCATGATTTAGAGAGAAAAAAAAAGGGTAGAGCGTTTGCAGGTGGCCCTATCCGATCCGATCTCGTGCTGCATTCCAGCTGCTATTCTTTTCCCAATCCGGGGATGGACAACCACATATAGGAATCCAAACGTCCTCTAGCACGACTACTCCTGTTACAGTATTACTGGAGGTTGACTTGCTTTCTGTCGGGGTTCAATTCCAATCCAAAGCATTCGTCGAGAAGATAGATTGCTAGTTCCCCCTGAAAAAGAGATTTATGATGCTCAGCTACATTTTTAGTTGTTTACCCTTGTAGAAAAGCGGTCGAGACTGTGCATGTGGATACTTGTTGCAGTGGTGAAAGCAACAGGTGTAGCTGGCGGCGACCAATTTTAGTCCATTATGGCGAGCAAGCGAAGGAAACCTAGCAATTCGTATCTTGCCACAGCTATCATTGACGCAAGGATTTTGCCTCCCGTGGAATTGCGGTGCACGAAACCTGGACTTTGCTTCTTTATTGTCCCTCCAGCCCAAACGAACTGCCTGACGCTGTATTAACCAAGTCACTAAGTACGCTTACACTGCGTGGCCCGCTCTTGGCGTCCCTGAGGCACTGAGTGCGAGCGCAAATCAACGCTTCGACCAACGTTCGACCAACGCTTCCTCTCCTCTCGCTCGCTCTCTCTCTCTCTCTCTCTCTCTCTCTCTCTCTCTCTCTCTTCTCCCTCTATGCCCTCCATTTATGCATCCACCTAATGGCAGCATGCGCAAACAACGCCTAGTTTTCCTGCTGACCATCGTCGTCCTCGTATGCTTCACCTTCGTGCTCCTTCGTCCCTCCCAACCCTCAGCGCCACCCATCGACCTCCCTCCGCCCGAACCTATTCAACACCCTCCCGTCCATGCCGGCCAGACCTCATTCCCGCCCGAGCAGGGCCACCCCATCAGCCGTCTGATCCAGAACGCGCAGCAGTCTTTTGACGATGTGCGCTTCCACCAATCCAAGACCCTGGCCGAGGCCGTGAAGGAGTACGAGCGCCGCTACAAGATGCACCCGCCACCACACTTCGACAAGTGGTTCGAGTTTGCCAAATCCAAGGGCGTCCAGCTTGTCGACGAATTCGACTCCATCTACCATTCCCTCCTACCCTTCTGGGGTCTCCCGCCCGGAACGATTCGCGCACGCGCACGAGAGGCCTTGGGGTTCGACAATGCGGTGATTGGCGTCTTGATTCGCGACGGCAAGGTCTCCTTCACGGACGGTGGCGGTGACGATCGCAAGTGGCAGCGCGACACCACGGTCGGCATGATGGCACAGTTTGTCAAGTACCTCCCGGACATGGATCTGGTCTTCAACATGCACGACGAGCCACGTGTGGTCATCCCCACGGAGGATCTTCAGCGGCTGGTGCAGAAGGCCAAGGACCAGGTGATTCCCGCCGCCTTCACGAGCACGTCTCCCACCAATTCGTGGTCTACTCGGGCTTCCGATCTCAACAAGGGCGATCGCATTGACGAGGTGCGCACTACCCGCTTCAATCGATTTGCGCACCAGCCGACCTGGACACACTCGCGCAACTCCTGCCCCGCGGATAGTCCCGCACGCTCGCTCGAGGAAGATCCCATGGACGAAGTCGGGTCTTACGCGCACGGCGAGCTGGGATTTATTTACAACACCACGGCCTTCTCCGATATCTGTCACACCCCGTCCCTTCGCAACACCTACGGATTCTTTGACCGACCCAATGCGTTTGATATCGTCCACGACTTGTTTCCTATCTTCTCACAAAGCAAAATTTCCAGTTTCCAGGACATTCTCTACCCGAGTCCCTGGTACTTCGCCGACAAAGTGTCGTACGAAGAGCGCAAGGATATCGCCTGGGAGGCTAAATCGGACCGGATGTACTGGCGCGGCTCGACGACCGGCGGTTTTTCGCGTGCCGGCGGCTGGCGTCGTCAGCACCGACAGCAGTTTGTCGACACGATTAGCCCCTTTGGCTCGGCCAAGATCCTTGCCCGACAGGAGGGCAACCAGTGGGCGTCGCAGGAGGTCAGCCGGGACACGTACCGCGATCTGTTTGATGTCAAGTTTACCTTCGTCGGGCAGTGCGATCCCGAGGACTGCCATGCCCAGACGGAATACTTTGACATAGTGAAAGCGGCCGGGCAGCAGGATGCCTGGGCCTATAAATTCCTGGTCGATGTGGACGGCAATGCGTTCAGTGGCCGGTTCTACGCGTTCCTGCTCAGCAACAGCTTCGTCTACAAGATTGCCATCTTCCGCGAGTGGCACGATGAGTGGCTCAAACCATGGGTGCACTATGTGCCCCTGAGCCTGAAGGGGGACGAATACGTGGAGAGCATGCGGTATTTCGCCCAGGAGGACGACGGCAAGAGGGCTGCGCCTCAGATTGCGACCCAGGGTCAGCGCTGGGCGCAACAAGTGCTCCGTAAAGAAGATTTGGAGGTTTGGTTCTTCCGGCTACTCCTCGAGTAAGTGATGATCTTTTCCCCGCGGGCCTCGGTAGTTGCGCGAGCCTCGTTGCTAACTAGTCGCCCCCTGCAGATACGGACGGCTGGTGGATGACCGGAGAGAACAATTAGGCTTCTCCCTGTGAGATTTGCCCTCATCGCTTTCTCTTTATAGATGGTGTCATGTATATACTCTTTGCTTGTTGAGGTCCTCCTGCAGCTTTGTTTAGTTCTTCGGTGCTGTTGTGCCTGCATCGACGCACAGTGTGTTAATACCCTTTTTTCTTCTCTTTTCTTTTCCACCTCCATAGCTCAATGCGCAGGTGGAGAGGGGACTACTTGGCGTTGGGATCCATGATTATTATTATTATCATTGTGTTGCCTGTCCTGTCTGTTGTTTCGAGTCGTATAGTTCCAGTTGATGCACGGAGCATCTCCAAATGGGCTGACTAACCACATGACGTGCGAATCAGCAGCTAGTGAGCTCTCGTTTGCTTTTAAATCCTCCTCGTCTGCCCCCCTCACACCCCCTTTTCTCTCCATCTGTCTTCGTGCTACTGAGTAGGATTCCATCATGGGGAGCTTCGTGACCCGCTCTCTCACCTGGGCCGCTGCCCTTGCCTATGGCTTCTTCACGGTAGTGCTCTACGGCTGCATTGCTATCAAGCAGGGGACCTTCTTCCAGCGGGCATCAGAGAAAGAGAAGTTGGAGCTTGAACTTGGTGAGTGCTGCTACAGCTCTACAGTTTCCGTCACGACGATATTTCCCCCTCCCCACCGTCCTAAGGCCCTAGACACCCAACCATGAAGTAATTCATCGCTGATACGCGCCACTTCTTCATTCTAGCTCGTGATCGACTCTGGAACCTCTCTAAAGACTGGTCTGGCCTGTCTCACCACATGATAACCCTCCGCAGCAGCTTCAAATTCCATTTCGTTAGCAACGACACCCCGGCCACGCCCGCCGCCTTGAAATCCTCCAAGCCTTTGGTCATCCTCGTGCATGGCTTCCCCGATAGCTGGGCGGTATGGCGACAACTCATAAGCTCGCCCTCTCTGCAGAAGACGGCGACTCTTGTTGCCATTGATCTGCCGGGCTATGGAGGCACCGATGATCTGGACACGTACTCGGCGACGAATGTCTATGAAAAAGTGACGGAGCTCATTGTGGCGCTGCGGGTTCAATATGGGGTGGATCAAGGCGAGGAGAGCAACAAGAAGAAGGTTATTGTCGTTGGGCATGATTGGGGATGCCTGGTGTCTATGCGGCTTGCTGCTGAGGCGCCGTCCCTGGCCCATCGATTCATCCTGACCAATGGGCCATTGGTGAGTTCTACAATTGACCCCTCTCTTCGATGGTGATGGCTAACTCCTCGCAGGTGCATTTGGCTGAATCCAATATCCGCCGCTTGCTCTCCTCGTCCCTCAAGATGTTCAAGACCGCCTTGCGCTCTCCTCTCCAATCCCGCACCCCGCTAGTCCAAGCATTTCGCTCCCTGGGCCCCTTGTTCCGCCAGCTGGTTCTGTCCGGATACATTTTCGCATTCCAATTGCCTTTCCCCATTGTCGAGTACTTCATGCTCGGCGGCAATTACTCCCTGATGAAGGGCATCCACAAAGCATCCACTGGCAACGCCGAACTCACTTCGGTCGACGCAGCCGAGTCCATGGCCAGCGGCATGGGCCCCTCCGCCGCAGAGAGCCGGACCGAGACCGCATCGGGGGATACATACCCGGCTACCCTCCGCGACAAGCACGTATACACGGCGCTGAACCACAAGGTGAGTTATTACCGCGACGGTGCGGCCATTCAGCGCTGGCAGAAATCCCTCGAGACCATCACCAGCTTGCACAGTCTTGGGGGAGGGCACGATCTGCGCCGGACCAGCAGCGGAACCGGTCTCTTTGACGAGGAGGCTCCCGGAGTGCTCCAGGCCAGCTCGACGATCATCTGGGGCCAGAAGGACATTGCGCTCGACCCACACATCTGTCTCGATGGCATTGCCGACTACCTGGTGACTGGTAGCCAGGTCGTGATGCTCCCGGAGTCGGGCCATTGGACCCCCGTTGAGACGGAGAGCCGTGCGGCCATCGAGAAGGCCATCGAGTGGGCTGCTCTGGGCGAGAAGCAGGATGTTGGGGTTGCTATTCAGGCGGCGTACCCAAGTGCCAAGGTGACTGTTCGTCGATGAGGGTGGAAATGACCGGAGAATGATAACGAATGACTTTTCTTATTGACGTTTATCTTTACGTGTTTGTCATGACGGGCTGGCGTCCGGATCTTGTACGACTAGGTATCGCGGGGCTTGTCCCGTGTTGTGGTGTGTTTCAGGTAAAGCATTAACTATTATTTCGGGCATACATTATTCCCTCATAAACGTAGTGTATAGTACACCCTTGCCCAAGGTAGAATGCGGTCAAAGTCCGTGATGCACTCGGTGAGGGGAAAGGTCGAGATCGGCACCGTTAGCTTCTCTCTCTCCCTTAGCTTCTCCTCTCTCTCACTGGTTTCACGGCCTTTCTTTTCTTTCTTCCTCGTGTTGTTTTGGTGTTTGTTGTCTACTCATTCGATCCACTGGATCTTCCCGTCTGGTCTTGACCCACTCAAGCTCTCCTCCGAGCTTTCCCTCCCCCATCCTCTCCGCTCCGCACCCTCTCTCCCCTGATCGCCACATTGACCAGGTACCCCTCGCACAAGCCATCCGAATACGATGCAGCACCTGTGAAGGCCTATCGTTTTCGTCTGCTTGAACCTGCGTCGGGCCCAGGTGCCACCACAGCGAGCTGTTGTTGACGGGCAGGCCCGGTCTGAACGGCGGCGGTCACGGCGAAAGAATAACAACTTCTGGGTTAAATATACCCACGCCCCTCCTATATCGCTTTTCTTTGATACTACCCCCCCCCTTGTTTCTTCTCCTTTGTGTCCTTTCATTTTCTGCGAGTTTCGTCCCGACCGGAGGATTCGATTGTTGCTTCCCTCGAGTTGAGGGGCAATCGGCGCGATGGACTCCGACGGTGATGCTGTCTACTGCACGGTCAGTTTGGCCCCTTTGGCCTGCCTCCACTTAGTCCTGTTGGCTGATGCAGCAATGACGACGGTAGCTTCTCTTGAGTGATCATTATGTACCGGGTGAGAAATTGCTTCTCGATGGTGTTTGTATGGTGATTGCTGACTTGGCCAGGTGCTATGGTCCTGGCCCATTCCTTGCGTGACAATGGCACCAAGGCGAAGCTGGTGGCGCTTTTCACTCCGAGTACACTACAGGAAGCGACGGTCAATGAACTAAGGGTATGTGTTGTTGGAGAGGGTTCTTGGCCAAAAGCTGACGTTATGTGTCAAGACGGTCTACGATGAACTGGTCCCAGTGCACTCAATAGCGAACAGCACGCCCGCCAATCTCTGGCTCATGGATCGTCCCGACCTGATCACGACATTCACTAAGATTGAGCTCTGGCGACTGACCCAGTATCGTCACATTGTGTATATCGACTGCGATGTCGTGGCTATGCGAGCCCCCGACGAGCTTCTGTCTCTGGAAGCAAACTTTGCCGCTGCACCGGACGTCGGCTGGCCGGATTGCTTCAATAGCGGAGTCATGGCTCTCCGACCCAACTTGCAGGACTACTATGCCCTGAAGGCGCTCGCTGAGCGAGGCATCAGCTTCGATGGCGCTGACCAAGGACTGCTTAATATGCACTTCAAGAACTGGCACCGATTGAGCTTTACATATAACTGTACCCCGAGCGCTAATTACCAGTATATCCCGGCCTACAAGCATTTCCAGAGCACCATCAGTCTGATCCACTTCATTGGCGCCCAGAAGCCGTGGACCTTGCCCAGACAGGTGGCTCCGCTTGAGTCGCCATATAATCAGCTTCTGGCCCATTGGTGGGGTATCTACGACAAGCATTACCGCCCGCCTTTTGTCAGTTTGGTTTGTTCCTCAGAGTATTGATGTCGGCTGATTATGTGTTTAGGTAACCACGCACCTGCCTAACAATCCCCAGTCCTATTCATCAGGCGGCCGTCATGTGTCTGCTGCGGAGATGCGGACAGGCACCGGACCAGTCAAGAGAACTCGCCGTCCTACAAGCGGACTTGCTCTATTTCGGGATGAGTGGCCAGAGCCACATCAGGTTCATTCTCCAGATGTCCCCGCCAGTTTTCATCACGAAGCCCCTGGAGACAGCACAGCCCCGATAGTGTCACTCCCAGTTCCTGTTTTGAGTGTCGTACCCCAATATGTACGGGGAGAAGAGCATGTCTCGACTTATATTCCGTCATTGCCCCATGCATCAGCGCCTGTCATTTCGCATGAAACCCAACCAAGTCATGAAGTACAAAACCAGCCAGCACATACGCATCATATACCCCAAGAACATGGCATCCAGCAACCACCATCGACGACGTCTGTGCCACCAGTGGATGAACCGGAACAACGACCTCCATCTCCAACACCAACATCGTCGGTATTTGAAGCCCCCACGACAGAATGGGATGCATCACGGTATGAAACTTGCGTGATATTTGCCCACGGTGGCCATGCTTACACATGACAGGGAGCCTCCGCCATTGAATTCCAAGCCTGAAGGGATCAGCTTACAACAGAAGACATATACCATGTCGAAAGATACCGAGCTCTTCCAGCCTCCTCCATCGTACCCAGAAGCCCCGAGGAATATGTACTACCAAGTGCCTGTGACTAGACCAGAACCACAAAAGCTCGCACAGCTGTTCCCCTGGGAGGGCCGCGCACCGAAACCGACCCGCGTTTTTGCGGAGGAGTCTCCACGCCCTGAAGTTTCATCTTCAAACCCAGTCCCTGAGCTAGGCACTGGCTCAACAAGGTCTGCTATGGAGCCCTCACTGTCCCCTCAATCCGCGACGCAAGCGTCCGAAAGCTGGGGCTCATACACTCGCTCCAACGCGTGGGACGAGGACCCGGATATCCAGCGGTACATGCAATCAATGCAACAAGCGCGCCGCGGCTCAACACAAGTGATATCAGGCTCCGGATCTAGTCCACCCACCACAGCAACGGATCATATCCCCGTCCCAGCATCCAGCAGACCCAGCATCAAGCTCACCGACTTCCCCACCGAAGTCGAACGCCCCAGTCTACCCGTAACACCCGCGCCAATCCGCCGCTCCTTTTTCGGCGAAGAAGATGAAGATGACGGGGATACCGGCATGGCCCTGCCGAATGCGGAGGGCGTCCCTAACCAGGAGGACTGGGTGGGTGTTACAGCTGATGCGTTTTCTCACCTCCTCCGAGCAACGTACTTATTGTGGCGATCTACAGAATCCCCTCGTCCGGCTCGAGGAGCTGCGCCGCCGGCAGTCCGAGGTTCTCGCTGATCCAGAGCATTCGCTTAGTGGGCTTGTTGCCTGGGCAAGTCGTGCAGATCAAGCAGGTGCTGGTCCGGAGGGTGGGAGGAGGAGTGAGGCCGATGATGGGGGTAAGTAGTTGTTGGATTAATTGTGGATGGAAGTTGGTAGGGATATCGCATTGTTTCAGTACTGAATGTATTTATTCCGAAGTTGCATAGGATAGGATAACAGCTGGATGTGTGGAAGAAACTTGCTTGTTCTGATATTGGGATAATGGTATCGATGCTACATAGTGAAGGGAGAGAAGAGAACCAAGACTGATGTGCCCTTCGAATGCAAATGGAGTATCAATGCTTTCGTCTAATGCTAGTGTTAATGCTAGGACCGAACTTCTATCTCTATTCACAAGAAACACCAAGTCTGTAAGGATAGTGCAAAGAAAATAACCTAGGAGCAAGGAAAACGGAGAATCATCCAGCCACGAGAATGCACAGAGCCAGAACCAGCCAAGGTAAACGCCAACGGGTGTCAGTGGTATCGCGCAAGAAAGTATTTGCAGGGAATAAGAATACAGAGGAAGAAAAGGAAAGACGAGAATAGAATACAGTTGCCAATCCCGAGAAAGAAACGGAAGGACCAAAGCTAGAGCAGAGATCTAGGCTCCATTTTCGTCCTTGTAGCGTAGACCGCGGAAGGAGTAGAAGTTGCTCTGCTTGATGTGCTTTGCTTTGCCGGTCTTTTCGTCGTAGAGACAGAAGCCGTGAATTGCGGCGTTTGGAGGGGTATACACTACTTCATTATCAGCTTTCATGTCTTTCATGATCCACGTATTATGAATAGGAGGGTAGACGTACGGTGCAACGAGATGGCAAAATTATCAGGGTCAGGATTGGAGATCCGGTGGAGACCAAGCTGGGTTTGATCTGTTAACTTTGTTGTCCATGTTCGAGGGGAGAGTAATTTACCTTGTCAGACATGTAGGTAACTTGGTTCTCGCCAAAATTGGTCTCTTTCGTGATCTGCGGCGGCGAGGTCTGTCCGTGCTCGATCTTCTCCTTGTCTGGCCACGAGTATAGGGTTTCCTGGAGCTTGCCCTTGAGAATCTAAGCGGATATATGGGTTAGTCAAGGCAATTTAGTTGGACTTGGGAGACTGCTTGCCTTCATCACGCAGTGCGCATTGGCGTGGTCATGGATTGCGCTGCCTTTCCCAGGGCTCCAAACGAGTATCAACTGAAGCAATGTATTTAACTTAGCACATTCATACCTATCTGCGCACAACTGCCGTTAAACTCACCAGATTGCTTTTACCATTCCCCTCGTCAATCAAGTTCCGTGTGTACGTCCGGCTGATATCACCCAAAGCATAAGGGCCCCATTCTGCTTCGTTGGAGACATATCCATCCATCAGCTTTTGGATGTCCACCGGGTCGACATCGTCCGAGTCGAGCCCCGAACTTGATCCCAGTGCGGCGCTGAGATCTTGCACCAGCTTCTCGAAAGAAACACCATCTTTGGTGGCGCCAGATGGTGAGCTGGGATTGCTGTCGATGAATGGCATGGCTCGTGCGCCGAGGGAGGTGGGCGTTGTTCGCGGGTGTTCAATTTCACGAATCGCTTCAGAATGGCCAGGACCCTTCGAAGGGAAGGAACGAACGACCGACGGCGAGATTGAATAGGGCAGTAGATGACAGGGAGCTTGAACTGGGGTTTCTGCCCTGCTGTGACCGGGATCAGACACTGCAATGGAATAAGGTAGCTCGTCTTTCAATCGATTCAAAGTGAAAGAAAGCATTGCCTCTGACCGATAAGGCGATAACGCTATTGATGCCTCGCGACTCAGGCTGAAGTATGACATAATTCATGCCTGAGGCCTTCACCCCGCCCTGACTAAGGGAATTCAAAGATTGTCGTTCTTCACACTCCACCAAGACAGACACACTTCACCCTCACTGCACAGCTGAGAGAGACGCATTCCAGTCTGGTCTGCGTCTTTGCATTACATCTTCTGTTTCAACAAGCACTGCGTGGCTAAACCGCCAAAATGTCGACCACCATTGAAAAGGTTCGTGCCATGGCCCTTTTTTGACCCTCTTCCGCCACTGACAATGGTTTTTTTTTCGTGCTTTCAGATCAAAGAGGTCGAGTCCGAGATGGCTCGGACTCAGAAGAACAAAAACACCTCCTTCCACTTGGGTATGCTCGCAGAGGAATACTGGCAGTTTCGAGTACTGAGGCGGGACTGACAATCGGCGCAGGCCAGCTGAAGGCAAAACTTGCTAAGCTGAAGCGAGAGCTTTTGACTCCGACAAGCAGTGGTGGCGGTGGTGGTGGTGAGTCTCGTCTTCATACCTGGCACGAGCGACAAGTCAATGGCTAACATGGGAGATTTTCAGCTGGTTTCGATGTCGCGCGGACTGGTGTTGCGAGTGTGTAGGTTTTCGCTGGAATCTTTATTGATGGAAAAACCAGACTCATGAGAATCTAGTGGCTTTATCGGTTTTCCATCCGTCGGCAAGAGTACTTTGATGAGCAGACTGACAGGCCAGCACTCGGAAGGTGGGTTTGGAAGAATTCCATATGAGGTAGTCGATTTCTAACGTGCCTTTATAGCTGCGGCCTATGAGTTCACGACCCTCACGACTGTCCCCGGTCAGGTCATGTACAACGGTGCTAAGATTCAAATTCTTGATCTGCCGGGTATTATCCAAGGTGCCAAAGACGGCAAAGGTCGTGGTCGACAGGTCATTGCAGTAGCCAAGACTTGCAATCTGATCTTCATCGTTCTCGACGTGAACAAGCCCTTGGTCGACAAACGGGTCATCGAGAATGAATTGGAGGGATTCGGCATTCGAATCAACAAATCACCACCCAACATCTTGTTCAAGAAGAAGGACAAGGGCGGGATTGCGATCACGAGCACCGTGCCGTTGACGAATATCACCCCGGAGGCAAGTTCCTGACGAGGGAATGTCACGACAATGCTAACTTACAAGCACAGGAGATCAAAGCCGTGATGAATGAGTACAAAATTTCGTCTGCCGATATCTCCATTCGATGCGATGCCACAATTGACGACCTGATTGACATTCTGGAAGCCAAGAGCCGCAGCTATATTCCCGTCGTCTATGCTCTGAACAAGATTGATTCTATTTCTATTGAAGAGCTGGATCTTATTTACCGGATCCCCAACGCTTGCCCTATCAGTTCGGAGCACGGATGGAACGTTGACGAGCTGATGGAGATGATGTGGGAGAAGCTCCAGCTGCGCCGAATTTACACAAAGCCCAAGGGTAGGGCTCCTGACTACAGCGCACCCGTTGTGCTCCGATCCAACGCGTGCACTGTCGAGGATTTCGTACGGATCCCTTGCCTACAGCCCATCGAGGACATCACGCTAACTACGAACAGTGTAATTCTATTCACCGCACGATCAAGGATCAATTCAAACAAGCCATCGTGTATGGCCGCTCCGTGAAACACCAACCGCAGCGAGTTGGTCTTTCGCACGAGCTTGGTGACGAGGATATCGGTGCGTGACCTTGATGTTTTTGGAAACCCGAAAGCTAACTGCTAGCAATAGTTTCAATTGTCAAGCGATAAAGCCTTCCAACCAACTCCTTGGGCCATCACAGTCCGTGTGCGAGGGCATGGATACCGGCGGTGGCAGGTGATCGACTGTGCCAGAAGGATCTCTTGCCTATTGCGACTATGGGCGCCGCGGTCTCGTCGTAATCCGCCACCTCCCTCGAGCGCGGTTGGACGGTCCGACGTCAACCTCGCACGGGCAGCCGAGCTCCTCACCTGTGGGACGCGAGTCTCGGAGCTATTGATCTCGAGCTATTGATTTGGAGAATATCAATCACTAGGCTGTGAGCGAAAGCCGGCTCTGCGCCGCGTCTTCCCTGCTTACTTCTGATTGTGATTTTTATCCCTGTTGCCACAACGGCCTCAGGGGGGGTCAACAGCGTGACTTGGGTATGGATCATCTTGGAGACTCGCCAAATTTGAGAAGTGTCCAGGTGGTTCCAGCGACCAGTTCCATGGTGGGTTAGGCCGGTTTGACTTTGGCCTGTGAATGTTCTTTCTGTCTTTTTTCAAATGGCCTTCAAAGCGACCAGTTCGTATTGTTATGATGATCCCAATTATTGGCATTATTCCCTCAGCGTCTCCTGAATATCCAGCAATGCAAACAAAAAAAGTTCTAGATCGAGGTCTTCCTCCTTCCCGTCGTCCCGACCCGGGGGCGTTGGATTGGACGTGCTCATCAAAGAAAGACGAACAAAGAAAAAAAAAAGAAGTGCTTTTGTCACCGTCGTCCAGACGGACTCCAGGAATAATACACCATCAGGCCTCTCGGCGCCCGAAGATGCGCGTAGCGAGCCGTGAATTTCTGGAGGTTAGCCAATGGCGCCCCCTGTATATAGTATAATTCCGTGTACTATAGCCCATCAGACGAGCCCGATTGTCATCCCTTATCCCACCCCCTCTCACCATCGCAAGTCCCTGCTTTGGCGCAAAATGCAGTAGTCTATGGCGAACAGGGCATCCCACCCGATTGGCGCGTTTGGGAAAAATCTCAAGCCGTCCTGCATTAATCTACCCTTCCCAGTATTGATCCTCAGATGTCTCATTCTGATCCGCAAATTTTTCCAGAAAAGGATTGCTGCTGAGTCTATACAGGGTCTGGAAGTCCCCCTCCCACGTTTTGCCACTGCCGATCTGCCCGAGACCTCGCTCAGACCTTGGGGGCTCCCGGAATGGATAGCCTCGATGGGCGGAAGGCAATTATGGTGTGCAGAGCGGGTGTCGAGAAGGGCCGCGGCCCTTTCGGCCCGCACTGACCTACAGCTACTGACAGCTTCTCGATGCGGTATAGCAACGGTGGTCGTGTGTGTCGCTCATTACTTGATAAGCAGCTAGTGGCTGACACAAACAACCCTCTCGTTCTCCGATAGGCACTCCGCCAGAAATGGAGAAGCATGGAATGCAAGACTCAAAAAGAAAAGTGACATGTCGACAGGGGCACGTTCAGTCTGACATCTCGGATGATTGCCCTGCTCTGACGGATGCGACGGTGCTTGCCCTAGTCGTCCGCTAATTTCCTCGATACCAAATTTGGATCGACTGCTAGCGGACAGAAGTACCGGGCCTCGACCGAAGCTCTCCCCCAAGATCAGGTTTCAGCAGGATTTGCGATCTGTTCGTTTTCGTTCTTGACCACGAGCGCATCCACTGGACAAAAAACAAGCGGTGAATACTGGTCGGCTTGGAGATGTTTATCTGATCCACCATCCTTAAGAGACAGACTGGGCATCAACCCCAGCATTAACCCTAGCTTCACTCTAGCCTCGTGCCGGAGACTCGCGCGGAATCCGTAGTCTCCAGTCAGTGGAGCATCTCCCGTCGCTAGGTCCACTGGGTTCACGATCTGGTCCGTTCTCAGATACCAGATCGGCAAGATCCCCATTCCACCATTATGACTCTACGTACTATCACTGTTCGTGATTGTAGACATACACACACACACACACACACACAAAATTCTATCAGGTGACTGTTTTGGCACCGATACCGGGCTTCCAGTAGTTCTCGTGGAAGATCCATCAGGCATCCCCGTCGCATTGCATTGCATAGCATGGCATGGTAGCCGGGATTGAGACGCCATCGTCATAGACACCCTGACAGGACGGGTTGGTTACAAAAAAACCCCAACCGATCCCCAATAGGGCTGGTTCGTCCGCTTTTCTGTTCACCACCACGCCTCCACCGGGGCACGGTCCATGCTCTATCCAGGAAAGGAAGGATCCGTTTCTGCAGCCGGAACTCGATCGACACCGCACATCTTCAGCCTGGTCTCTGGGCTTGTTCGTAAGCGCAGTCATTATTGTCTGTGAACAGGCCTGGCGATCGGTACCTGAATGAGCCCAACCAGCCCTGGCTGGTGTAACCAAACTGACCATTGCGCGGGCACTACTTTGTGTTCCCCGAATCTTCTCGTCTTCTGCCCTGAAGAGCGAAAAGAAGCAAAGATGGGATGACACCCGTCCATACAGTACACATACCGGCGGTTCCGATCCTGACCGGTCTAACCTTTTGTGTCTTTGTCCAGGAGCTTGCTGGATCCGGACGTATTAGGACCGATAGGCTAGCTTACAGTCCTTGCCCTAAAGGGGTCATCCGAAATCGCCCATCGATGGCGTCAGCCCATCGTGCTGATCCGAGGTGATTGCATCGTCGACCGTCGAGACAGGGAGGGATTCGCGAGGTCTTCACTAGCCGGCTGTCATACCGTAATAGGCAGCGGCAACGGCAACAAGCAGGATGGCCCGCAGCGACACCGAATCAGAAATTTGAAGTGCCCCTGGGCGTCAAACATTTTTATACAATTTATCAGACGGGGTCCTCGTTGTTCCATGCTCGACGAGACATTCCACCGCCCAGTTCGAGAAGGAACCCGAAAAGAAAACCCTCGTAATTCTCGACGAGACCGCTTATCCTCGTGGTGTTTTTGAGAACAAGAGGGGTGGACTGATCATTCCCACACTCGTATCGAGGCCGTGGATACTACCTAGACCGTGTTCCCCCGCCAAAATAAAAAACAAGTCCCTGGCTCATAGTGGGCGATGCTATGAGGTATCTGAGAGCATATAGAACGATTAGGAAGGAGTCGGAGGTCATGATGGAGCATTTATTGGACGCCGTGGTTATACTTTCCACACAACCGTGCTCACCTCACCCTCCGCCTCAGAGCAAAAAGTATTCTGGGGCAATGCAATAATATACCGAAGGTTTTCCGGGCCGGAGGGTAGCGTAGCGGGCCCCAGGGCCAGTGGAGAAGAATAACTAGCGCCAGCGCCTCGCCCGCAGATCATTGGCAGGTCAGACTTGTCGGCCTCCGCCAACCAGTCTGGCCAGCAGGCTCTTCTGCCCTGTGATAGGGCCAGCCCCAGCGAGCGTGTTCGCCCTTGTATCGAGATGTATCGATCGCAGACGAATCGACACGGGAGATTGGCCCGTTGCAGAGCTGGTCCAAGCTGCTCCTCATTTGCCTAGTGGCCGTGTCATCGTGCGCGGAAGTCTTCTGCGTTGAAACTTCGCAAGGATTTGCTGATGATGATTCCAGCCCCTCCAAATAGTTATTCCTTTGCGCCCGGACAGCGCCTCGTTGGATTATCGAGGAGCGGCAGTGCAAAAACTCTCAGCTCTCTCAGGCGTCCTTTGGCCCAGTTTGCGTCCCCAGCCTCGATCCACTTGATCGCCCCCGGGCCTCCCTCGCCCGGATGTCATGTGGGCTTTAGGTTCAGCGGTTTATCGATCCGCTAAGTCGGCCTTCAGCAAATCATGGTTCCTTCTTCAGCGAACCTCACCTCACATGGTCGTGTTTGATCAGCCCCCGCCACGGATGATCTGCCCTGGTTGACTCGAAAGCCTCTCCATGATTCCTGGAAACCCGGCCCCCGAAAACGTCCGATGGCCGTAAGAAGGATCAGACTCTCGCTGTCGACGAGTGAAGACTCAGAAGTAGCAGCGGCCTCCCCGAGAGGATTGTAACTTTCTTCCTGGCGCATGAGTTGGGTACCTATCGCAGTGTAGCATGGCAGTATCGCTACCTAACTGGCCTTGTTCTACTGCGAGGCTTCATTTCGGAGCAACCCTATGGAGCAAGGCGAAGACCGCTTGGTCTGCCCCGGCCACGAGAAAGATCATGATCATCCTGGGATTCCCGCGTTAGCCACAGAAAGAAGTGGTTTCCATACGGTACAGCGTCCTCGTAATACCCAGACCTTTCCAGATCGTGATACTAATTGGGCCTGAGCAAAATGCAACCCCTGCCGCAATATATCGAGTCCTTAGCCAACCAGACCCCCGCCATGGACCAGGGATGTTTTTTAATAATAATATTATTTATTCTTTATTTTTTAATCTTCTGGCTGGGGTGGTTTTCTGAGGCAGGCAGCCAATCACCAGGCTCAACAGCCGGATTCCCTCTGGCGGGAGAAGGGTTATCATGGATATTCTCGTGCCAGTCAGTTGCAATCGAGATTTCAGTCGCTCTGTCAATCCACGCGATGCTCCCTGATCGCCCTGCGGTCTCGGGGCCCTGATTTTCTTTTTAACTCCGCCCATTGCCTTACCCGCATGCCCGCGCTACCCTTCTTATCACTCTTCGTGCATACTGTATACATACCTCACTCCCTCTTTCAGTAGCTAGCAGATAGCTCGCCCTCTCTCCTGTCTACACGGTATCAGACTCGCGCCGCCTATCCTTCTATCCGGCTCGTGGGTTGCGCGGTGGATCATGCATTATCATCTCTGCTTGTCTTACCGCTAGACTTGTCTCACCGTTTCCCCGGAGTTTTGTGTTGCTGTTTTATTTCGCTCGGTGTCTATCAGCAGGAACCCGTCTTCTATGGAGGACTCTCCCACCATGGAGACGGAGACGCACCATGCGCCAGACAGTGAATTCGGCCATTCACCATGGGTCGACCTGGGCGCGTTTACCTCTCCCCATAATTCGCCCCCAATCCCAGAATACAGCGGCTTCGACTATGGCCCGTCGCCACTGATGGCTGTTGACTCTGTCTCTTACGGCATGTCAATACCTCCGCCTTATGCCTCTATGCCGTTAGCCATGCCCTCGCATTCCTGGCCCAGCATGCTCGCCAACCAGTCGCCATTTCACGAGTCGGGAATGCCGCCTGCTCCTGTCCCAACGTCGGTCTCGCCTTCGGCGCCAATGCCTCCCATCCGGAGAACATCAACGGGAGGGTCGACGCCGCGCAGAACTCTGACAGATGAAGACCGGCGGTTAATGTGTCTTTACCATGAAGAGAACAAGACGGCCAAACAGACCGACATCGGAGGTACGTTTCCACCAAGCCTACTGAGTGGCTTCATGCTAATTGATATCCAGCCTTGTTTGGTGTGGAAAGAAGGTAGTTTAGCCCCCAGTGCTAATAGCCCGAACCTATGCCCGGAGAACTTTTATTCTGACAAACGGCGTGAAAATAGTACGGTTTCCAAAGTGTTGCGCCAGAAAGAGAAATATCTCAATCGCGATGACGGTAGCCGTTCACCTATAAAGCGGGCCAAAGGCCGAGTGCCTGATATCGAGAAAGCCTTGACCAACTGGGCGAGGAACTACCAGCGGCAAGGATTCCCTCTGAGCGACGAGATGATCAAAGAGAAGGCGCTGTTCTTTGCCAGCACATGTGGATGCCCTGAGTCCAAAGACAAGGTGCTCACCTCAGCCTGGCTGGAGAAGTTCAAAATCAAGAACAACCTAGCTGGCGCCAAGAAGCGCAAGGGATCTATCGACGTACGCAGCGGATCGAACAGTCCGACGCGCATCAACACCGACTCGGCTGGTGAATCTACTGGCCACAGCCCTAGAGGGCTTTCCCCTTCTTCTCCCAGTGGCTTCCCTGCGTGTCCGCCCTTGTCTCCGACGCTCAGCCTAGAGGGTAAGAAGGAACGGGCTGATAGTGTACCTGATCTAGCCGGCGGGTATGAACGCCATCACTCCAAGAGTACCACCTCGCTGGATACCACCTCTTCCACGGGAATGACGAGCCCAGCCTCGACCCTCGTCTCAGATAGCCCGTTCACCCCGACAAGCCAATCTCGGCTCCCTACAGGCATGCCTGGGAGTAACACCAACCGACCTCGCAGCCAAACATTCCCGCTTGCCCCCATCGACCCCAGCTTGCTATCCCACGACGAGTCAATTGACGCCCAATTCACAAAGCCAAGCTTCCACCGATCCAACTCGGCTACTACGGTCGAGTCTCCCTTGGAAATGGACGACCGTCATGATGCCGGCAGCAACCAGCCCAACGTGATCAAGCGCAACCGCAGCAACCCCGAAATCAAGACCAAGGCCATGCAACCGCCTCCGCCATCATTCTCCAAGTCAAACACCGTTTCTCCCATCCTCTCGCCAGGTTCTCCAACGCAGGACGAGGCGCGTCGTGCTCTGGAGCTGGTAATGAATTACTTCCAGCAGCAACCTGCTGGGCTCCAGGCTCAGGAGTATTTCACCATCGGCAAGCTGATGGAGCGCCTTGAGCTTGCGAAGAACCAGCAGAATACCGTTCTTGGTGGTCTGCCGAGGATCGATGAGCATGATGTGCCTCACATGAGCAAGAAGAGGAGCATTCACAATCTGGGCTAAATTCCTCCACATCTACCTATCTTTTGCATTATGTCCCTCTATGCCTTTCCCTTGACATGCCCTCCCCCTACACAGCGACAGCACCTCACCCCCCCCATCTTGCATTCAGTTTACTGTGATTTTCCCCTTTGCTACAGTTATGCTCTATTTCTCCCACATTCCTCCATTTTCCTATGTTCGGGTGGCTCATTTGATATCCCTCACCCCGAATTCTGTTTTATATTCTTCTCTTTCTCTTTTCCTCCCGCCGGCTCAGGAGAGAGTCGGCGGTACTGGGACCGGACAGCCAAAATCTGGAATTTTTATACACTGTCAGAGGGCAACCTCGATATCAACTCTTTCCTTGAATGGGCTTTTTGAAACTGGGTTGGCGCTGGACCACTTCGCTTCCTGGTCGTTTCATTTCATTTCTCATTCTCACTCACACCCCCTCTCCGTGCCTCCATTGTTCAATCTGGACTCGGTTGCATATGTATCGCGCAGGCATCTCCGCGCGCAGGTTTCGTGGACGCGCTGCATATAGATAGACCGACAGGTCCGGTCTTGCTCTGAGTCCAGCTCTTTTTCTTTATGGGACACACGTGGAGATGGGGATACGGGAGAAAGGGTGAATTACCCTTGGAGTTTTTTTGATCACTGGAACTTGATCCTTTGGAGAATTGATCTACGCGGAGTTTTGATTTTGATTCTTTCCCCCGTGCTTCGATGCTTCGGTTCGAATGGTTCTGTTGCTGAGCAACCTTTACCTTCACCGTTCTCTCATTTCCCTTTTCTTTTTGACTGGCTCTTGGCTCCTGCTGGGCAGTGTACTGCATTCATTCCACCTCTTCCTCTCTTTATATCTCCTATCCTCTGTCCCTGTGCTCTTACCTCCTTTATTTTATCTAAACTCGGCCGCTCACGCGCAAAGAACATTGGTAATTTTGCTGGAATCTTGCGTACTCACGAACTGAATAGTTTATCTTTATCTTCTCTCTCCCATTACGTACTATGTAAGACTCGATAGTTATGTCCAGAAAGGCGTCTCCCTCATTACATTATGTCTATCACTCGTTAAGAACTATGCCTTGCATTCAGCCAGCTGACATGGGGGCCACGCCTCGGTCTTCCATCAAATCTGCGATGCTGCGCTCCGATAACTCAGGGAGCAGTCTAGCCAGAACGGTCTCAACGATGGAATATACAAGGTGCTTATTGCAATACTCATCTTCAAAGAGATCAAGCAGGTCTTGCTCTATGGTCTCAAGAAGATTCAACTCCTCCAAATCAACAGTTACACCAGGCTGGTCCATGTGTAACCTTCCAGTAGAGGCATGATCATTCGTCACTGCGGAGAGAGCAGATGGCGAAGTTGACGGCGGCGAAGAAGCCACGCCAGCTCCATTCGCCTGAGCAGACGACGACCGCGGTCGATGGTCACCGGTCTCGTCCTCGATACAAGAGGGTGGAGCCCGGGAGTTGGTGGTGAGGGAGAACGCACTCCTGCTGGTCGAGCTGCAGGTACCATCACCGTCACCAGTCACCGGCCTCGGAACCGCTGGAGACGAAACGCTAAAGAAGGTTCGTGCGACGCGGCGCGGGATCACCGAAAGCAAACTGGTTGCACATTGCCGCTTAATCGCTGTGATCTCTGGGTCAGATGGTCGAGCACTTGTCCTGTCTGCACCGAGTACGGTGTTTGATGGCGTTGGGTGTGTGGCGGTCACGTCTGCTTTTGTCGAGGGAGAGGAGACACCGGCAAGACTGTCGGCGCCACTGAGGCTTCGACTATTACTGACATTGCTTTTACCAGTGGTACTGCTAGCAGCAGGAGGTTTCTTGATTGCCGCCGCAACAGAAGGGTTCGCGAGGGATCTTTGGGTGGATACCGCAGGTTGCACAAACAGCTGTGGAGCGGGAGCCGGGGCTCGTGGATTCACCGGTGTTATCGGCGACGAGGGACGGGCATTGGCCGGAAAAAGAGCGCTCCTGGTCGCACGAAGGAGGTTGGGCAACAAAGTGGGGGTCAGCACGTACTTCTCAATGGTTTCCCGGAGGAATCTGTAGGAGTTAGCCAGATCTCAAGGCGTGACATTGGAGGAAAGCTGTTGGTTTGCAGATCGTAAAGAATGACGAATGAAAAAAAATCCCCCTCTTCGACTGTGGAGAAGCGGAACGTTTGATGGCTACTTCCTTTTCGAGACTATTTAACGCTAGACAAACTCAAGCTTGTCTAATCGAGCGAGCGGGCCCTCGCGAAGTGGGGGTGAAGGGCGGAGTAAGATCGAGGTTAGGCGTGAAAAAAAGCGAGGAGCTTGGGCCAGGCCGTCATTGGGCACCGGGATGTCCATCCTTCAAGAAAAGCAACCTTCAGGCGACTAGCACAAAGTGAGGCGATACCCCCTCTTTGGCAGGCATCATTCAAGTAACGTGCCTGGACAAGGGCCTTGATGCATGAACCTCGGCCGTCCATCCACGACCGAAAAATCTCTTTGCGAGGAATTTCGATGATTGGACGGCACGCCAAGGACTGGTCAGCATGCAAATTCTCAAAAAAGCATGGTCCGTTCTATCGTACATGCGAGGGCGATCGACAATCATGCGATTTCGGGTCCATGCGCATTCTGCCTTGGTGGGTTTGATCGTCGCCCATTGACGAGCCCTCGCCTGGGAGGACGAATCTTTGTTTCGCGCCGGGCGGGACAGTGCATGCAAATCAAACGTTTAGATCCTTGGCTACCCAGGTCACAAATCCCTCAGGGTGTGAGATCAGCCGAAAAAGTGGGCAATGAAGCGGCACGGAAAGGGCCGGGCCCCGGCACAATCATCCTCCTCAGGAAGACAAAGAGAATCCCGGTGGGTAATTGAGAATCCTCGCATCGAAACGGACCAGGGTGTGTTTTGCGTCATGACGGTATGGATACCCGTAATACATAAACACGGTTTGCGGATCAAGTGATCGCTGCTGCATGCGAGCGAGACGCCTCCTTCGTGCAACCATGATACAGTCGTCGATCGAGTTCGGAGATCCAACCGTTGCTCCACAGTCGAGAGGGTGAGGGCAGGTCCGAGACCTCGAGGATACGGGGGGTGGTGGAATGGGTAAAAGCTCCGAGGGATAAAAGAAACGTCAAGACTCACCTATCAAGAACCCCGTCGGTGGCACCCAGCGTGCCCGGTCCCGCTAGTATCATGTGTTGCGAGAGGGAGAGCAGCCCACTCATCCAGGGCATTCTTTGGGGGACGCCCAGCACCTGCGAAACCATGGAATACACTCGATAGTCCAACACCGGGCGTTTACCTATGGCGCCATCTGACGACGCCTTTTCCTTCCGAATTTCCGGAGCAGCGCCAAATGAAACACTGGTATGCGAATGACCTAGTGACGGGCTCGATGCGACGCGGAAGAGACCAGTCACGATAAACCGTAAGACAACATATCCAACGTAGATACCTTGGAGAATGGCCCATATCCAAGTGGCGGCGGCGGACTGGGCCCTTTTTTGGCCGTTAGACGACTCGTCTCCGGTTGAAAGCAACCCGAATTGTTCTAGGCGACTGGGAGTGCTGGTATCTGCCGCAGTCTCCCTGGTGGCCTTACGTTTCAGTGCCACAGCGAGCTTGGTAATGGTTTGCCAAAAGAACCAGCCTTCCGACATTCTGCCACTGACTTCCTCTCCCAGGATGCGATCAGCAAGGACGTCGCCTACGAGCACCCGCAAGCTGCTATTCTCAAGATCTTCAGTCGGCAAAAGAACGGCAAGAGTGCCGTTGGCTAGCAGACGACGGTAGATGGCCTCATTCTCGCGCTGCGAGATGATGGTCTGTGGATCCGAGGGATCCGGGACAGGCGAGAAGCCCGGGTGAGGGTTTAACTCATGATAAAGTGTATGGTGTGAAGTTGGCAGTCCCGAAAGATGGGATTGCTGCTTGGCTAGTCGGTAGGCTGAGGGTTGATATGATTAGCGGTTGGTATTCCCATCACCACCGAGGAACGAGCAAATCTTACTCAGGACATGCGCTTCCACCAGCGCAGGAATTTCATCGAGGACCAACCGCGCCACATCGATTCGGCGTAGTCGCTGTTCGAGAGCTCGAGTGCAATGCGCAATCACCTGCAGGACCTCATTCACAAGAGCCTGGTCCGGTGTGATCTTGGAGTACCACGAATAGACAAAGTCTCTGATTATAATAGCAATAAAGGCGTAGAGTTGACGATCAACTTCATTGGAGCTTGTGAGAGGAGGCAGCAGCTCCTCTGGAGGCTGCACAGAGGATGCGCCATAGATGCCTGTCTGGGGACAGAGGACGCGCCGAATCAGGGCCAGTGTGGTCTTGTCGCTGGTGTAATCGACCGCATCTTCCCGGCCGGAGACTCGTTGTGCATGCACGCGAGATGCAGGGCGTGAAGGGGGTTGCGGCGTGGCGGACGCAGGAACGGCGGTGGACCTGGAGCTGGAGGTGGTCGCCCCAGCTTTGAGGTGGGACAAGGGGTGCAGGCCGGGAGGACGAGAGTCGGTCATCGCATCGCAGAGGGTGGATCGTGAGCGACCCTGAGGTGGAAAGGTGTGATATGACGGCCCTTGGGGCTCGACAAGAGAAGCAGCGTCGATCAAGGAGCTTCGGAGATGGGATGATGCTGAAGGTCCCCGATGAGGAAGGTAGTTAGGGCTTAGGGCCGTGTCTCTTATCGGATTGCGGGGAGACTTAACTGGTTGACTTCTTTGTTTCTTTCTCATACTTCTCTTTCTCTCTCTGTATATATCAATCATGGCTCCGATTCCCCTGTGGCTGGACTGTGATCCGGGTTAGTGTACATATCTCTTGTTTTGTATAATATTTACTAACTCTCTCACAGGCCACGATGTAAGCTGGACCTCTCCAGTCAGCGCAATGCTGATACTGACACCAAGATATACATAGGATGCCTTCGCCATCCTAATGGCAGCCCATCATCCGTCCCTCACTCTCCTGGGAATAACCACGATCCATGGAAACGCTTCTCTAGAGAAGACAACCGCCAATGCTGGCAGTATCCTCGAAGCAATCGGCAAGCCCGAGATCCCAGTCTACCCAGGGAGCCACAAGCCATTCTGCCGCCCAGCCCTTCACGCTCCCGATATCCACGGTAAGGCCAGACTATTCAAACCCCAGCTAAAAGTATGGCCATGATGACACGCTCTCCCGGGAGTTCCTAGGCGAATCCGGCCTGGATGGGACGGATCTCCTGCCCAAAGCATCTAGGCCGCCAGTGACGGATAAGAACCCGATTCTGGCGATGCGAGATGCGCTCCTTGCCCAGCCAAAGGGGACACCCTGGGTGGTTGCCACTGGAACCCTGACAAATGTAGCTTTGTTGTTTGCAACATTCCCCGAAGTGGCAGAGCATATTCAAGGTCTGAGCATCATGGGAGGTGCCGTTGGCAACGGATTCACAGCTGCGCCTATGAGCCGGCTTCCGGGGGAGAAGTCCAGGATCGGAAATGTGACGCCCTGGGCCGAGTTCAATCTTTACGTATGTTGAAACATCCACTCTACCCAGGTTAGCACGAGCCGAAAAAGAAACTGATCCAGTTCATTATCCCAGTGTGACCCAGAGTCTTCCGAGTCCATCTTCAGCAATGCTGTTCTTGCTTCAAAAACAACCATCATCACACTGGATCTCACCCACCAAGTGCTCGCCTCCCAGGCGATGCAAACGCGCATCTTGCATGGCTCCAATGACCCATCGACGACACCGACAGTTCTCCGCCAAATTTTGCATGCGTTGCTAACCTTTTTCGCGACGATGTACGAGAGGGTGTTTGGTCTTAACACCGGGCCTCCGTTGCACGACCCCCTCGCTGTAGCGGTGATTCTGTCGACGTTGAACCCGGCTTTTGCCAAAGCCCACCCCGAGCCAGCTCTTTCGTTTGACGACAAATGTGGAGAGCGCTTTGCTGTTAGCATTGTCACGGATGGACGCCATGGCCCTGATACGTCGACGACGGGACAGCTGGGACGCTCGCTTGCGGTACCGACTCAAGGCCCTGGTGTGGCGATTCCCAGGGGTGTTGATCTGGATGCATTTTGGGGCGTGATTTTGCAGTGTGTCCAGTTGGCGGATGATTGCAATGCAGCTCGTGCAAGGTAAAAACGCTATATATAGAGAGCTACATGCTTTATATTTCCTTGTGGCATACTTGGTAGATTTCCACTGAGATTTTTAATAAACATACTGGTACATGAATCCTTTTCCGAGTCTTTTTGTGAATATTATTTGTGAAACCCTCTATGCAATCCCGACGGAAAACTACCACTCGCGGATTGACCCATCAGGGCCATAGAACTCCTTGGGCAACCAGGGTTGGGTATTAGCAGCCTCACGCCGGACCACATCCTCATCGATCTCGATGCCCAGGCCAGGCGCATTCAAAGCCTCAACGTAGCCATCACTCACATCGAACACAGAGGCATCCTTGACGTAGCTCGTAATATCCAAGTCGCCAGCTTCCGTATTATAGTGAATACCAATGCTCATCTCCTGGATCACAAAATTGGGAGTTGCCAGGTCGACTTGCATGCACGCCGCTAGAGCAATCGGCCCCAGCGGACAGTGAGGTGCAATAGCAACGTCGTATGTCTCTGCCATGGAAGCAATGCGCCGCAGCTCCGAGATGCCGCCACAGTGACTAATATCTGGCTGCAGGACATCGACGCTCGCATCCTCCAAGAAACGTTTCACATCCCAACGACTGAAAAGCCGCTCGCCAAGCGCAATGGGGCAAGACACCTGGTCCGCAAGCTGCTTGATACCCTCTGGATGCTCCGAGAGAAGAGGCTCCTCCAGGAATAGCGGACGGTGCGGCTCCAGTGCTTTCGCCAACTGCTTCGCCATGGGTTTGTGAAGACGCCCGTGGAAGTCCAAGGCTACATCCAGCCCCAACGCCTTGACAGTCTTCAGACGTTCTACACTTGAGTCCAGCACGCTGGGCGAATCAAGCCAGTTCACATCCTCGGTGGCGTTCATTTTGACAGCCTTGAACCCCTGCGCCAGGCGTGCTTTAGCCGCGGCCTCCACTTCGGCGGGGCGATCTCCCCCAATCCAGGCGTATACGGACAGCTTGTTGCGGACCTTGCCACCGAGCAGTTGGTGCACGGGGACGCCGAGACGACGGCCCTTCAGGTCCCACAGGGCAATGTCAATCCCGGAGATGGCGGACATGAATACGGGCCCGCCGCGATAGAAACCCAGACGCCAGGCCATTTGCCAGATATGCTCGATGTTGCTGTGATAGCCCGTTAGTTTTGAGTTTGGAGGTGTATGGAGCAGAAACAAGAAACATACTCGGCTTCGTAGCCTTTGAATCTCTTGCACAGGGCATTGAGCGTGCCCTCGACAGCCTCGGTGTGGCCCTCCAGCGTGCTCTCACCCCAGCCATACTGGCCTTCCTCGTCCGTAATCTTGACGAACAGCCACCGGGGCAACACCCGGAAGTATTCAATGCTCGTGATCTTGACCATTTTCGGCGCGCACAATGGCAACAATGTGTAAATTGGGTTCCGCAGCGTTGACGAAGTGTGGAATACCTAAAAACCCCACGGACGGGCCCAGGAAACCCCCACGAGCCGAGAAATTGTCGGACTAGTTCCGTCCTCCTGGACCGGTCTGCCGAATAATTCGACTCGGCAACCCTAGTCCGGCAGATCAGGGTCTCGGTGATAGCAGGGAGAGGTTGTCGGGCCTCTCCGAGTGTATAGTAAAGGACTCGGAAGGGAGTTCCAGTTCGGGCCTTGTTTCTCTTTGTCATAGCACTGGTGATTGGCTGTCTGTATTGGAGATTTTTCCCCTTGCGCCCGTTGCCCGCGGGCAAGACGGGGGACCCTGATATTCAGTCGGACGAGGTGACAATTCGACATGGTCATACACATGGTCTTTAGTCAAATCCAACCCATGGTCAATTTGGCTCGGCGGAAAGGAGAAAACAACAACCACCAAAACGTCATTTTCGTTTCTCCACAACCTCGGATCTCCTCTTTGGATCTCACTTAGTTACACCTCCTTCATACACCTCCTCCATACACCTCCTCCATACACCTCCCCTGGATGTCCGCTATCCCCTTCACCCTCGCGCCCACTCCTTGACGGCGGATCCTCCGAGATGCCGCCCCCGAACTCGGCGTCGGTATGTTTGGTGTTGTTCCTTTCGGTGTCTGTTATCTGTTGTGGCGGCTAAATTCTCCCCGACAGGGCACTCCCTCCTACTCACCCACCACGATAGCCCTGGAGTCGCTGTCGCGATCCTCCATTCCCTCCCTCGCTCCTGTCGAACCCGACACTGCCCACGATGACAACGTGAGCTTCCTGC
The DNA here is from genome assembly GCF_964197705.1 of Penicillium psychrofluorescens. Taxonomy (NCBI): domain Eukaryota; kingdom Fungi; phylum Ascomycota; class Eurotiomycetes; order Eurotiales; family Aspergillaceae; genus Penicillium; species Penicillium psychrofluorescens. The sequence continues at coordinate 4,066,299 of NC_133439.1, read as the reverse complement.
GCTCTCGTTCCGCCCTTCATAACCCGCTCCTCCCAACCCTCAGTCGACATCGCCGTCGGCGGTATCAGCCGCCTCCACATCCCCGTCCCAATGAGAGCGAGGATCAAATGGATCTGGATGACCCCAGCAGCCTCCGTATGTCGGTGGAGATCAACCGTCGCATCCCCATCGTCCGCCGCCAGCGAGAAGAGTCGATCAGTATGCCAAACTACGAGGGCCAGCTGTCCAATCCTCGGTCACTGTACGGCTGGGCTCCGGGGTCCGATGACGAGGCGGAGGGTACTGTTACCGCTGGCCGTGAGGAGGATTCGGACGACGAGCATCCGCGGCCGTTCCTGCATGCTATCTCCGATCGCAACACAACAACCGCGCGACCCCCAAGACACGAGCCGACCGGCCGAACACCACCGATCATCGCAGGCGATGAGCCATCAGAAAGCAGCAGCAGTAGTCGGTTTCGGAATTCGCCAATCTCGACGATGGAGGCTCTGTTGCAGTCGGCGAGGCGACAACCTCGGTTATCACGGACCCGAACGCTAGAGACATATCTGATGGATCGGTATGGGGAACGCCAAAATCAGGATTCGGAGGAGCCAGAGCGTACAGGGGCGAGGGCGTACCGCTATGTACCCCCTACGCGAGGTGACTCGCATCGCAACCTCACGCATAGTGACTTGCGCGCTCGCGCAACCGCTCATCGGCAGCTCCACTCGGAGAATTCGGTGAATTGGCTCCTCAAGGATACGATTAACTACCTTGACCGTCTACGGTACTCCAATTCGTACGAAGAAAGTGTTACCTCCGCTGCCGCGACCGGCTTCCTCTCTCTAGATGATTTCTCCTGGAAGGATGATGATGATTTTATTCTTGATACCAACACCCTGACGCCGCCGCCCGCATGCTCATGGCTTCGACCCGGCATGGTATTTTCAGGTTCGCAACGAGCGGCAAGCGCGGGCTGTTCTGTCTTGTCCCAGCGCGTTTCAAGTCCAAACACCTCGGGTGACCCGGTAATTGTTAACGGGAGTGACAACACCCGGATCGGTGTCCATACCAGCAGCGGGCGTCGATATCTAGCAAATACTCGGGATGAGAATTGGCCGGTTAAAGTTACCGTTCACAACATCAACTACCACGACATGACTCTGTCGGGCACAATGGAGGCATACAATATCCCCGACAAAACATCACCCAGCCACGATGCACACATTGTGACCTTTTTAGAAGGAGAGATTATCGACTTCAATGCACATACACTAGAAACCAAAAACTTCAAAGCGGACGCCGAGATCGACAGCACGTACTGGCGAGAGTTGCAGCCGTTCAAGGACTTGAATGACACGGAGATGGTCAAGAGCCTCGTGAGTCGCAAGTGGATCACCGAAGAGCTTGCCAAGGGGTGGATTCTCATGCGATGGAAGGGTGAGTGCTTTTGATTTCGCCTAATTTTCTCAAGCTGACGATACCAAGAACGGTGTTTTATCACCCCGACCGACTCGCGTCAGGGCCTAACCATCTCCGGGTTCTACTATATTTCCCTGCGCCGCGACAACGGCCACGTTGAAGGTCTATACTACGACCCTGGAAGTTCGCCATACCAGCAATTATCTCTCAAACCCGAGACAGTCCAAATGACTCGGCCATCCTACGCTTTCCGATAGTTGGCCCTTATGACTCTGTATTTTCTCTCGGCATTCGTGAAAGAACTGCCCCCTGATTCGGGCCAGCGATATCTACATTTTCCGTCTTTTATCTTCTATTTCGGAGTCATGACTTTTTTTGGGAGGAATGGCGTGGATACATAAGGAACGTTCGATTAACCCTTTTGCATAGCTCGGTGGTGTTTACCTTTGCAGCTGTCTGTTGTCCTCTTGCCTCAGTCTTTTTCACATTTCCAAAACAGCCATTTGTGATTGTCTTCACTGGGATTCTACTTGATTCATAAAGGTGAACTGTATTTGTATAATCGTCGTATAGTTATTACCCTCCGCACATCTCACCTCAGGAATCGCCCACCGGTCTCCTCGAGAATCAACTGGTACTCAGGATCAAACTGCATATACATAGCCTCCGGCGTTCCCGTTCCTCTCTTGGTATATGCCGCAGTCTCCTCATCCACAATAGTCTTCCCTAACCCACCGGCACTGCCTATAGACCCCGGCGCTGTAGCTGCTTCTACCAGAAGCTGTGCGTGACATGCTCTCTCCAACGCAATGTAAAACGCTGCCGCCTCAGCCACCGTCTCACCAGCCGTGAGGAGGCCATGATTCTGCATGATTAAATTCCTGTGCTTGGGCCCCAGCGTATCAGCAATGCGCTGCCCTTCCTCCTTTGCGAAGACCACACCACCGAAGGCTGGGTATACCGAGAGGTCGTCGTGGAACATACATGAATCTGTGTTCGTGAGCAAATAGCTACGTACTCGTGGGTCAGGAAACGGTTATAATACCCTGATTCAGCATATCAATCCCTCTGCCAAAGGTACTCCAGGCCCTTCCGTACGGGCTATGCATATGACAAGCGGCATTGATATCGGGTCGACTCTGATGAATAGCAGAGTGTATGATGAAGCCCGCCGTGTTGACAGGCTTCAACGCACCGCCTACCCTGTCCCCTTCCTCATCGACCCGGACCATGTCGGACACCTTTAAAAGACCGAAGTGAATGCCATAGGGGTTGATCCAAAAGGTCTTTGGATCGACGGGATCTATCCACGGATCAATCTCATGCAGCTGAAAGCGAGGACGTCGCGGGGGGCTTAGTTACGTACCCCGAAGACTAATGTGCCCAGAAGCGCCATCTGCAAAACCTAGCTTGGCAAAGATGCGAAACGCGCCCGCCATCTGCTCCAGAAGCCATCTTCGCTCGGCATCTTTGGTAGCGGGACGGGGAATCTGGTGTAGCCGTCGTCTCACTTGCCCGTCGCATGCGGTTCCTGTGTTGAGAGCGGAAACGGCCGCGGTGGGTTCGACCGTGGCAGTGGATGACATTGTCCTGGCTTAATTGTTTCCGTCTAAGAGGTGCGGTGGAGATGTCGGCTTTCATTCTCCACGAAACGCCACGAGGCAACAAGGGGCTAGCTAGTCCCTTGTGTTCTTCCAATCAACGGACGGATTACTTCATCTTGCTTAACTTCAATCCTTGAATGACTGACTATAGCTACCCAGAAGAGAATCCTCATATCTTTCTCTCTTATTTTAGGTTCTACTCCCCGGATCTGTGGAGTGCCCACTTTTCGATTATGACCGGGCCTATTTCATACTCCGACCTTGCATTACCGGATCTCGGGCTTTCCTCGGACTGTCCAGAATCTGCCATGATCGTCCAAAGCGAATGCCCATGAGACGTGCTCTCCTCGTTTTCCACGCGGGATGATGGATATGCACGCGTCCAGTAGGGGGATGTTGGGAGCTCAGAGGCTCGATCCTGAAGCTAGAGCATAGCCGAACCAGCACAATCCCTGTATAGACACGTTCCAGCAGGAATTACCGGCATCAATTAAAGTACACGCTAGGAGACTTCTTATCCAAGCCCGATCATTCGTCCATGGCGCCGATTATCTCGCTCTGGACATAGCCATTCGTAGGTCCGACCGAGTATCATTGCTCTCAAGAACGTAATGAGAATCACGATCAACGTGAACCTGATTTGGCAACCCCCAGGATGTTATTGCGGGGACGCTCCACAAGCTCCAGAAATTATCGCAACGATCGCCATCCGTCTTTAGGCCACGGCGATACCCGCATGGACTTGCCCGATCGCGCAGTGTCAGACCCTCGGATCTTGCCCAGGTTACATGGCCCTGTAGATCTATCCGTCATTCTTGGTGCATTTGGCACGTTATATTGGCATGCTTCATTGCTTGAGTGTCTCCGATATGGAGTCTCCACAGTAGCGGGATTGTAGGGATGCGTGGCTCACGTATATATTGCAGCTATTGACCCATCTTGACAACCCACTGCTCTCGCAAAGCATTTTAATCATCTTGTCAAAATGTATCTGCAGCGCCTCTCTGCTTTGGCGGCGATAGCCGGCTTGGCTTCGGCCGGTGTGCCTCACGAGCCTAGGCATCAGGAGGGACAATGTAAGAAGACTACTGTTGCAATTCTGTAAGCATTGCTCTAAAGAAACGGTTGGCTGGATCGAGCTCACATCATGAAGCGGTGGAGGAATGTCTGGCATTGCTGCCGCTGTGAGTATTCCCCAACTAGCCATTGTTGACCAGGATGGTGAATTGACAATATCACCAGCAAGCACTTTCCAATGCTTCGGTGCATGACTTTGCCATCCTCGAATACCGAGATACCATCGGTGGTCGGGCTTGGCATTTACCCTTTGGCCAGGACAAGGACGGCAAGCCCTACATCGTTGAGATGGGTTGCAACTGGGTATGTTCATGCTTACACATTCGTCACCGATGTAATAGCTAAGATTGAGAGTGACAGGTGCAAGGAATTAGCAGTCCTGATGGTCCTCAGAATCCCGTTTGGACTTTGGTAAGTTGATACAGATCCAAAAATTTGCTGGTCACGGCTCAATTCAGAAATAGGCCGAGGACTATCACCTGAAGACCCATTACTCCGACTACAGCAATTTCTCCACGTTCAATGAGAAGGGGTACTGCGACTATAAGAACCTGCAGAATGCTTATGACAAGGCCTATGATATTGCCAACAAGGAAGCCGGTGTCATCCTCACCCAGAATCTCCAAGATCAAACTGCTCAGACTGGACTTGCCATGGGCGGCTGGTTTCCCGACAAGCACGATATGGAGGCACAAGCTATTGAATGGTGGAACTGGGGTATGGCCTACTCCTTCTTCAATCAACTGATCATCAATTGACGAAGTGCGATAATCCAGATTTCGAGGACAACTACAACCCACTGGAGAGCTCTCTCGTGTTCGGCGTTGCAGGCAATAACTTGACCGAGAATGTGTTCAGCGATCACGACAACTTCGTCTTTGATCAGCGCGGCTTCAACGCTATTATCAAGGGCATGGCCTCGACATTCCTGGAAAAGAACGACCCGCGTCTCCATCTGAATACCCAGATCACGGACATTTCGTATTCAGAGGACGGCGTTACTATCCACAATAAGGATGGGAGCTGTGTGACTGCTGCGTATGCCATTTGCACTTTCTCGCTGGGTGTCCTGCAGAGAAGTGTCTTGCACCAAGATGCCGTCAAGTTCACGCCTGCTCTGCCCGAGTGGAAGCAGACTGCCATCCAGAAATTCGCCATGGGAACCTACACCAAGATCTTCATGCAGTTCCCCGAAACCTGGTGGCCTACGAACACGCAATATTTCCTCTATGCCGACCCCGGCCTTCGGGGCTGGTACCCTATTTTCCAGTCTCTATCCATGCCCGACTTCCTGCCCGGATCAAATATCATGTTTGTGACCGTGACGAACGAGTTCGCCTGGCGGGTGGAGAAGCAGTCAGATGAGCAAACACAGAAGGAAGTCATGGAGGTTCTTCGCAAGATGTGGCCTGATATTGACATTCCCGAGCCGACTTCCTTCCTGTATCCCCGCTGGTCCATGGAACCCTGGGCCTACGGCAGCTACTCCAACTGGCCACCAGCTACCACGCTGGAGGAGCACGAGAACCTGCGCGCTAACACTGACCGACTCTGGTTCGCGGGCGAGGCCACCAGCCCTACGTATTTTGGATTCCTGCACGGCGCCTGGTTTGAGGGCCGGGATGCCGGCCGGAATATTGCTGCCAACCTACAGCACCGCTGTGTGGATGGTAACTCGACGAAGCTGAGGGAATGCGGTCCGAGGAAACACTACGATGTCCTGCATGGAACTTCTCCGCTGGCTGACTATACGGCTGTGAATGGGTGGACTGCAAATAGCTTTTATGATAGCAATACTGATTAGACGAGAGGCAGAAGTATTTCTCTTCTTGGGATCACGCCACGGTTCTGTTCCGGGTACCCGGGGAGGATCCGTTATCTGATTATCTGATCGCGCTTGGACCCTCATTCCTCTTTTATACTCCGGAAGGCCCCTTTTTGTATTTCAGTCTCCGGGATATATGTAATCCTTTCATTTCTTTATAATGGCTCCCAATACATCCCCAGATAGCATTACTGCAGCTTTACCTGCGGATGTCGAGCTGGTACCAACTCAACCTCCAAAGAAGGATCAGGATCCGTTTCTAGTTATTTTCGACGAACCATATGACCCAGAGAATCCGAAAGACTGGCCCACGGGCCGCAAATGGGCCGTCACCGACGTGATTTCTGCCACGGGCTTCAACCGTATCATGGTCTCAACCATCATGGCTCCCGCCCTTTCGACAATTGCAAAGGAATTCGACATGAATTCTGCTGAATCGGCCATGGCGCTTTCGATTTATCTTTTAGCAACGGCATTTGGGCCACTAGTTGTTGGGCCTTTATCCGAGATGTATGGCAGGAAATGTATCTTGCATGCCTCGAACATCTGGTTCCTGGTATGGAACATTGCTTGCGGATTTGCAAATAGCAAGGAACTGCTTATTGCTGCTCGGTTCTTAGCGGGGTTTGGTGCCAGTGCTATTTATGCGCTGGCGAGTGGTGTACTTGGCGATGTATGGCGGCCTGAGCAACGCGGTCAGTCGCTCGCTGTTTACCTGCTAATTCCTCTGTTGGGTGCCGCTGTTGGTAAGTATCTGCAGCCCCCAAGTTTTGGTCAAAGCGTGAAGCCTAATGTGAGATAGGACCGATCATCGGTGGTTTCATGGCAGTCCGCACCTCCTGGCGATGGATGTTCTGGGCCACTTCAATCTTCCAAGCCGTAATGATTCTAGTCTCCTTCTCTGCTTTCCGTGAGACATACTCGCCATTAATTCTGCGCCGTCGAGCCGAGCGGCTTCGACGTGAATCCGGAAACCAACAATACTACACTACGGACGAGCGTCTACAAAGCAATCTATCCCCTTTTGCGGTGCTAGCTCGTGTGCTTATTAGACCGCTTCGATTCCTTGCCTTTCACCCGATTATTCAACTGACTGGACTTATATCCGCCTTTTATTACGGAATCCTTTACATTGTTCTATCGACATTCTCCGACTTATGGGTCAAGCAATATAATCAATCTGAGGAGATTAGCGGTCTGCACTACATTGCCTGCTCCATGGGCGAAATAGCAGGCAGTCAAATCGGCGCACGGCTAATGGATTTCATGTTCCGTCGGAAAACACGCACCGGAGGAGAACATTCACCTGAGTTTCGCATTCCGTTAATCATCCCGGGCGCCTTGCTTGGTCCAATAGGACTGTTTATATACGGCTGGTCTGCGCAATATCACATGCATTGGGCTGTCGTGGACCTTGGAATTTTTATCGCCCTGCTTGGGATGCAGATTAATGGCATGCCCCTACAGGCATATGTGATAGAGGCATACCCGGAGCATACGAGCAGTGCAGCAGCTGCAAGTCAGTTCCTGCGCAGTCTGACTGCTTTCTCGTTCCCGTTGTTTGCGCCGAGAATGTATCAAGTTCTTGGATACGGCTGGGGAAATAGCACAATTGCGTTCATTGGGCTCATGGTTGGAATACCTGCTCCATTGGCACTGTGGGTGTTTGGAAAGAGACTCAGAGAAAATGCTCGACCTATAAATTAGGTCTTATCACGGGGTGAACTGCTCACTGAGTACCCTGAGCGCGGCCTGCACTGCCCTATAACTCAGTCAGGTTGAAGCTAGCTAGCTAACCAGCTATCTTCGCTCACCCCCTTCTTATCGGCCAATCACGCTTATCCCTTTAATACCTGCTCCGCCCGTGGAGGAGGGGAAATTCGTATGGAATATAACTTAGATTCGGTGAGGATACGTAGTCATGTTGAAGGAATGCATGTCTAGGGCTGACAAGTTTATCTTTGGGGTCTTTTATGAAAGTATAATTTGTACTTAGTACACAATAGTCTCAGAGGTTTTCCGTTTGATATCATCGTATTAGACATATCGAGTTATGGTCATTGACGCTTTGCTTTCCCATTTTCACACCAATCAATAATGATCGTTAGAAGAATAATACTCCCGGGGGGCGAATCTCATCTCCGCAGCACCGACATCAAAGATCGTTACTACGTTCTTCTGGAAAGTGTCGCCGAGAATGTAGACATCCTGCGTCAAGATAGCTCCGCCGTCATCAACGCCGCTGATGCAAACTGTGGTGCCATTTGCATCCGTTCCAGCTTCGAGAATCATATCTAGGGGATTGATATAGAAGGTCTTGCCGTTGATAGTAATACCATGTCGGGGTGCCTTGGCGTTACAGTCCACAACGTAGGCACCTTCGGCGTCGCTGTAGACAGCGGGAGGGTCAAACGCGGCGTTGACTTGGTTGGCAAACTCCGTGGGATAGTAGTTGAGAGTAGTGCCAGAATCAACCTAAGCACGGTGGGCAGTCAGCAATTTTTGTTGATAATCAATGTGACAGCCCGTCACTGAGAGGGAAAAGTCATACAATGTATTGAATGCTAGAGCCTCCAGCGGCGGTGATTTCCTTGTTGTTCACCTTGAGGCCATCGATATTAATGCTGTAAAAGTCGTAGGAAGTGGGATAACCCTGGATGGTGGTAATCAAAATGGGCGTACTGGTAAAGACGGGCACGAAAAAGACTGGAGGAAGACCCCCAAGGGTAAGATATCCAGATGGGCCTGAGACATCACGAAGGATGGCCAGACTGAAGAGCGGCAGAATCTTGCCCTCCTCATACATAGTGGTGAAAATCGGATTGTATTGAACTTGCTTCTTCGTAGAGTTAGAGTACGCACTCGTGCTAGATCAATACGTCAGCTGTGAAGTTAAATGCTTGGGAGAGGGAGCTGCACATACAGAGCAGGAAATGCAAGACCCGTCAGACCAGAAGTAACTCCATCGCCGTCCCACCCAGCATAGTTGACCAGAGCCATCTCCTGGGTCACCTCTATCCCTGCTAAGGTGATCTGATTGGTGCCCATGATGCCATTTAGGAACTCGCCATCGCCATATGTGATGTTGAAGAATTCTCCAGGGATCTGCTGGAAGGAGGAGCTGGACGTATATGTGGGACCAAACTCACACTCGGACTCGGGAACAACGTGACTGCTGTTGGAAACAGAGACACATTCGAACCCACTCTCGGCGACCCAGGTATCACTAGAGCCGGTGTCTACGATAACTTGGAACTTCTGTCCCGCAATGTCGATCTCGGTCGCAAACTCCTCACCAATTTCCAGGGAGGTCAGTTGGGTGCTTCCGCCGAATAAAAGCTTGGCAGCACTGCGCTTGTTTCCCTTCGCAGACTTGATCTTGGTCAGCTCCAGGACATTGGAGCTAACATCGTTCGGACTGGCAGATCTGAAAGCCTTTGCCTTGTATGTAGCGGCCTTGATACCCCTGTGTAAAGGCTTGGCATTGGCACCAAGTGTAAACGTGAGGAGACAAGTTCCTGTTATCAAGCCGGTTTTGATATGCATGATGGGAAAATTATCAGGAATAACGATTGATAGAGAGGATCAATACTGTTCAGGAAGTACAAATCGATCATAGGAAGCTACACTAGAAGACAAGAGATTAATATACGTTCTCTCGGGCTTTGGGAGTGTTGCATCGTGCTTATTTGGCTGTTGCGTACCCCGCTGTTCATTCACTTCTCGCACGGTCGGAATTCCGGCGGGGGGAACGAAAGCGAGTCCGAAGGCAGCATGGCCTATACTGATAAGAGATTAGCTTGCTGATGGACTTGACCTTGTTCCAGCCCAGGTGGTATTGTTGGATAAACAAAGACGAAGGCCAGAGAAGTCCAAAACACTGCTCCTTTACTATGCACGTCTAAACATCACACAGAAGACGTCAGGTGCTTTACTTGGCTGCTATTGTACGGAGTAAACAGCAGAGCAACTTTCACGGATAGGCCGCCTTCTGCGGATCGTAGGGGAAAGGGGAATATCCGCTTTGACATCCAGCCCCAGGCCCAGACTCCAATGGGCCTTAACCCGCTTGTGATTTCCAGCCGAAGCTAACAAGATTGAATCCCTGCTCCGGAAATTAACACCAGAATAACCGAAGGCTTAAACTTGACTAAAATTGAACTAACGAAAGGAGTGCGTTGAGGAATAAGTCAGCGCTAATAGACCCACCTATCACTATACCCTATTAGGACAGGCCTTATCTTGAAAACCAATTGCTGTACTACTGTAGCATTATTTGAATATCATCGACTGAGCCGAAATCGCATGTTTAAATATTAGAGAACAGATAAGGTTAATCTCGCGATGTCGATGCCACATCGTTGTGGTGTAGTGCCAAATCTCAAGTGCTTAGATATAAATGCATTTAGGTCAATTTTAAACGCTCTTCCAACAGTAATATTTTCCCCAAAGCACTAAATTCGTGTTTGAACTTCTCAATTCCAGTAGTTTATCCAGAATAATCGAGCAAGTAGATTTTTCAGACTATCAATTTCCACCATATTACCGAAGTATCTTGCTCTTTTGTCTTAGCCGAGGGCCGTACACTCTGAAAGCAAACGGAATTGGAATCATGATGGCTGCTAAGCAGCCAAGAAGGGTGCTTGCCCACTGCACGCCCAGGTTTTGAAACATTTGTTTCGTGAAAAGTGGAAATCCTGCAGCGACTGCTGATCGAAGTATAATATTTGCTGCAACGGCAGATGCGGCCCTGTAGACACGTAAGTTGGTAACTCAGGATATCCAGATACGCATTTTATACACCTACAATGGAAGGTACGCATCCACGATATAGTTGAAACATGGAAGAAATATGCATAGTACCCCAAATCCAATGAAAAGCCCAGCAGCCGTTGGAGCAATCCAAGGTATTGCCGGGGTAAACCCTGTCCAACCAAACCTACGGAGAAATTAAGTCTCAGCATGTCCCCAAGCAAGGCCAGAAAGTTTACTCACCAGAACAAGCCGGTTGTAAATACCGGAGCTCCCACAAGGGGAGGAAACAGGCGCCATTCAGCCACAGGAACATTATTGTTCTCGGCAAGTTTTCTCACATAGGCCCTGTGTTGAGAGAGAATAAACCCACAAGCCAGTATCACTCCAATAATGAGGCCGATGAAGGTCAGCCCGCTGGTACCAGGATTCATATCGTAGATTTCCTCGAAGACAAAGGGATAGGCCTCAAGAAGCGCATAAACCAGTCCATAAATGAATGACATATAGATTGACACCAAAAGGATGATCGGCTCCGTGATCAGCATTCTCAGAGGACGAGTGAAATACTTATTGATCAGAGCAGAGGCCTGCACTTCTATCTCCTCATGCTTTGCATGTATGGCCCAGTTGTTGGTTTGTCGGCGGAGGATGTCAGCTTTGTTCACCAGAAGAGCTGGAGTATATGTCTCTTTTAGAGTGAAAAGAAACAAGGCTCCAAAGACGAAGCTCAAGATCGCTGGAATGTATAGAGTCCATCGCCATCCTAGATAGCTTGACGCGATAAAGCCACCCACAAAGGGCGCACACAAGGGGCCGATGAACACTGTCAATGCGTAAAGAGATATTGCCATGCCACGATATGTATTGTCGAAGATATCAGCCAGGACACCCGGTACCACCGTGAGCTGGCTTGCTCCAAATACCCCTCCGAAAAAGCGGCAGATGATCAAAGTCTGAATGTCTTTGGCAACAGCTGACCCAATAGTGAAAATTGCTCCGCCCAACATCCCAATTGTCAACGGCCATTTTCGTCCTTGCAGCTCGGATGCAGGTGCCCAGATCAAAGGGCCAGATGCAAAGCCGAGGACATACAACGTTGTCCCGAGGGTTGCAACCTCTGAACTGACGTCGAAGTATTTGCTTGCACCGGGAATCCCTGGAGCAAAGCCGGCACTGCTGAATGAAACAACAAAGGTTCCCAAGCAAACGATCAGGGAGATATAAAGTCTGATTTGTCATGTTGTTAAATCTCTGAACTGATTATCCAAACTTCTTTTTTTTCTTTGCGCAAAAGACTCAAAAGAAATGCGATACTTACTTGACAGAGAATTTCCAATTTAAAGGGTTTGTTGGGTCATCCTTCCCATTGAAGTCGACAATGTATTGCTCAGGATCGCTGATGGGCGGTGGAAAGGGCTTTCCTGCCCCGATAAATGGTTTTTCATCCACATGAGAGGTATATGTGGCTGTAATAAGTGAGTTTCGAGGCATCGTTGGGCTGCCTTCGGGGTCGTTGTTATTTGGTGAACACATCGTGTCTAGCAGTGTCTAACGCCGCAACTCAGTAGATTTAGCAGATTAAGTGAGTGCTAAGGGTTTGACGATCAAAAATTTGCTAACCACATCGTTTAAAACCTCGTCATTCCCTGTGCCCGATGGCTTTGGCTACGAGAGGAGGCGGTATTTGCGGCATTTGGCCCCTCGGACTGGGTATTGCGGAACAGGGATGCTCTCATAGTAGTTGTGGATTGCTATAGGTACTGGGTACCATAAAAGGAAATTATCTGTGCTATTCATACATTTCAAATCAATTCTCTCTCATGGTCCTTATACTATAAGTCTCAATACGAAAAACAATTCCAGTAGATAACAGCACATGTAGTGTTTAGTTGGAAAACATTGTTAGGGTGATGTCATCCGAGGCTACTTGTGTCTCCCGAAATTCCCGCAATACCCGAGCTCCTCTATGTCCGTCTTCCCTCCTCATATCGTCCACTCACCAGTGGCAATAATAATGGACGCCCTTAAGCGGAAACGATCCAGAGTTGCCTGTCAGCCATGTCGAGAGCGCAAAAGGAAATGCAATGGCGATAATCCTTGCCTAACCTGTAGGGAATGGGGTTACGAATGCCATTATGGCTCCCAACCTCGTCGAAAGCAACCGAAATCACCCAATACTTCGTCCAAACAGCAGCCACCGGGTCAGAATAATGTTTCCTCGGATTCCCACGAATTAGTGCGCTCCATGGAAGCTAACTCCGGGGCGGCCTTCGTGCGGAAGATGGGACTCAAAATTGACCCTGCAAAAGCACCAAAATTGAATCTTTTTGGGTGGAATATCGGGGCGCGACAATCGTCTTCAGGCATTAGGCCGAGTGCTGTGCTGCCAATTGTTGAAATCACCTCCTTGGAGCACCTGAGAGCCTTGGCAGATATCTATTTCGCAAAAGTGGATCCGTGCTATGGATTTCTTGATCGTCAATCTTTCTTCGAACGACTTGACGCACGATGGCAGTCGCCTCTGATACATGACCTATACGACAGCGTACTCAGTGGTGTTGCTGCTATTGGCTGTTTGTTCTCACAGCGCGACATTTCAATCACCGAATTGCATCTGGTATCTTGCGCTAGATCCGTTCTGGACATGCATGATCTATCCGGTGTCCCATCTCTGGATCTTGTCACCGGGTGGATACTCCGAACAGTCTACCTACGAATGACAGCCTCCCCTCATTCAACATGGATGGCCAGTTCGACTTTGATGCATCTCGTCGAAGCCTCGGGTTTCCACTTGGGCTCTTACGACACGGTCTTTCCACGCAACAGTGCACAATGCAATGCGGACCTCCGAAGGAGAATATTCGGAGTAGCGCAACATTTGAACATGTGGACATCTTTTGATCTCGGTCTTTCCAGGGTATCGTTTCAGAACGATATGCCTCTATCTCTGGCAACCCGGCTCGGTGACTATACCACGGAGTTGCTAGGTCTATTACCTATCTCTGCCAGTTTGGACCCAGAAAATCCTCAAGACGAAACAAATCTTGAATCATCGCTTTCTCAAATCTTGGATAGGACGCATACACAGCCACCATCCGTTATGGCACAATCCAACCTGGTTCTTTGCATTCTTCGCCGAATCCATACACAGAATCTCGATATATCCCATACTCTCATGGATCGGGTCCTGGCCTTACTAAAGAAAGCACTTGGGTGTGCACGTATGATGGTCCTCGATTGCTCGCCATGGCACCAGGTAGCGAACGTGCCATTCCATGTCATCTGTGTTCTCCTCGTGATGGACACCCGTTCATCGCTGGCAATGCTTCCTGAAGCCATGCAAACCTTGAAGCTTATTGCCTCCACCTACGATACGGAAACCATGAGGGATGCATGGAGTGCCGCCTGTCTATTCGTCATGCTTCACCAACAACGCAGAAAGGACGATATCAACATCTTCAGCCAGGCTCTCGACATGTACCACCAGGAAGCGCAGATTGAATCACAGCAGCTAGAGTCCGGCCCTAGTGCGGAAGAGTATTCTTGGCTTGGGGCCTTGGTCGCGGATTTGCCGGGCTTGCAAAGAATTGATCTTGACCAATTTCTCAATACTGACATGATCACGCCCTCTCCCCTCATAGGAGACGATTCTGTGCTAGGGTCGTGAATTTGACTTGTTTCACTGGGTGCTTAATGAAAGACGAGTATTTCCATCTTTAAAATGAATGGGAAGTAATGTAATTCCCACTCCTATTAGCGCTCTGGAGTGTTTCTTACTTACTTGGGTCATTGAGGTGTTGATATTGCGCAGTATCCTAGTCTATTTATCGTTTCGGACATGTTAGAATGCCGTACAACAATGTCCTGGAACTCACTAGGACTGCACGAGATAACAGATCAAGGTAGTGTAATTCTCTTTAAAACGAAATCCAACTGACGTGGAGGCATTCACATGTAATAGCCCGAAGGGCTCAAGCCTGCTGCAAAAACCGAGTTCCGCAAAATCCGCAGAACCCGCCCGCGTCAAGGAGTGTTTGACCACCAACTATGTCATAAAGGTTGAACGACATTCCAGCAACACAAGACAAACACTCCATTTCATATCAAGTTAGGCCCATAATCTGACACTGGATACATGTAACAGGCATTGAATATGGCCAAAACCCTTCTGTCGCGATATCCCTGGATATCCAGCCCGTTTATTGTCGGTGCCCCAATGCGCGTCATGTCTGGCCCTGAACTTGCCACGGCCGTCTCCAGAGCTGGAGGTCTTGGATTTATCGGGCCCGGCGCGAAGACACAAGACACTGCAGCGGACCTTGCAGAAGCATCAACCCTAGTTCAGAAAGCGCCCGGTTCCAGCACTTTGTCCTCGACACATCCTCTTCTTCCCGTCGGCGTGGGGTTCCAGCTCTGGAGTGATGACCTCCATATTGCTTCTACCGCAATAGAGAAGTTCAGGCCATGTGCAGTTTGGCTGTACGCCCCACGCCAGAATGATGAGTTTGATACCTGGTCGCGCAGGATCCGTGACGCGTCGCCGGAGACCCAGATATGGATACAAATCGGCACTTTAGAGGAAGCCAAAAACCTTCTCAAAGCCGCCGAACGCCCAGATGTGGTAGTTGTTCAAGGAGCAGAGTCGGGTGGCCACGGCCGGGCGAAGGACGGAATGGGTCTGATGGCGCTATTCCCAGAGATCGCAGATGCCATGTCACACACCTCCATTCCGCTCATTGCGGCTGGAGGAATTGCAGATGGTCGAGGAGTCGCTGCTGCGTTATGCCTAGGCGCCTCCGGTGTGGCGATGGGGACGAGATTTCTGGCAGCCCGCGAAACGCGTATTAGTCGGGGGTATCAGGACGAAGTTGTGCGTGCGTCAAACGGAGCAGTCTCTACGACGCGCACCTTGCTTTATAACCATCTTCGCGGGACAAGGGGGTGGCCCGAAGCATACAGTCCGCGAACCATCATCAACAAGTCCTTTTTGGAGCAACAGGAAGGAAAGTCATTCGAGGAACTGAAAAAACTGCATGATGAAGCCACCAAGGCTGGTGATCTTGGCTGGGGTCCGCAAGGAAGACTTGCAACCTATGCCGGCGCTGGAGTGGGACTGATCCATGAGGTTAAAGAGGCCGCAGATATTGTTTGTGATGTCCAACAGGATGCTCGGAGAAGAGCTCTATCGGCAAGCACTGCTATCTAAACACCTTGTACCTAGACAAAGAATTAATTCACTCTCAATGGGTCATAGCAAACATTCTGGAAGGGCTGACGTAGTACTTCCTGCCAGGCATAAAAGGGCACTCCTTCCCCCAAACTCTTCTTTTCTCTCCCACAGACATCAAGATTTCTATACATACTTTTATATATGCGCAGGCATCCGGCAAGAAATTATCGGGACCATTTTCACTCTCCCAGAATACATCGCTGCCTTCTGCTGGGTATACGCTCCTGGAGGCCCACGTCTCCTCCCAGTTCACCAAGTGCGCTCAAAGCCCGCTAGGCGTATGTCTTATTTCGTGGTTCTATATGTCCAGCTTTTGCTAATTACAAGAAGTGCAAGAAGCGCGACAATGAAACAAACCTACGTTATCACCCATATTGCTCCCAGAAATGAGGTTTCCCACATCTATTCGTACACCTCTCTCTTCTTTCCATCCCCAATTCCTCTTCCGTTAAACTTCACCATGGCCCCAGCAGAAGGAGCTCTTCCCGACTTGCCCGATCCCCTTGGTCATCCAGCCTCATGAACGTATTGAATGGCTGAAAGAAGTTTTGAACGACTGTGTACCCGTCCACCCGGGACGAGGTCGACATACTAGATCTACCAAAGTGCGTCTAATGTCACTCACAATTCCTGTTCGAGGTATACTGATCTCAATAGGCTGTATATCGTGATCGCGCCCACTACTATCAGCACCCCCACTGCGGCCGCCCCTATGTCGCATCCAGAATCCATGAATCTTTTGAACAAATAAGGAATTGGCATGCTATGATTGTACTCTCCAGATAGATGGCTTAACATCGGACTCCTCGCACATTGAAAGCTAGCAGCGCCCAGAGCGATGCACATGAGGTCTGTTCGTCAAGCAATACTTCATCTTTTATTTGAGTCAATTTGAAACGTTACTGACTTTCCGTTCTAGCATTTTCCTGGTGGAAATGTCGGCCGAGAAGCTCTTCAGAATTGACCAGTTGCCCAGCAAGGCCTTGATGATATTCACACCTTCTCCACTCGATCGTCGTGCTCGAGGGTATCGCCCAAATAGCCCTGTCTAGCTTTCACGTGAGCACGTCCGCAACATCAACCTCGCCCATTCACTATACTACCTTCACCGACAAGTTGGAATACTAAGCTGAGTGCCCTCTGGTGCAGACTCCAATCCTGCAATCCATTTCCGCACAGTCCCCGAGTCGACACAAGATTCCGATGGCTCTGCTGTATGAACCATCGATTCCTACCCTTCTATATGTCCGTCTGAGAAACTATTTCAATCGAAGGGCACATTTGACTCGACATGGAACGGTCCTGAATGATATTGTTGAGATCGCATGACTAAATCATGACGACACTCCCTCGTTAAGAGCCGTGTAGATAATTGAGATAACTTCATAACTTCCTCTTTTAGATAATTCACTCCATTTATATTCATTCTCCAGATCGTCAGCTTTTCGTCCTCAAGCGTCGGGTTTGAAGGGATGGAAATTCGTCAAAAGAAGAAGAGATAATTGATTACTATGACCCATGCATCTATTCGGGAATAAATGAATGATAAAATAATCTAATCGACAGATGTCTCTTTATATGTAGATGCTTTTTTTCTGTTCAAAAAAACACGAAACTCTAGAAAAAAACAAGATCTAATCCTCATCCTCGGACGCATCGTCCACGCCGCGTAGCCAAGCACCGCGAGCATCAACAGCAGCCTTCCGCACATCCCGCTTCGGATCATCTAACACACGACGCAGAGAGCGCAGCACCTCAGTCTTCACCTGCAGAAGCGGCGAAACAGACGCGGTGCTAGGTTGCTGTGAGGCAAGAAGGAAAAGACATTTAAGCGCCTCGACGCGGAGACGTGGGCTGTTGACGAATGCATTTTCTGCAGTGCTGGCTTCCGGGCGGGTAGTGGTTTTCAAAAGCCTCGTAACGAGACTTTTCACATGTCCGCACTCGTCTATCACGCCAACGCCATTGTCACGGATGATGACGGCGAGGGTGTCCAATGTGGCTGCTCGGACGGCGGTTGAGTCTGCGGATTGGAGATCGAGGGTTTGGAGGAGCAGTGGGAGGAGAGTAGGAAGCTCGGGCATGACTAGGGAGGCTGGTATGGTGGAGAGAATACCAGCGAGAGCGGTCAGGTGAGCCGATTTGATATGAGCTGCTTCAGATTCCGTGCCGGTATTGTTGCCGGCGACGTTTACTTCTCGGATACGGGAGGAGATCAGAGGCACCACGGTTGCGAAGACGCGCTGTTTGGCTAGTAGGCGGATGGTTGCACCGTTGGTTGCTGAGATTACTTCGTCGTCGCCGAGAATGATAGCGAAGCTGCGGGCTGCAATCGTACTAGTTTGTTGGTCAAGCGAAGAGAGAAGGGAAAGAAGTGAGGTCAGGATGTGGGTCGTAGAGGGTGCGAGACGCAGGACAAGGGCTTTAGACAGCCAGAAGATCGTGCGGATGGTTGAGGGGCTTAGAGCTTGCTGTGTGGAAAGCAGATTGTCGAAGAGCGTCTCAGCGATGTTCAGATCTTGCTTCGACAGGAACTTATTGGTAAGTAGGGCCAGGTGTCGGAGAAAGGCGAGGTGGGTAGCTGGCTCTGTTGTATCGGAAATAGAACGGCGCACCACATCTGACAAGAGCGCTTTCATGTCTGGCGATGTATGAGGAATGCGCTTGCTGCAGTCTCCAGACAAGCCAGCTAGAAGGAAAGTTGAGATGATGATCGTACGTTCCTGGTCGGCGGTTGTAGTTTCGGTGAGTGGAAGAGGTGTGAAGTCTTCCGACGAGGAGAAGAGGCTGTACACATTTTCGGCCACTTGCTCCTGCTTCTGGACCGAAATAGATCGCACGAGGAGGTTGCACAGTCGTCCTAGCGTGTCAAGTACACTGGCATCATTGAGAATCCGATTCTTGGCATTCCCAGTGGCTGCTGCTGCGGCATTACGGCAGAGGCCAACAACGACCTTGTCGTAGTAGAAATCAAGACTTGGATCTTGGTCCATCTTTCTTTGCTGCATGACATAGAGCAGCGTCACCAGGATATCTCTCGGATATGCCACAGAGCCAGGCTGCTCCTTCTGAAGCAGAATTGTCAGCTTGCTGAACAATCGACGGAACAGTGTCTCGAAGATGTCTCTTTCCACGCTGATCTGAGCCAGTGTCTCAAAAATCGGCATGTATGCAGAATCGGAGCCTTCATCTTGATCCGGAAGAGTTGCCAATAATGCAGGGAACGTAATGTCCGTTATGAGCCGGGGCTTATGTTTTGAGATCTCGGCAAGAGCTGCAATGGCTTGCCTTTTTAAATCATCACGGCCGACAGACTCTTCCTTTAAGAGAATCTCATCTAGATACTGCACGAATAGTCCGACCTCGTTATCCTGGAAGAAATCGCGCAGCGTCGATAGACGCAGGAACGCTTTCAGTGCAGTGACTCGGAAAGAGATTTCTTCCTTTGCCGATCCCATCAATGCCTGGCCCAAAATATCTGAGAATTGGTCTTTGAACTCCAGTAGTGGGTTTTCCAGGGCAATTTCCCCCCCGCGAGTTGTCCATTCGCCAAACACCTTGGTGGCAGACTCAAACAAGACAGACAGGGTTTCGAGAAGAACTCTTTGTTTTGCAATACCATCAGCCTCTTGATAGATAGTAAAGATCGGAGCAACGACAGCCTGGACGATGAGAGAAAGTGCAAAGGCAGACGCAGCTGACACTGAACCCAAAATCTGCTGGGCAGGTTTCGCCTGTTTATGCTGGGGCTCTTGCAATTGCTCATTGCATTCCTTCGCAATAGGCCGAAGATACTGCGCCAGAGGCAGGTCTTGAGAAACCTCTGTGACTCCCACGGACAGTCGCTGCGCAATGCCCTTCAAGGCCTCTAGTGAATACTCCGACAGGAACTCCTCCTGAGCGTTGAGGATTTCAAACTTGAGCACCTCCCAAATAGTGATTGAATACCGTGACACCGTGTCCGGATCATACGAGTGAATACAGGCGATCAATGTGTTGAGAGCATCTTTCTGGCGGGTTATTAGTCACTGAATTGTATCTGTGTGGGTTGAGAAAAATGTACCTTGACATTGGGAGAAGTGGAATCAAGCTTATCCAACAACGCCGGAATGGCGTGTGGTGCAAAGTACCGGGTCGAGGAAATGCATTCCTGGAGACGGCCCTTCAAATCCTGCGCGGTGATCCCATAGGGATCATTTGGGGGAGGTCGGAATGTAATCGGGAAGTAATTATACACCGCGTCAAAGAGGAGCTTCTAAAGTTAGTTTTCAATCAACTTGGGAAATGGAAACCATCTTACCTCGACATGGTTCGAGATATCCCACTCTACCATGACCACTTTGAGGATGGAGAACACGATCATCAAGTTGCGCGGGTCTTTCTCTCCAGTCATGAGATCCACGATTCCCACAAGCGAGGTATCACCCATTTCTTGCAGTGCTATTCATTGTTCGTCAATTTAACTCAAATGAGAAGGAATTGCGCGTGACACACCTTCCCGATGTCTCGACATGACCTCGTTCATCAATTGGTAGACCTGGAACCGCTGCGACTGGGACCGAGACTGCAAATCCTGGAAATTCGAGAACATACTGTCATTGAATTAGCAATAGGCCCTTCAATTGTGCATGTTCTGCAGCCACAAAGAACCAAGCCGGGAAAACATACGCCTGTGCTAGCTCCACAGCCAATTCCTTATTGAACCGATCCAGACCCTGCAGGGTATCCAGCCCAGCCACGGCCCCTCCATCCTCAATTCTATCACAAAAGAAGGTGGTCAAGACCTGGATCTGTTGTCTGGAAAGGTATTTCGGCGACAGGACTCTGATGACCGCAGCGAGATAGGACACCGCTTTACCACGCAAGATTGGGTCTTCATCATTGACGTATTCGACCAGGGACTGAACCACCTCGATCAACGTCGTCTTCTTGCTTTCGACATCTGCATAATTCCTCGGTTAGAGCGCGGGCTACGAGAGAGTGCGGGGTGGGAATTGAGTGGTACCTTGAGCGACGGACTCAGCAATGCGCTTGGCTTCGTCCTTGTCGTGGTCGACCACCAGCATAAACGTCTGCAGAGCCGACATGGTGCCAGGTCGACCAGAGAGGTAGGTAGTGAAGGGACCAAAGGAGTGTGTCGAGGAATAATCCATCCATGACTGGCCTCCGCTCCTTCCATTTTCTGTGCCCTTATCGATAAGAGCCAGTCACGGGACCTCACGTGCCCCCTCTTGCCCGTTGCGTCATCTCCGTCGCTTTATCTTCTCTGCTACAATCAGGGAAGGATTACGCTCTCCGCCACGATGAGACCCGATTTAATCTATACGTTTGCCCTCATCGCCTCTGTCTCTGCCCTGTGGGATTTCGCATCGGCTGCAGCTATTCGCCAACACGCCGAGGAACTCTACGACCAGCCCATCATGGACAAAATCATCCCTGGTCTTGGAAAGCCACAGAATGATCCAAACAGCCAAACATATGAGCCCATCGTGGCTGACGTCCTCCCCAAGACTCGGGGGATTAACATCTTTGCACGCCTGACCCGAGACTTCGAGCCTATCTCCTCGCGTCTGAACGACGCATCCAAGAATATCACAGTGCTCGCACCCCGCAATAGCGCCATCCAGGCACTGCCACGCAAGCCGTGGGAGAATCCAGAAGAATATGCAAAATTCGGCGAGGTGAATGCGTATGAAGGACAGGATGGCCAGGATCGGGCCAAGCGGAATCTGCAGCGGTTTGTGGAGGCTCATCTCATCCCTGCTAGTCCGTGGAAGGAGAATGAGGAGGTGGAGACTTTAGGAGGAGAGAAGTTGAAGTGGACGAAGCAAGGGGATAAGATTGTGGTATGTATAGTGTATTCTCAAACATCGGGCTGA